>NC_143065.1:15986742-16289772 GCF_052426305.1 Pelodiscus sinensis | reverse complement strand
AATGCATATATTTTCTAAATGCAGTACAGTATTCATCTTTCAAAAGAACACTCTGATCCTGATGCGTGGCCGGTATAAAATGGTGTACCTCCATTGATGTCAATAAAGCCGTAACAATTTACCACTTAAGGAATTTGGCCTGTTAACTTTGAAGCCCAGGCACATTTCTTATTTTTGATAGTGTAGCCAGACTTGTTTTTACCAGATACATTTATTAAATAAGCATAATAAAATATTTTCCACTCATGCAGCTAATGTATTTTTCAAAAGCTATGCAAATATTAAGCACGGAGAGGTCACAAGGTCTAACTTATCAATTCAGTTAAAACAGATGTTACACACATAGAAAATGTTCAATAACTATTTGATAGGAGCCACAGATGGGAACCTTTTTTTTTTTTTGGTCCCTCTATCTAGGCTAGGGCATCAGACCCCCTTGAGCTGATCTGTTAGTATTAAAAAAAGTCTTCAAAGATAAAAATAATACCAACTCCAAGAAAAAAAAGTTCTGCCTTATCTCCCAGTTATACGCAAGAGACATAAACTGAACATACCTTAATTTTACTGCCAGCAGTGGTTGGGCGGCCCTTCTTGTCTGCTTGAAGGTTTTCAGGAAACAGAGCCTTTATAAAAGGTCTGGAAAAGAATTAGCAAGATGTACTGGGTGTATGAGGACAGGACAGCCATGTACTGGGCACACTCAAGAATATCAAGGGATACATGGTAGAAACTTGTGGTTTAGTAGAATATGCATGATTATTTACAGGAATTTGTGAACATGGCCATATCTATCTAAGATCAACATTTTCCGACAGCTTTATCAGTGAAAGTCACTGGACTAGAACCCTGATGCCTTTATTCAGGACTAAAATCTGATCTTCCCACTGATATTTAGTTTACCATTGGCCTGATCCCCACTGCATTTTGCACATTGTATAATCATTCACATCTGTGCAAAGTGAGTGCAAACTGGCTACAAAATACTCCATTTTCCGACTGGCCCTGTTTTATACCCACTTTGCACAAGTGCAAATGACTAGTCATGCTACAAGACACTGGAGAATAAGGATCCTGGCATCTACCTGAACCAACATACTAGTTTCCAAAAGTGTATATATTAAACCAGTTTTGTTTACATACAGCTCACTGCTCTGCATGAGTTCAATCAAGTCCATGAAAAGAACGTCCCGATTCCTCTCACAGAATCCATCCATATCATAGGATACCTGGGTCCAGGAGGAAATAAAACATAGATGTTTAGTAAAGAACCTGATAATTAAACAATATTTTAAAACCCCCATGATTTTTCTGTTTTTCTGATTCCTTGGCAACCAATAAATCCCTGTGTATAATTTGTCTCATGAATTTTTCATGCAAGATAGCTGATATCAGGTATGTATTTAGAATTTGCAAAATAATATCATACAGCTGGCATACCAGCAACAGCATGGAAAGAAATTTAATCTCATATAGAAAAAAACAAATGTTCAGTAAAATCAGGGTTTCTAGTAATTGAATATGATCAATAAATACTGAAATATTAAAAATATTATGAACAAATAGGAGAAATATAGTAGGACTTAATACAAAATAATAAACAGAATACCTGCATATTTATTCCAAATTTAAAGGGGACACCATCTTTCTGAAAATGTTTTACTATTGTTGTGACAACCAAGGTTTAAAATTAATATAACTGATGGAACAGAGGGAGGTAGTACATTTGACAGCACTTTGTATGCAGTCAGTTTCACTTTTTCTCCTGTGTAAATCACTTCCCCTTTGGTTTCAGTGAGTATCTCTCACTGTCATAGATAATGTCATTTGTAAAAACCACAAAAACTGGCAGAGACTTGGGGACAGATACAATACCCAAAACTGCTTTTATTTTTTAAAATTGACTAGATTTCAAGTTCACTAAGTTTCTTTATTTCAGTTTTGAAAAAAACTTTACTAGTGGATGGATTTTATAGCAGAAAATGAGTATTTCTGCCATAATAATTTGATTTTTCCAAATGAAATAAGCAATATGGGCAAAAGCCCTATTTTGCAAGTACAATTGCAGCTTCACTACAGTTTTTCCTATATAAAAAAACGCCATTAAAAAATCCACAATCCTCAGACATTACAATCCTGGCAAAAGCTTTTCATGTAGACCAGCCCCTTGAGAAAAAGGGCCTGACTCTCCTCTCACTTACCATGAGTAAAACAAGGGTAACTCCTTTGAAGCCAATGGAGTTATATCAGTGGAAAACTAATGGCATTCAGAGGAGGGTCATATTCTCTAAATTGGATAAAGTTCTACAACTGATCATTTAGTTTTAATCAAGGATTATAACTATTTCCCCTCTATTTGGTCACTGTCCTTTATTTTAAAAGAAATTAAACAACATTTAAAATAGGGTTTTTTTCTTTTAAAAAAGGATTTTCTGTAGCACCTTTCCTGCATAATGGTGGATGATAAATCCCTGGTTCCAGCTGTTGAAATGTTCATGGGTCCCAATCTGCATCTGAAGCTTCTGGAGCAGCGTCTGGTCAGCTCCCTCTCCCACTGCATGCATTGTGGCGCACACATCATCCAGAATGCTCATAATTCCAGGGGGATTCTGATGGGCAAAAGCATATGGGAAAGTAGGGGAAGAAAAGAAAAGAAATGTGATATGGTATCAGGGTCTTTCCAGAAAAGAGAAATGTCTTAATATCAGCGGAAAACGCTACAGCAAATTAATTTCAGAAGTAATTTCCCCACAGCCAATGGAGTTATATTGGGGATTAATTTATCCATTAGCAACAATAAGGAAGAGCTGCAAGTCCCAGGATTGACTAGATTAGATAGCCCTAAAGATAGGAAGAAAAGTGAATGGGTCCAGAAAATCTATTTCTTTTAGCTTAAAGTTATCACAAATATTTAGACAATTTTCTTTTCCTACCACCAAAAACTAACCTACATTTCAGATAATTATTATTAATCTCTATTCCTGCAATTTAACAAACGTGAGTTAAATCTGTAGAACTGTAGTATGTCATACATAACATTATCCTATCTATGTGTCTCTTTGCATGCAGATAAGAAAGGCAACATTGGGAATGCTATGCACATGGTTCACCATTTCCTTTGGAACTAAGTCCAAAGTTTGGGATTTTGTGTGTGGGTAAATAGTAAAGCTACTCGAACAAAAATGATCCCAAATCAGGATGATAAGTCTGAACAGTAAAAGTTTTCATGGGAAGAAAAAGTTCTGAAAAAAATTCTACCTGGAAACATTAAAACTCCTTGTTTTGGGTCAACATCAATCTGTTTTACTGGAGCTGCCACAGTGCTTCATGGCAGGTGTAGTTCTGGATCCCTCATGTCCCATTCTCCACTATGGACCCAGCTTCCCATGATTCAGTGTAGTCTCACCCTGTGACTGAGCCTTCTCAGTGTAGTTTGGAGTTCATGGGAAACTTAGATTTTGATTAACTCAATTTTCCAGCAGAAATAGGTTCGTTTTTTTCCTTTTCACCAGCACTAGTATGGGTTCTGCTTTCAGTCTATTTCTAATACAGGCAGTCCCCGGGTTACGTACAAGATAGGGACTGTAGGTTTGTTCTTAAGTTGAATTTGTATGTAAGTCGGAACTGGTACATATTGTAGGGGAAACTCTAGCCAAACATTTCTCCAGAGCTCAGTTTTATTCTCCCACACCTCACTTCCCTCAGTCCTTTATTCTCAAGCTGAGGTGTCTGCTGAGAAAAGCCGCTCTGCGTCTCCCTGGTCTGCTGGGGAGGGGGCGCTAGTTTCGCGTCTCCCTGGTCTGCTGGGGGGAAGCAGCTAGTGCGGGGTTGCCTCACCCCGTTTGTAAGTAGGGATCCGATGTAAGTCGGATCCATGTAACCCGGGGACTGCCTGTACATGCCACCTACATGGGATTGGGGTGATCCTCTTGCTGTCCAACCCTGGGCCAGAGTCCTAACAATTAGTTTGGTGAAAATGTCTCAATTTCATACATTTATATTTGTGACAAAAACTTACCACTTTGTTCTCAATGAGGTCACATACTATTTTGTTGTTGAAATAATCTATGGGTGTCCACCTAATTCCTTCTTGCACATATTCTTCCTGTGAGACAGAAAGACCCAAATATTCATTCACCTTGTAGGTTTAGTAGTGGATTTAGGGTAGCTCACGTACATTCAAATGCATATTAAATGATCTGTCTATAAAGATGAGTGGGAGCTTCTTTTAGGTGATCTTGTCAAAAGACAATAATTCCTTCTGGATAATTTCTATGGAATCATGTGGTGGATTCATGGAATGGTGTCCTAAGTGAACACAGTGGAATTCTGAGGCAAATTAATCTCTTTGAGGTGCGTTTAACTTTTAGTGCTTTGTGAAATAAAGTGGAGGGATGGAAGCTGCAATTTTCCACTTCAATTCACTGAATCTGCGCACAGTGCACAAATGGTCAGAAAGTCATATGGCTGCATAAATACACTGTATAAGAAACTCACCTTTATATAATTTTACTGGAAGATAAATGTGTCAGTAACTGACGCTATTTACATTTTCAAGACTAGCCAACTGAAATGATTTTTTTTGTCTTCCTTTATAAAAAAGGGAAATGTTATAGTCACTAGCTGAAACCTCAGTCTAGCACCAAACACAGCTAGCACTGTGAATTTTTAACTCAGAAATTATCAATGTGTAGTTACCTGTTCTGCCTTCAATGTTAGTTCAATAAAAATCTGCTGTAGTTTTTCATTAACAAAGTTGATGCAGAACTGTTCAAAACCATTTTTCTATAATAAAGAAAAAAATGAACAAGGTTAGACTCATGCGCCACATTCAACAGCTTTTGATTTTTTTATAACAAGCAACTTGAGGAGAGATTTTAATGAAAATTTTAAATGATGCATTGGAAGCTGATTTTACAGCTATTCTGTGTATTGTCAGAATCTCAGTGTAAAGGTTAGTGACCTAGATTCTCTGAAGTTGTTTTCAGTACTTCATTTTTATTACGTAAGTTATTACCACTGAGCACTGTAGTTGTATAAATGCCCAGGAAGCTGACATTTTCCTTTCTTCTCAACAGTTAAAAAACCAGCCTTCTCTCCCGATCAGATCAATTTAAATGTAAAAACTCTTGAATTTTGCACAGTCTTACCTGGAATATTTCAAAGCCATAAATATCCAAGACACCAATGTTATACTCTTCATAGTCTTTCTCCATAGCCTTATTGATAGACTAATAGAAAACAGAGAAAACATGTTTACCTAAAACAAACTGCAGTTTAAACCCTTAAGCAACTTTGAACTGAAAAAAATTAGGTTGTAAAAAAATAACCACTTTGTACGCAAGGTAGCATGAAATTCCCTTTCCTCCTGTCAAGTGTATTTGACTTTATTTAAAAAGATAAAGTCTGTCAGCTAGCTAATGTCTATTCTATTCTATTATTATCCAAACAAGCAAGCCTTCAGAGATACAAAACTTTTTTCCTTAGAAAGAGTAACTGGACCAGTTAAAAAGAGAAATAAAACAAGCAAACAAGAAATTGAAGGACCTTTTATAACAGCTCAATAAGGGTTCTGCTGATATGCAACCTCATTCTTCCCATTTACTTTTAAAATAAAATTTCTGGTTTTCCTCATTTTGCTTTTTTTAGATGCTGGCAGCAGTGACACCTGCTACAGGCAGTGGAAGCTGCCATGGTGAGGCAGTTATAAGAAAATAGGAATGTCACCCTGGAACAAACCTTTGCTCCAGCAAGCCCAGTTTGTTGTCCAATATCTGATGTTTCTCCCTTCCCATTTCAGCCTAGAGATTCATTCTGAAAAGAGACTACCTCGCACGTGAGGTAGGGAGAGGGAGTAGAATGACATCTGGAAAGCAGCAAGAATGGGAGAACGAAGGGAGGTTGTCATAATTTTTCCTGGGAATTTTATTACCTGACTGTTCTTCCTTCCTGAGAGTGCCCCCAATCTAGATCACATTAGGGCCCTGAAAGCTTGAGCCATATTTTGGCGATGAGCTAGGAAAAGGTGGTACACCACATGGGCAGCAGTGACTGGAGACTGAGAGGAGGCATAATGCTAAGCGTGCTAGAGATGGCACACTAATCAGCCACTTAAATTTTTTGAAAAAATGCTTGGAAGAGCCCTTCTACATTCCTTTCTTCTGTCCTCAGCATACCTGCTTTAAAATAGCGAGAGGGGGGATTCTTGTATGTAAGCGGAAGAGAGCACTGAGAGGGCAGTACAACAGTGGGTTAGCAATAAGTTAGAAAAGCTGTTTAAAGCTTGGGGAAATGTAGTTCAAATGGGGGAAGGAAACAATGGCCAAAAAGCAGAGAACTGTGGGGAAAGTCCACATGCGATATTTATCTCCTTCAACATTTAACCCTAGTGACATAATCAGGAAACATTCATCTTACCTCCACCAGGTAGTCAAAGATGCGGGCATGAAGAGCTTTGGCTAGAGCATCTCTGGTGTAGCAGGCCTGTTCCACATTGAGCGTCACGTTAATGGACTCTGATTTGCCTCCCCACTTACTGTCCATCTGTCTGCTGGTCAGTTTCTCTTTCAAGCGGCTCTGGTTAATTCCCAGGAGGAAAGCAGGGAAAGCCAAAACTGCAAGAACAACTAGGATTGTATTTTAACTAAACCAATGGATGATGATTTAAAGATTAAACCAAAACAACAACAACAACAAGCCCTTAAAAACAAGACAATCTACAAGTATCTTAAGCAGCAATTAGAAGAAATAAACCTAGTGGGATGTGATAAAAATGAAATGTATGGCTCAAAATCTTCTATAAATTTTCCAATAAATGATTGAAGTCTTTACACTCAGGTGGATTTTACAGAACTTGCACCCCATTCCAAAGATAGGTCTTCAGCTGTTTCTTTACTTCAGACCTTAGAATGTGTACACAGCTTCCACCAGTGATCTGAATATAAGCAAACCACTCTGTGGAAGAGAGATGAAAATTTAAGCACTGAGCTCAGACCAAAAAAAACGAAGTGAAATTAATATCCTAAAAGGTTCTTGTATAAAGCATCAAGTTACAAAGCATGACAAGGAAGGACATGGTTATCCAGCTCTTAATATTTCCTGTTCTCCTAATATTTCCTGTTCAGGGTTCGACAGGAAGCTATGGTAGGATTGCTTTACCATCCACGTTTTCAAAAGACAGCAGTTGTTTTTATCTAGTGCAGAGGTCTCAAACTCTCGGACCATGAGCCATCCCTGGCTAGAGTGATTGTGCAATGAAGTCTGGGACTCCCAGCAGGCTGTGTGTGTGTGTGGGGGGGGGGGGGGGGGGGGGGGGGGGGAGGGTCTGCCCATTACTGGCTCCCAATATCTACCCCTTCCTGACATTGCCCCTTTTTGCCATCACTCCCCTTGTCCCCGTGGTACTCCATTCTACCAGGAGACCCAGGCTAGATTGTGCAATTGCTCCAGTTGGGCATGTCCTATAGATTGGGAGTTTGAGACCCCTGATTTAATGCCTGGATAGGATGGGAATATGGACAATGTCCACAAGCATCTATGCTCTGGCTACAAAGGCCAGCTCTGAAGGGAATTGCTGCTCTACCTCTCTTTAAGTCAATGAGATTGCATGGAGTATAACTAAGGGCTATGGCCCATATAATTTTTGGAAGAGAAACTGAATTAGCAAGCCCAGAACATGAGAAATTATGCAGTGTATTTGGATAAGCAGCTCACTACTCAGTTCACCTTGCAACATCTGGGCCTTAGCCTGTTGCATCATCATTAATTCTGTAATTGTTTCCAGAGCTACCTACACTCTTCACTCTCCACAGCAGCATAGTTGCCAACTTCTTTAAAGCTGATATTTCCCAAGTGCAGCACTCCTGCCACAATCTGTAGTACCAAGGTCTGTTCCTCTGCAAAGATCCCAATCACATTCATTGCATGCTGGGAATAAAAAGACACCAAGTTACTAACAAGTATCTAACAAGTTCACTCTGTATTTTTCACAAACTATGTATAATTGATTGAAATAAAAAATTACATCTGGGATTTTCAAAAGAATTTAAAGCAATCAGGCATCCAAATCCCATTAAATTTTCCAGAGAACTTTATCAATACAGGACGATGAGATCTAGCTCAGTTCATTATATATGGCAAAAGATGCACACTGCATGCTTCTATAATAGTTACATTTTGGCTGGTTTAGGCTGTGCACTGCTGCAAGTCACAAAAACTATTATCTGCAGAATCGTTTTTTAGAAGTGCAGTGAATGGTTCTTACACAAATCTGGTTCCTAATCTGTAATGCTTGCCAATGTTCAATATAAGCTGGTACAAAGAGTAATGATGGTTCTTGGCACTTACATCAAGTTTTGCATTGGAAGAGGCAGAGGTGGCCACATCACTTGCCAAAGGTCACACACAGCAAGTCAGTATCAGAGCTAGATGCAGTCTCTCCGGACTCTTTGGCCAGTCAAAAATCCATATCCCTGAGCAAGGCAGTTATACAGACCCAGTTCCTAGTGTGGACAGTGCTATGGCAACAGCAGAGCATCTTCCGTTGACACAGTTACCATCTCTCACAGTGATGGATTAACTACACCGACAGGAGAGGTGTAATAGTATCTTCACTAACGCCCTACCCTGCACTGTACATAGAGAGAGGCCCCCTAGTCCATCTTCCTCCCTTTGGTCCATGCAACTATAAACAGTAGAGGGGTTTCTTTTTTTTTTAATTTTCACTTTTCAGTGGAAGCTAATTCTTGTGCTATATTTTAATATTTTTCATAATGCACTTTCTTCTCATGTTGCTCATTGGTTGATCTCCTTTTATATTGAATCTATACCTCTAAAATAAATTTCTGCAAATCCCTGACAAAAAAAAATACTGTCTACAATGTAGCTATCTTAGCAGAATTATCAGAGTGCTACCCAGAAAGAATACTCATTCATAATAAAGGGGTAATTAAAATTATATGAGTGAGATTTTATCTACAAGAATTTGCAGCATGTGGTTTTCCTTCACACATTTCCTGTCATTTCAGTAAATATGAAGGATTAACCTGTTTGTCTTAAAAAGTATATCTGGACAGATGGATACACACATACTCCCGTTCTTACACACAAATACACACTCTCTCTTTCTCTCTCCCTTATTTTAAAAACACACCAGAGTTTCCTGAAAATCAGATTTGTCATTTATGTCATCTACTTTGTAGGATCCAGAGAGGCTCAGATAGTAATAGTAATCCATACTGGTAATGCCCAGACTGTGTTTTTGCTCGGAGGAGGCACCTTCAATAAGCTGCAAAAGAAAAACAGAAGAATCAGATATCATTCCACTAATGCTCTTGAACTGGGAAAGGACAGCTCTTGAATAGGCAACTGAGGCTGTAATGTCAGAGAAGACAGTCTCTTTATGTGCCAGGTAAATGCAGTGCCAGCAGTGTACTTTTATCCTGTTTCTCTGATCACTTGGCCTGAAGAGCAGACACTCTTTCCCACTGCCAGGAATGTTTTTCTTAACTTTTGTGTTCAGGACTGGATTTTTGAACAAGCCTCACAGTTTACAATGCCCCTCTGATAAGAGCTCCCTCACAGTAGAGATGTGAGGAAAACATGAATTGAATGGGTAGGATAGGACTGTCTTCAAGTCTGTAATACCAGAATTAAATTTCCAGGCATATTCCTTAACTGTGCTAATTTGTAACTTCCTGATCCTGAGGCCAGTTTTTCACTGCCCCCCACCCCCCACCCCACTCCCAGCATAGTTGAAAGTGGCGTTTGTTCTGCTCTGAACAACACAGGCTTGTCACTCTCCCCAAGGGCCTGTTATGGCAGCTGTGAATCACTCAAGCAAAGTGTGTTTCAGTCATGCCACTTCACACCTCTTATACTAAGCAGGGCTGGAAATAAGTGGCACAGGGCTGGGACAGGGCAATTAAAGAAGCTCTTTGACCTCTTTGTATCACCAGAGAGTATGAACTGAGCCGCCACATTGCCTCAGATATATGTACATAGACACACCTGTAACACCAAATGCAGGACAATGTAGCATTCTGCTACAAAGACCTTTTACATCTGCACTTGAAAGGGAATCCTCTGAACTGTCATTCATGTTAAAATTCGACACTCTCCAAGAAGGAATTAACAAACACTCAAACTATCTTACCCATTACCAAGATAGCTTCCCCAATTATCACCTCTAATACCATTAGCTCACAAACATCCCACTCTCCCCACCTCTAACATCATCAATTCACAGACACTTACCTTCCTTCCTTTCCCCCCCCCCCCCCCCGCATGCCCCTCCTGTTCTGAAATGTGATTTGTCCTTTTCATATGTGTTCTTTTTTTTTTAATTGTATCCTTTGGTATATATGGTTGTGACTATTTTCTTCCACTATTTGATCTGAGGAAGTGGGTCTGGCCCACGAAAGCTCATCATCTAATAAACCATCTTGTTAGACTTTAAAGTGCTACATTGTCCTGCATTTTGCTTCAGCTACCCCAGACTAACACGGCTACATTTCTATCACTGTAACACCAAAACATTAATCAACAAATCCCCAGTGGAACCTGTGCAATTGCTGTCAGAAACTTATTCCTCCATCCTTCTCATCCATCTTCATGGTCTGTTTTGTAGCCACCCTTCTTTGTGAGGAGATGGGCTACCCTCAGAGTTTGTCAAAACCCTTTCTAAACTGGGAGGAGTGGGATGCAGAAGAACAATGCATTCACATCCCTCAAAGAAGAGAATGGGTTGGTCCCTGAAACACTTCCCCCCAATTCTGCTTTTTCTGCCTGGCAGTGATATTTCATGTCCATGATGCTGGTCCACAATCAATTGTATTGACACTGTCTCTATTAATGGAAGTTAACCAGTATTTAACTTAAAGGATCTTTCCCATCAAAAGGCATTCAGTGTACATCTACACACAGAGCTATTTTGGGATACTGGAAGTATCCTGAAATAGCTATTCTGTATGTACTGAAGCAGCCCATTATTTTGAAATAGATTTCAAAATAACGGGCAGCTTATTCCTCACAAGGTTTAAGGGGAATTTCGGAATAGCGAGTTATTTCAAAATTCAGCGCTGTGTACACAGTGCCAAATTACAAAATAAACTATTTCAAAATATACTCAAAATAAGCTGCACAATTTGCATAGTGAAAATTGCATAGCTTATTTCCAGCTAAGGGTGCTGTGTAGTCATACCCTCAAAGAAGAACAACCCTTAAAAAAAGGTTCTGTAATAGCAATGAAATATAGAGGGTACTATAGAAATAATCCTAAAATTTTATAGAGTTTAATAGAGAACAACATCTGTTGTTTCTCTTTTTCAGTAGAATCCTAGGACAGAAGGGATAATTTTCTATTACATTCTATAGAACAGTTTTTAAAAGTCTACAGGGAAAATATCTATTACATTCTGTTGAACTCTTCCATGTGGGAGCCAACAAGGAATTTTCAAGCTGGCCCAGAGAAATGCATCATGTTATTACTTCATTGAGGCTACTAGGGTTGTCAGATACTTAAAAAAAAAACCCTAACATGGCGGGAAAAAAATTGGTTGAGCAAAATAAAAACCAACACAAAAGAAAGAGGCATTGCGCCTTTAAATCCCCACGCTCACTGCTCCCTCTGCCCCCGCCAGATTTGGCAGGGGCGGAATGTCCCAAGAGGCCTTCCATCCAAGAAAAACAGAAAAAAAAAAACATTTTACATGCCTGGTATTTTGTTTTTTTTACTGGACAGAGGCCACAAATACTGGACTGTCTGGGCCAATACCAGACACTTGGCAACCCTAGCTATGTCTACACTGCTGGCTTTTGCCTCTCATGGGGAGGTATAAGGATCTTGCACAAAAAAGGGTTTTTGCACAAAAAGGAAACGTCTACACTGCTTGTTTTTGTGCAAAAACCCCTTGCGCAAAACCAGCTTGATTAGATTATGCAAATGAAGTGTGACAAAATGCTAATCAGTGCTTAATTTGCATACTCTTTGCTGGTAAAAGCCGACAGTGTAGACAAAGCCCGAGAGTCTACGGTTTTCTCGATTTGGAAGGAGACTCAAGCCACTGAATGCTTCTACATTAGGCAATGTGCTCTGAAGATACCAAGCAATATTCTGACTTCCTTTAAAAACATATAATGAATAGCATGATTTTCATTGAGAGATGTACCAATATAAAGGAAAAACTGGAAATGGAAGAATTATTTTTAGTAACTGAGAAAGGAACTATTCATTTCTGACCTGATAAAAAATGTGAAAACTCCTCTCTCCGGGATTCCTCATTACCACCCGAGACTTTTCCAGGAGAAAATTGGAGATCTTTCCACCATCTGGCTCCCCACCTGGGCTAAACTGGATTTCAAAATATTTTCCCTGTAATAAATAAGTGTAGGGTTTTTTAAATGATTAACAAAAATGAAGCTTAAAACAGGAAAATAACTAGAATATTTATTCTGTATCGCTTCAATATTTCAAGGTTAAAGTAGGCCTACACTATTAAGAAATATTCTTCCCCATTTTTCCATGTCTAGTTACTTAATTCTAAACTCAACATAATAATTCTGTAGTACATCAGAACAAAGATATATACTAACCCGTAAGTAAGGACCAACTGGGGGATTTGTTTCTTCTACCTTATTTGGTTGGTGTAAATTAGGAAGATTGCAGAAAGGAAACACTTATGGCTAAATGTATTGCTGATGCATATGGGAACTACTCCAGTGTAGCAGATTTAAAACCCCATAAATCAGTACTTAATATGGCCTTCTGTTTCCAGGTGATGTATATCAATGATCCTTTTATCTTGGTGGGCTGAGGAATTGCATTAGTAACCCCATATCAATGGACATATACACCTTTACATTTATTCTGTGAGGGACATAATTAGGGGGGAGCAAAAGGGAAAGAAGCTTGTCAAGCATGGCTCACTGCTAATATAGTCCAGCAGGGGAAATACATTGAAAAACAATAAAGATAACTACAGTTTTGTATTTTCCCCCTTGCAGGATGTCAGATAACCTAGCTGTATATTTTAATTTGCTTTATATCTGAATATCTATCAAGACATTCATATTGTATTATATTCGATATGTTTTCAACAACGGCCTAACATTTGAAAAACACCGTTTAAAAGGGTAAAACCATTTTAATTTAATAGAGCTATGTCCATTTACACCACTAGGGTATTTGATCCCACATATGTAACAATGTAACATATGCAACAATTTTGCACCCTTTCTTTCTACACCATACTTTGTAAGTACATGGTCCTTTCCAATTAAATATTGTAAGGGCTACATTATTTAAAACTGAATTTAGGGTATGTCATCAGGCCATTTTCCAGTATATGGAACAATTAGTTCCCATTGCTATGTGTAACATTTATAATCAAGTGCTGAAAACAACTCCTTGTTACTCTTTGGAAAGATGAATAAAACTTTGTGCCCAGCAGTGAAACCTAGCAACTGTTTCATACATTTTTAAAAAATCACAGCTAATTATTACATGGACTGGAAAATAGATATGTTCATCCTTTCCAGTTCAGTGCCAGTTAAGTTGCTAATTGTCTTGTTTACACATCAGACTGCTTGCAAATAGCTTCTCCCAAATAGTAATAGAAACAAACATTTGCAATAACATCTAGAAGACCTTGAAATGTGTGCCTCTCAGTTAATATGAAAACCAATATTTTCCTTCACAAAGATGCACAAAACAAACCCACACATATTGGGAGCAAAAGCAATCTTTTAGAGAGAGGAACTTACAAATCTGCTGGAGTTATTGTTCCGAACAGTCTTCGCATTCCCGAAGGCTTCCAGTAAAGGGTTTGACTGCAGAATAATGTCCTTCACATGCTGAAATATTTTTAAACACAAAAAAAAATCATCTTTGGGATCTTTATGAAGGTTTTGGAACGTTCAAACAAAACCATGCCTTGTAACTTTGATATGTATAAGGAGCAAGTATGCCTGTCTCTACAGGCGGGTGTTAGAATATTCATTTGGTCAGGTGAAGAGGATTCTGCACCATCATGTTTTCTGCAGAATGTAAGCTATGTTTTAAAAAAAAATCAGTTTCGAGTTTCCATACTATGTATGATAGTACATAAGAACAGCCATAATCCTTTCTTCCAACAGTGGCCAATGCCACATGCCCCAGAGAGAGTGAACAGAACAGATAATCATCAAGTAATCCTTCTACTGTCATCCATTTCCAGCCCCTGACAAACAGAGGACACCATTCCTACCCGTCCTGTCTAATAAGTATTGATGGTCGTAACCTCCGTGAAATTATCTAGTTCTTTTTTGAACCCTAATAAAGTCCTGGCCTTCACAATATCTCCTGGCAAGGAGTTACACAAGTTGACCATGGACCATGTGAAGAAAAACATTTTCAACTCTCCAAATGATTTTCTTGTATGAGAAAAAAAGTGCCATTCTACATCTTTCTGAAGAAGCAGGAGCTCCTAAAGATGCAGGGGTCACACACCTTTCCCGACCATCCCATGCTGATGTCAGTGAAATGGCCCGTGTGATCCAACAGCACCCGCAGCACCATGGAGAAGTACCCCTTGAAGTTAATGTACTCCATGGCAAGGTGGTTGGGGCCAAGATGGGGATGTGTATTCTGTCTACTGAGCTCCCGCAGTTAGGGAACCCCATCGTGGGAAAGCCACCCGCTATGATATTCATGTTCCCCAAAGTCACAGCCCTTCATAGCAGAATGGTATTAACTGCCTTGGCTCCTTGTATAACAGCAGCTCCCATTGTAGATTTCCCCACTTGGAACTGATTCCCCACTGAATGGTAGCTGTGAGGAGTTGCAAGCTTCCATTGGGTAACTGCCACATGCTTCTGCAAAGTAAAGCTGAGTCTAGACTGCATCCCTCTGCCGACAGAGGGATGCAAATCAAGCACTTCGGAAGCGCAAATGAGCCCGGGATTTAAATATCCCGGGTTCCATTTGCATATTCACGTTCCGACGCTGTGCCAAAGTAGTACAGGATCTGCTGAAAAAGCCCCCGTTGTCGGGAGAAACGCGGCAGAGCTGCGGCTACTCTTTACTTTCACTTTCGACACTGAGCCTGATCGGCACAGCGTCGGAACGTGAGTATGCAAATGGAGCCTGGGATATTTAAATCCCGGGCTCATTTGCACTTCCGAAGTGCTTGATTTGCATCCCTCTGTCGGCAGAGGGATGCAGTCTAGACACAACCCATGAGTGGGTCTCATTCAGGTATTCTTGTGCCTCAGTGCAGGGGCAAGCCATTTGCAAAGTTCCAGGAACGTGGCCTTGTGCATTTGGAAGTTTTGCAGCCACTGCTGAGCATTCCATCTCTGCATCAGTATGTGGTCCTACCAGTCTGAGCTTATAGAACTAGTAGGACCACATGGCGCCAGAACCGGCATTGCTCTGTGTCCAGAGGATTGACTGGCAGCTGTGCTAGCGTCAGTGCCAGGCCTTTCATGAGCAATGCTTCCATGCTGTACCAAGCTTAATTCTCATTCTCTTCCATATCCTCATGTATACACCCTCCGATTTAGGTGCACCACGACACACGTCACAATCACAGTGGTTTTCTGCAAATCGGACTCCATGTTTGCATTGCTATGGCATCTGCATGGGTGACCAGAGCACAAAAAGGACAAGCACACGCCCTCCCCTTTATCTCATGTGGGGAGGAGTGGGACTAGATGAGTGCATTATGGGATGCTGGAGACATAAGCCATAACTACCTGCTGTACAGTTTTGGTCCCAATGGGCATTGTGAGCATAGCTCACAATGCAAAGCTACCCATGGTGCATGCTCTTTGAATTGATGGTAAGCTTCCTAATGAGGATGCACTCCTTTGGACTGCATTCGATTCTTCCCCTTAGTGAAGACATAGGCCTTTGACTTTTAAAGATGGGGTGGTAAGAAATCGACCGTAGGATTCGACCTAACCTCGTAGTGTAGATGTACCCTGAAAGTTTTGACTGCAAAAGGAATAGTAGCACAAGACCATGGGGGAGGGGGAGAAATTGGTTGGCACTGTGACAGTTTAAAATCAGATAGGATGGAAAGAAGTGCTGGGAGCATGGGATTCTCACTTATCCAATGACCATAAAACCCAGCCTAGCTGATCAGCCCAGAAGTTGAACCATTGGCTATGTTAGAGCCATTTGCTTTAGTGGGAACAGGCTCAGCTGTTAATTTCTTCCTCAAAACTAGCGTAGACTCACGTTTGTGTAGGGCAAACTGAATGTCATGCAAAAACAATACATTACCCAGAGAAACTTATCAGTTTAATCAACCTGTAACCATTGAATTTATTTTACATCTTGTACAAAGAGCTGGGATTTACTTAAAATAACTGAAACAATTATTTATAATATGATTAAGTTCACTCCAAAAATAACACAATGCACATTTCCCTTTGCTGTTGAATGTCTATGCAGTGTTCCCTGTATCATTGTCTCCCAAAACAAAACAGGAAGAATATAATCATCATTGGAGTTTGTACTAAGGCCAATGTATTATCCAAAGTGTGCATACACACACACACACAAATCCCACATGGTAAATAGTAGCCGCTACTTACCTAGAATAGTTATCTATCAATCAGATGATGATCTCATATAACTCCATCAGTGGAATTTTATGGCTAATATAATTCATTAGCTTTAGTTAATACGCTTATGTAGACAGTTCAGACAGTGGTTGCAGAATTAACAACACACAATTCATGGCTCCAACTAGTGCTCAGAAATTATACTTCCTGTTAGATAATTCGTTTAAAATAATGTTTAGAGGGAAAAGAGAAGGACCATTTACTAATGTGAGAACACAAATTTAAATGGAGATGTGAATCACTGAGACATAGTTCAATTCTCTCTAGAACGGAAAGATCTAGTAAAAATTCATATTTGACACTATAGAAAAAGGAGATTTTCTGAGGTTTTATTAAATAATGTTTGGTTGCCATCAATTATGCTTCTCTCCTTACAACTTGAGAGCACAAATTGCATTAAAAAACTCTTTCTCCTAAAAAAAAAACTTATAATCTTTAAATAATTCAGCACTAATGCTGAGAAACTATTCACAGGGGTCAGTTCAAATTACAATTTGAATCTCTGGCACTCTCTGGTCCAGCAACATCCATGATTTTAATTAGTCAAATGTTCGCTTACAGGTATGTCCAAGTTTCTAATGGTCCCATAAAGTTTGTTTACAGACACCAGACCTGGCTCTCAATGTTCTGTGCTGTTATTTAGTTAATTAACCCTTAAATGTCTTCTAAGAGTCCAGTAAGCAGTAGAAGTGTTGATAATGCTACTAAACTAATGTTTTTCAAAAAGGGCCCCACACCCACTTTGAGAAAGATGCTAATGGGCCGCTTTGGTCACTTACCGGCTCTGCTGCCACGGAGCGTTGTGGCTCCCATTGGCTCCAGTTTGCCATTTGCACCCAAAGTGAGCTTCAGAAAACCAATGGGGGCTGCAAGGCTCCATGGCTACGGAACTGGTAAGTAAACACTGTACTAGCCAATACTGACGTCCTGTGGTTCGGCAAATTTTCTAGTTTCCCACTGATCAGGTCCTGAGAGTGCCAAACTAGAGAGATTCAACCTGTAGAGGATTTCCATGTTATGGACTCCCCATCCATAGGTGGAAGACCACCAAATCTGTGGAGAGGTGAATGCCTGGCCCCAACTCAGCTGACCCCTACAGAGTATAATTCACAGATGCCTTTGCTGTACAGCTACTCCAGTTCTATGCCAGGTGGTCTATGTTGGCTATATATGTGTGGTCAGCTGTTTATCTCATAAGAGACCTCTCTTGTTCTGTGGCTATACAATAAGATTTGACATGGTTACCTTACAGCAACTTTTCACTATATCAACTCACCTGAACCTTGGGACCACCTCCTGATATTTTTGAGATGTAACTCATGATATATTTAGCAGCTACAGTCTTTCCAGCACCACTTTCACCACTAGGGAGAGAGAAACAGAAATACACATCTCTTAAGTGGTTCAGGCCTGAAAACAACCTGGAACTCAATAAAATGTGTAATGCCGCCATATTCAGTAGCACTAAAACTATATAGATAAAAAGATTACATCAAAATAAAGTCTACTGGCAATTAAATCTTTGTGATTTAGTTTTCCAAGAAAACACAGAGAAAATGTAACTGAAAGAAGAAAGATAAATTGTCAGTCCTACCAATAAGTTTTCCAACACATGCCCAAATTTTACATTCTGATACACTAAATCAAGAAAGAGTGGTTACTTACCTCATGTTGTTCTTCGAGATGTGTTGCTCATGTCCATTCCAATTAGGTGACTCCAAAGCAGAACCTATGGAGGAGGGCCGGGTGCTGAAGCTACCGAGGAGTGGAGAACCGCCCTTCCCAGGGCGGTGTCCTCTCTGGCTTGACTGGCAAAGGTATGGACCAAGGACCGCGTGGCGGCTCTGCAGATGTCCAGGATGGGAACCTGTACCACGAAAGTAGAGGAGGCGGCCACAGCCCTCGTAGAGTACGCTTTAAGGGGAGGGGCCGGCACCCCCGCCAGGGCATAGCACTCCTTGATGAACACGGTAATCCAGGAGGAGATCCACTGAGAGGACATGGGCTGACCCCTCACCCGTTCCGCAATGGCCACAAAAAGTTGTGGTGATTTTTTGAATGGTTTTGTCCTGTCTAAATAAAAGGCTAGCGCTCTACGCATGTCTAAAGTGTGTAAAGCTTGTTCTTTCCCAGACATGTGCGGCTTAGGATAAAACACTGGCAAGAAGATATCTTGGGAGGTGTGGAAGGCAGACATCACCTTGGGCAAAAAAGCTGGGTGTGCGCGGAGCCTGACCTTATCTTTGAAAAACACTGTGTAGGGGGGATCCGAGGTGAGCGCCCTGAGTTTGGATACCCGCCTGGCCAACGTAAGTGCTACCAAGAGGGAACCCATCGCTAATGGCTCAAACGGGCCCCAAGAGCTTAGAAAGGACCAGGTTTAGGTCCCACTGGGGAACGGGTTGGTGGACGCGTGGGTAGAGCCTGCCAATGCCCTTCAAAAACCAGTTGACCATAGGATTGGCAAACAAGATTTTCTCCCCTTCCCCCGGGTGGAAGGCCGAGATGGCCGCCAAATGAACCTTAATGGATGAGGAAGAGAGGCCCTTGAGCCTGAGGTCCAACAGGTAATCCAGGATCAGGGGGACCGTAGTCCACCTTGGGTGCACCCCCTTCTGGGAAGCCCAAATGTAGAACTGCTTCCATTTGGCAAGATATGTGGCCCTAGTGGAGGGTTTCCTGCTACCCAGCAGGACTTCCTGAATCCACTCTGAGCACTGAAGCTCCTCCGCTGTCAGTCATGGAGCTTCCACGCTGTCAACTGCAGCGATTGCAGATCTGGGTGGTGGAGCCTGAGATATCAGGTCCGGGACCAGCAGGAGGGCCATGGGTCTCTCGCAAGACAGACTGAGGAGGGTGGAGAACCAATGCTGTCTGAGCCATGCAGGGGCGATTAGGATCAGGAACGCCCTGAACTCCTGCACTCTCAGGAGGACCTTGTGAATGAGTGGGAATGGAGGGAAGGCAAACAGTAGGCCCTCTGGCCATGGAAAAAGGAGAGCGTCTCTTAGAGAACCCCTCCCATCCCATGAGGGAGCAGAACCTTGGGCACTTCTTGTTGTGCCCTGTGGCGAATAGGTCTAGATGGGGAAAACACCACGCACAGAAAATAGAGTGGGCCACATCCCACCTTAGGGACCATTTGTGACCCGCAAAGGACCTGCTCAGCCTGTCCGCAAGGACATTTTGGGAGCCCAGGTGGTATGAGGCCATTGGGTGGATATGGGTGGATATCCGCCCCGATGCAGAGGTCTCAAAGGTGGATCACCTCCGAGCACAGGCGAGGGGAACATGCCCCTCCCTGCTTGTTTATATATGCCACCGCTGTCGTGTTGTCTGACAGAATAAGGACAGACTTGCCCTTGAGGTGGAGAAGGAAAACTGCACAGGCTAGTCGGACTGCCCAGAGCTCCCTGATGTTGATATGCAGGGAGATCTCATCCGCAGACCACATACTTTGTGTGTGCAGGTCCTCCAGGTGGGCTCCCCAGTCGGTATCCAACGCGTCTGTGACAAGGTGGATGGAGGGCACTGATCTGGAGAACAGAACCTCTGCGCAGACCACCGCCTGGTGGGTCCACCAGTCCAACGCAAGGAGGACGGGGGCAGGAACCGTCACCACCCTGTCCCATGAGTGGACGACCGGGTTGTGGACTCGCGATAGCCACATCTGTAGCAGGTGCATACGCAGTCTGGCATGCTGCACTACATAAGTGCAGGCAGCCATGAGACCCAGGAAACGCATGCAGGTCCGGACAGTAGTCACTGGAAAGTTCTGGAGTGCCCTGACCGCCATCTCTATTGTGAGGAACCTGGAGCTGGGTAGAAAGGCTCTCACCGATGAAGAATCCAGAGTGGTACCCACAAACTCTATTATCGGGGTGGGAGTTAGGGTTGATTTGTCCAGGTTTAGAAGAAGATCTAAGTCTTTGAAAAGCCTGCAGGCTAAGGAGATGTGGGCTCTGACCTGCAACTCGGAGTCCCCCCTCAGGAGCCAGTCATCGAGGTAGGGAAACACCTGAATGCCCCTTTTCCTGAGGATGGCGGCCACACCGCCATGCATTTGCTGAAGACTCAAGGGGCTGTAGAGATGCTAAGGGGAAGGACCGTGAATTGGTAGTGGTCCGGGCCCACAGTAAAACGAAGGAACCTCCAGTGCTGGGAGATGACTGAGATGTGAAAATAGGCACCTTTTAAGTCGAAGGCAGCGTACCAGTCTCTGGGGGCTAACGAGGAAATTATGGACGCCAGTGTCACCATTTTGAATTTTGCTTTGGTGATGAAGGAATTGAGGATTCTGAGGTCTAGGATGGGACGGAGGCCCCCTTTGGCCTTTGGGACCAGAAAGTAACGGGAATAGAACCCCCTGCCCCGAAACTCGGGGGCGGGGGAACGTGATCTACTACCCCATCATAAGGAGATGTTGGACCTCCTCTTGAAGCAGAGGCTTGTGAGAGGGATCCCTGAAAAGGGACGGTGTAGTGGGTTGGGAAGGAGGGGGCGAGTGGAAAGGGATTACGTAACCCTTTTCCACTATCTCCAGCACCCATTGGTTCAACCCACAGCAGGGAAGTCTAGATGTACCGCGGTTGACAAGGGAAGCCTTTGCTAACCGCTCCGGTATGCTTTGTGAAACGAGGTTTAACAGAGCGGTCGACAAAGGCTTCCCTTGTCGACCACGGCACATCTAGACTGTCCCGCTGTGCTGGATCAGCTGACCGTCCCCGCTGTGCCGGATCAGCTGATCGTCGGCACAGCACGGCGGCCATGTTTATTTTAATGAAGCAGGGTTTATGTAAATCCCTGCTTCTTTGCCTATGCCAAATAAACTATTTTACATGGCTCCGTCGATGGAGCCATGTAGTCTAGACATAGCCAAGTGTATTAATTTCTAAGTTTTAATACTTTCCCTTTTTGTATGTAATGTAATTGTAAATGTAAATGTAATTCAGATGCTTATGCAGATCTCCTGTAAAACCAGACTGGAATACTCACAAGATGCCTCATCCTTTGTGTTTCCAGTCAATGCAGAAATATTGCAAACAAGTCATTAGAAATTTCACCACATTGTCTCCTCATCCTGATTACAACCAGGAAACACAGATCAAATATTAAACAATGTTTAAAAGCTGAAAATTTTTTTGAACTTCTCTTTTTTTTTTTTTTCTTCTGAATTCAGTTAGACGTCTGGGTGAAGATTTGGGTAAGTTATTTTATTATTTGAACCACGTCACCGAACCAGCATGAGAGAGAGAATGCAGCCATTTGGTTTAGCCTCTGGAAAAATCTGAATTACAGCTACATTTGCTACAGGACGGAAAGTAATCTCTGAATTTAGAAGTATACATCAACAGGCAATCTGAAAACTAAAAATAGCAGAAGTACAGTTCTTCAAAGGAATGTCTGGCCAAAGTGGATACTCCACAACCATAAATTTTAAAAGCAGGAAGGATAAATCCATTCAAAGCTGAATCAGATATCTGTGCTAATGTCTAGTGCAAAATTCAAGCAAATATAAAAGGAAACAATGTTAAAATCGAAATGAACACCACTGATTTATACTTTCCATTTCCCATTTTCTCACTAGGGTTGCCAGGTGTCTGGTATTCTACTGGACAATCTGGAATTTGCGCTTTGTCTGGTAAAAAAATTAGAGAATACCGGACATGTGCAATGTCCGGTATTCTCTGATTTTTCCAGCTATGCACTGGATGAAAGCCTGGCGTGGGCGGGGGGAGCGGCTGGAAGGCAGGTCCACGATCAGCGCTAGGAGCCTGTGATTGTGCAGAAGCCTGGCAGAGGTGGGGAGAGTGGCTGGGAGTCCCAGCCACTCTCCCCACCCCCGCCAGGCTTCTGCGCAGTCACAGGCTCCCAGGGCCGATGGCGGCCCCGCCTCCCAGCCTGGGAGTCCCAGCCACTCCCCTCGTCTCCGCAAGGCTTCTGAAATGCCCAGAGCAGCAATCACGACCCTGCCTCCCAGGTGGGGAGTCTCAACTGGTAGGTGGGGCCACAATTGCCACTCTGAACGGGGAGGCTTATTATGCCGCGTTCCTTTTTTTTTTCTCGACTAAAAAATACCACGTGTCCAGTATTTTTTGGGAGACCATCTGGCAATCCTATTTCTCAGCGGCGAGAATAGTAACAGATTTCGATAGGTTTCTACTCAATATTTTTAATGTGAAACTAACTCTTGAGAGAACTGACACACAGAAAATTACTGTAACATTAGTAAAATCTAAGGAGAAACCTCATGTCCATGATATGGTATTCAAATCGTCACACCATTTCAAAACACAGTCACAAGCAATTAGAATTAATTAATTGCAGCATCAGCTTTCCCTAGTGATACTAGTTTCCAGACTGATCAAACATTAGTTAAACATCTCTTTGTTATATTACCATGAAAGAGTAAATGCTTTATAGGCTGAACATACTTCCTCCTAATTTGAGGGCCCAATTTGTGTTGTCAGAGTCTTTCCCAAACCACCATATCCTTTACATTGTTCTATTGGTACAAAATAGCCAGTAGACAGAATAACCGGCTATTGGGATTTTGAGATATAAGGAATCTTTCCTTCATGTCCCTGACACCACATTCTCTGTCAGTTTTAGGGCATGGGTTGTGGCGAGAGAATATTGACATTCTAATGATTTCTATTCCTCAGAATAGTTCCTGAGGACCATTGCTGCTGGGTACACTTTAGAGCAGTGATTCTCAACCTTTTTTTTATAAAAATACCCTTTAAAAAATTATAAGTACCCTCAGTACCTACAGTTTTCAGACACACACAATTTTTTTCTACCATTGCAACACATTTGTTTAAACAACTTAATCGTGGCCGGGCGAGCAATGAAATTTTGGGGTGTAAAAATTACAAAATAATAAGAGCTGTAAAACTTAAAACAAAAATTCAGTTTTCTCTAAATTTCAGTTGTGCTGATGTACCTCCCAGACTTCTCTCGAGTACCCCTAAGGGTACTTGTACCACTGGTTGAGAAACACTGCTTTAGAGCATCCCTGATGTTTTAACTGAGATCAGGATATGAGCAAATGAAAGCTCTTTGGTATGGGCTGCATGACTGAGCTCAAAGTCAGTTTTCAGCATCAGGATTGCTACTAACAGTAGGCTAACAGCCTTTCACTATGCGAGCTTCCATTTTGTGGTGTTACACATAATGGGTACAGCTCTCCTTTGGCTGAATTTTTCCCATTATGATTATTTTATCTATCTTAGGTTTTATAACTGCATCCATCACCAAGGTGTCACGTTAAACTGTTTAGCAAAGCCAGAGCCCTAGTGAACTTAACAAAATCTTCTGCTCTGGCCTGTTTTTAGATTAAAGACAATTTTTTTTCCTTTAAACAGGGGAATATAGGCAAGCAACACGGGAATGCAGGGGCAAGATTAGAAAGGCAAAGGCACAAAATGAGATCAAACTAGCTACAGGCATTAAGGGAAACAAGAAGACCTTTTATAAATACATTAAAAGCAAGAGGAAGACCAAGGACAGGGTAGGCCCACTGCTTAGTGAGGAGGGAGAAGCAGTAACAGGAAACTTGGAAATGCTCAATGACTTCTTTGTTTCGGTCTTCACCGAGAAGTCTGGAGGTGTGCCTAACGTAGTGAATACAAGTGCAGAGAGGGTGAGTTTAGAAGATAGGATACACAAAGAACAAGTTAAAAATCACTTAGGAAAGTTAGATGTCAGCAAGTCACCAGGTCCTGATGAAATGCATCCCAGGTTACTCAAGGAGCTGATAGAGGAGGTATCTGAGCCTTTAGCTATGATTTTTGAAAAATCATGGAAGACAGGGGAGATACCAGAAGACTGGAAAAGGGCAAATATTGTGCCCATCTATAAAAAGGGGAATAAGAACAACCCAGGAAACTACAGACCGGTCAGTTTAACGTCTGTCCCAGGGAAGATAATGGAGCAGGTAATTAAGGAAATCATAAGCAAACACTTGGAAGGTAATAAAGTGATAGGGAATAGCCAGCATGGGTTTGTGAAGAACAAGTCATGCCAAACTAATCTGATAGCTTTCTTTGATAGGATAACGAGCCTTGTGGATAAGGGAGAAGCGGTGGATGTCATATACCTAGACTTTAGTAAGGCATTTGATATGGTCTCGCATGATATTCTTATTGATAAACTTGGCAAATATAACTTAGATAGGGCCACGATAAGGTGGGTGCATAATTGGCTGGATAACCGTAGTCAGAGAGTTGTTGTTAACGGTTCTAAATCCTGCTGGAAAGGGATAACAAGTGGAGTTCCTCAAGGGTCTGTTTTGGGACCCGTACTGTTCAATATCTTCATCAATGACATAGATATTGGGATAGAGAGTACGCTTATTAAGTTTGCAGATGATACCAAACTGGGTGGGATTGCAACTTCTTTGGAGGATAGGGACATAATTCAAAATGACCTTAGCAAGTTAGAGAAATGGTCAGAGGTAAACAGGATGAGGTTTAATAAAGAGAAATGCAAAGTGCTCCACTTAGGAAGGAACAATCGGTTCCATACATACAAGATGGAAAGCGACTGTCTAGGAAGGAGCATGGCGGAAAGGGATCTAGGGGTCATAGTGGACCACAAGTTGAATATGAGTCAACAGTGTGATGCTGTTGCAAAAAAAGCAAATATGATTCTAGGTTATATCAACAGGTGTGTTGTAAGCAAAACTCGTGAAGTCATTCTGCCGCTCTACTCTGCACTAGTTAGGCCTCAGCTGGAGTACTGTGTCCAGTTCTGGGCGCCACATTTCAAGAAAGATGTGGAGAAATTGGAAAGGGTACAGAGAAGAGCGACAAGAATGATTAAAGGTTTAGAGAACATGACCTATGAAGCCAGGCTTCATGAACTGGGCTTGTTTAGTTTGGAAAAAATAAGATTAAGAGGGGACATGATAGCGGTTTTCAAATATCTAAAAGGGTGTCACAAGGAGGAAGGAGAAAATTTGTTCCTCTTGGTTTCTGAGGACAGGACAAGGAGTAATGGGCTTAAAGTGCAGCAGGGGAGGTTTAGATTGGATATTAGGAAAAAATTCCTAACTGTCAGGGTGGTCAAATATTGGAATAAATTGCCAAGGGAGGTGGTGGAATCTCCCTCTCTGGAGATATTTAAGAACAGGTTAGATAGACATCTGTCAGGGATGGTGTAGACGGAGCTTGGTCCTGCCTTGAGGGCGGGGGGCTGGACTCGATGACCTCTTGAGGTCCCTTCCAGTCCTACTATTCTATGATTCTATGATTCTATGATTATGGTGGAAAAACTTTATCAAAGAGGGAAGTTTTTGCAATGTGACCTAAAATGTGGTTTACTTATATTTGTAGTGCATGCATTTCTGCAGTACTGTTTTCTCCAGTAACAGCTGAGCTTGTTGTTACTGTTGTTACCTAGCTAGGACATTATTAGGAATTATAGATCTCAACTTACCAAAGCCTCAGTGAGGAACAAATATTCAAAATGAGGGATTAAAAAAATAATTCAAACTGCTTCTGTACCCTCAGTTACTAAGCAAACCTCAATAATAAGAGTGAGGAGGCTCTAATTTTGTGTGGACCACAGATAATTCTGGGCTTCAAATGAGGGACATTGGCTGAGTTTGCAGGCAGAAAGAAAGCAGTATGTGTGGAGAGATGGGGAAAATGAAAACCATTCCCTACAGGCTTGCATTATATTGTTAATAACTGTATGTAGACTCATATTATATCTCACTCTTTAAAAGTAGTTAAGTGAAACAGGTGAAAAAGCAAAAAGACTTTCTGAAGTGGCAGTCCAAAATGAACCACTAGTTACACTTTCGCTTTTAAAATACATCATCCCCTAGGTAGAGTCACACCTTAGGTACTGTGACCAAGAAAAGATGTTATTTACTTCCTGCTATGCCCCCTGGGATACTCTCAATCCCACGACAGTTCTGCTCATTGGCAACCAATAATTTTCAAGGACATTTCCTGAGTGATTTAGAAAATCAAGACCTATATGTAGGCAGGATTAATTTTATTTTTAATAACTGACAGTATCCATGTTCATTTTTAAGCTTTTTTTTTTATTATTTTCAGCTATTTATATTTTCTGTTGTATGAAGTTTTGGGGGCTCAGAATTTGCTGCCAGAAGACAATACAATTCAAAAAGTTAAAGTGTTGAAAATGGTTAACACAAACTGACAATATCCCATGTCAAAACGAATAAACTAAATATCCTTAAATCAACAAATCATACTAGTTTTTACCATTTATTCATTAGTCCTTTTGTAACAAGCCTAATTCAAATATCTAAATTACTGGGTTTTGATGCTAGTAAGTTCTCAAGCAGTATTTTTCTCCCTTTGTTTCTCTGTTAATGTTGATGATTATGATGTAAATATTTGTATTGGTTTATGCATGTGTGGTGAAATCTATGTTTACTGACATTTATCAATAGGCTTTGAAGGGCTAGATTTTTATCTGTATCTAACCATAGCAGCTCAACACAAAGCTGGGAACTTCAAAGGAAGTCCAGTTGAAAGTCAGTGGATGCAGGTACATAACTCCACAAGCCCTTGTCTTACCCAAGGATCTTTTTCCGAAATAACCTCTCCAAGTCTGAATTTATAAGTGGTGCAGCCACACTGCCAGGCCCATTATTTCAAAGTAACAGGCTGAGGAATTTGAACACTGTACTGCTTTTCACGATGGCTGTGTCTACATTGGCACCCTTTTCCGGAAAAGGGATGCTAATGAGACACTTCGGAATTGCAAATGTCGCGGGGGATTTAAATATCCCCCGCGGCATTTGCATGAACATGGCTGCCGCTTTTTTCTTGTTCGGGGTTTTGCCAGAGAAAAGCGCCAGTCTAGACGGGATCTTGCGGAAAATCCCTTCAAGATCCCTTGAAAGTAGGAATAAGGGATCTTCCAGAAAAGGGTTTATTTTCCACAAGATCCCGTCTAGACTGGCGCTTTACTCCGGCAAAACCCCGAGTCGGAAAAAAGCAGCAGCCATGTTCATGCAAATGCCGCAGGGGATATTTAAATCCCCTGCGGCATTTGCAATTCCGACTGGTCTCATTAGCATCCCTTTTCCGGAAAAGGGTGCCAATGCAGACACAGCCAAGGAGTAACACTAATTCCAAAATAGTAATTTTGAAATAACAGTGGTGTCACTAATCTGAACTTATTGGCCTCTGGGAGGCCTCCCACAGCTCCCCACAGTGCTTCCTGAAGTTCTAAGTCTGTGGTAGCGTGTCCACATTAACGGAGCCTGTCTTGGACACACTAGTTTGATTTTGTTAAATTGGGAGTTCTTAAGTCAATTTAGTAATTTCAAAATAGTTTTCTTAGTGCACACATGGCTCAAGACAACATTAGCATGCTATAATTAGAACCATCTTTACATGCAGAAGTGCATAGACTGATCTGCTGTAGTAATCTTAAGGATAAATTACAGAAAAAAGGGGAAAAGAACTGCTAAGACAAATAATGCAGCCCTTGATCATTTTAAAATAGTGTCATAAATCACTTTAAACAAAAGATTTCCTTACTGAATAAGTTATCCTTCTCCCCTTTCTTTAAATTATATGCAGTTTGTATTATTCGTTAAATAGCGGCAGCCATGAATACTAATCCGGAGGAATGCAGTTCCATTTTATTTGAAGTTTCTGGATTTAAGTGAAACTTTTAATAATATGACTGACTTCAAGCTTGCCTTTTCACATTTTACTTTAGATTTACACATGCACATACTTTTCCTGGTTTTACAGTTGATCACAGACCAGTAAACTGCAAAAATTAAACTAGAACCATGATAGGATGATGGTACATTATTTATATGCTGCAACAACTATATCTGATGCACTTTGATAGTATATCTTGCCTTCTCATGAGCAAAGCACAAAATTAGTCAACTGCTTCAAGAGAATTGTGGTAATTCCAGCAAATGATTCACCTAGAGCAGTTTTTCCACAGATTTAGTGATTATAAAATAATACAAGGTCTATTTTATATGTCTTTATATATCTCTCTGTATATACAGATATAGTTTAAAAGGGCATGTTTTTAAAATTTAGCAAAAAGTGGCTATAATGGTTCAGGTTCATTAGGGAAACATAAAAATGATCCATTTCATTTAAAATAACCTCATGTTATAGTAGCAAATGTTTCCATATCCAGATGTTATAAAATTGGAAAATTTGGTATAAATTCAAAAAGAAAAAAGGAAGAACTGGATCGAGAGGACAGGTAATTTAGAGATTAAAATAGAGGATTAGGAGTCAAGACTTCCAATTCCCATGCCCCATTCTGACTCTAACCTGTTTCTGATTTAAGCGAAGTCACTTAAAACCCTGGGCACCATTTTCCCCATCTGCAGAATAGGAGGGATAATACTTCTCTGCATGGATTGGGATTGGGGAACTTTATTATTTAATGTATACAAAATGCTCTTAGATCTACTGACAAAGGACAAAGCAGATGTAAAATATTAATCTTCTGTGTTTGGAGAAGATTTCCAGTGAAAGGTTAATTTCTTTAGTTTTGTTCAAAACAAACAAATCAGTTTTGCATTGGTAGAAATATTTCCCACCTGTACAGCTGGTGACTTTTGCCTCACAGTTCCTTAAAATGTTAAAGATTTGTTCTGAATGCCTTTTCCTAAGTGGTTGCTATCAGTGAGATTCAATCATATCTCCAGCAGGATTCTCTGCTGCAGAAATTTTTGAAAAAATCAATTGTTTGAGACTTGCATGAGCTTTGCAAGGCTGCAGCAGGACAAGATTATTTTTATTGACTTTTGGCCTTAAGTGACTTAAGACTAAGCGTTATTCAGATTGTTTTACTGAGAGGGATAAGGTGGAAAGAAGTCTCCACTGATATTAATGTACTTTATGAAAGTTGTTCCAGCCTAAGGTTAAGATAGGTAGTTATCTTGTAAGTAAATATTACCAGATGCAGATGAAAACTAAAATATTAAAAATAGGAAGAGCCTTGAATTGAAAAATGTCTTCATAGTACATTAAAACATCTCATGGAAGAAGTTATTAAAGCTGATAAAAAGAGAAAATTAAGCTTCCACTTTTACAGAAACATACCACTTTAAGGATAATTTGAAGAAAACATCTATTATCTCACACAAAATAGGAAACTACTAATCGTAACATCCACAGTCATGATCACAAGACAATGATGTTGTAGAGGGAATTAAAAACAAGTCTCCAGACAACCCTTCATAGTGCAAATATCAGCTGAGTGAATAGTTTTTTGGCAGTTTTTAGGTATCCATTGAAGGGCAGCCATTTTTTTCTTTGGGGGTGGGTGGGTGGAACAGTTCAGCAGGTTGGTAGAGTGGAATACAGAAGTAAGATCCAATAATATACACTTAAGTAAACCACCATATGTACTCCTTAGCAAAATTCAGAGAAATGAAATGAAATGTCAAACCCTGCTGAAGCCTAAACTGCTTAATGTGAATAACATTTTGGCCACTATGACTGCATAGCAAATAATTTCAAACTGCACTGTCCTTCATATATGGGAACAAGTGCACAGACAGATCGCTACCTTTTGGGAATTTCAGATGCATACACAAGTAACTAAAACTGTCAAATGCTCAAGCTACTTAACCATTCAATTGCCACGGACAAGCAAAGGCTAAAAAAATAGAGAGCTGTCTCATGTTTATAAATTAATATTACAATGGAAACATATATTTGTGAAAACTGGTTCAACATTATTCTCTCCTTAAATGAAGATGCAAATCTTCCTGTTCTCTTTGGAGCACTTTTCAGCCCTGGGAAAAGAGAGAGAGTGTAATCCTTGTGTTCTCTTGAGCAGAGGGACTGAGCGACTCTGCCTAGCGTCTATGTGGGCCATACAAATGGTGCTGAGGAAGGCTCCCTGCATCCTTCCACCTGCCCATATGCTGTGCACCTGCATTCGGACCAGGAAGAATCCAGCCCTTGAATAGCCTCATTGTTTACATTGTTCACAATCATTCATAATAGCTCAGTGTTCTTCAGCTATAATTAGAAACATGTACACACAGTTTTCTTCACACACATGGTAATTATTCCACAAATAAAACAGGCTTGTCTGTCCCTTGAAAGATATATGACAAGATTGTAGATGAAATTGTCTGTTTCACCTTTCTATGAGCCAAAAAGAATAAAAGGACAGAAACGGTACAGAAAGCAGAAATGGCATCAGTGATAAGGAGACAAGAGAACACTTTTTCTAAACCGTAAATGAATAGCTTGAGATTTTAGCTGCAGAAAGGAAGGTCCAATAAAAGGTAAACAAGGGAAAACACTTATAATCTGAGATAAATAAAAGAAAAGAAGACCAGAGGATTTCCACAGCTTCCTTAATAGACTTTCATCAAAAATAACATTTAACTTCAGTACTGTTGATCAAACAGAAGAGCTTGTTGTTTGCTGTGAGGAAATTACTCTGGGTGAATTTGAAGCAGCTATTGAAAGAACTAAAGAACAATACATTGCCAGGTGATGATCAAATTGAAGAACTGCTTAAAGTGAGTGGAAGGGGCAGTATGAAAATCCTTCTATGCCTTTTCAGTTTGGTCTGGGAGAAAGAATAGAACCCAGAAGAATGAAAAAGAGGGATTACAATCAAACTCCCTCCCTCCAAAAAAGGATATTTGAGTTTTGTAACAACTGGCATGGGATTATGCTACTTTCAGTCCCAGTGAAAATCTTCTATGCAAACACACTAAACAAATTTAGATACAAACAAGCTGTTTTTGCCAAATTGATCCTGTGCAGATCAGCCCTTCATCCTGAATAATATTGTCGAGCCCCCAGTAGTCTTGAATTTTTGTGAATTTCCAAAAAGCATTTTATTGTGTAGATGATCATTGTGGGAGATACCATTAATTTATGGTGTCTAAAAAACAAACTCATTCAAATTATTAAAAATTTGTATCAGAACGTTCAATGTGCACTAGAGATAAACCAAATGTTAAATGACTTGTTTAATGTTAACAATAGTGTCAAACAAAATTGAGTCTTTCCTCCCATCTTCTTTGGCATAGCTATTGACCTTGTGACAGATTATCTGTATGGAAATGGACCCTTCAAGAATAGACGGGGAGCTTGGAGTCATAGACTTTGCAGATATTATCTGTCTTATGAATGAATCAGGGTTATGCAGCAAAAGACAGATGGGCTTGCAAATTCTGACAAGCCATTACATATTAATAGTAGTATATCAAAGATGGATGTTATGAAAAATAAATTTACCTACCAATGATTTTATCTACTTAGAAGGTGAGCCTTTGAAAATGTAGGTAGGTGGGTCACATCATTCACAATTCCGGTGATTCCATATCCAATATAAAATCCAGAACAGTTAAAGCAACAACTACTGCATTTCAAAAACAAATAACCAAATATAAGAACTTTTACTGTCATAAATGTCCTCTTTTATGGAGCAGAATCCTAGAAAATAGTACGCACATCCAAAGCAAATTGATCAGCTTTCATTGCAGGTGTCTGAAAAGGATGTTCAAGGTAAAATGGCCTGATAGAATCAGTAATGTAAAGGTCCTAGAATGAGCATAGATTAGAAAATGAAATATCATAATCAGAAGAATCTTTGAATAATCCAAGGCAATATACAGGCAGTCCCCGGGTTACGTACAAGATAGGGACTGTAGGTTTGTTCTTAAGTTGAATTTATATGTAAGTTGGAACTGGTACATATTGTAGGGGAAACTCTAGCCAAACATTTCTCCAGAGCTCAGTTTTATTCTCCCACACCTCACTTCCCTCAGTCCTTTATTCTCAAGCTGAGGTGTCTGCTGAGAAAAGCCGCTCCGTGTCTCCCTGGTCTGCTGGGAGGGGGGGGGATGCTAGCTTCGCGTCTCCCTGGTCTGCTGGGGAGAAGCAGCTAGTGCGGGGTTGCCTCACCCCTTTCGTAAGTAGGGATCCGATGTAAGTCGGATCCATGTAACCCGGGGACTGCCTGTACATAGAATTTGATCAAGATGACAAAAATACAAAAATAAGCTAACGAACAGTACAACTGGCTGAGATCTCAATTTGACAGATGTAATAATCCAGCAGTGAACCATTCATTTTTCCCCAAAATCATATACCAACATAAAAAGCATTTGAAAACCTAGTTCCCTGCTTTTCCTGTGTTAATCTCTCACACAAAAAAATCTTAGGAAAAATAAACATGCATCAAGGAAAAGGAACATATTGTATATAATAACAATACAAATTATTTTCTTCTTTCATTCTTGTTAGACCCTTCAAATGTATCAAGCACAACATAGGAAGAGTGTGATGAGGCTGTACACATGCTAAGGGAACACAAACCATCCTTTATTTACAGTATGGGCCAGACTTTCCATAGAGCTAATTATCCACAATCAGAGTCTGACTTTTATTAAAAAAACCTCAGCTCTCACAATTCAGGCACCTAAATAACTGTCCAGAATTTCCAAAGTCCTTGACGTTCTGGGTGATGGGGATGTTTAAAAATCTGGCCGTTATTTAGATTTAATGCTGTGAACCCTCAACTTTTGGGAATTCAGATAGAGTTATTCATAGGCAGGTCCAATTTAAGCTCTGGGTTTTGCAAGACCAAAGCTTACAGCAAAACCAACTCTAAATTTGCCTGTTTCTAACACCTAGAAACTCAGAAATGAGACCAAATAAACCTAGGATTGCTAAAAAGAAGGCTGAGGATTGGGAGGGAGGATGAACTGATGGTATCGTTGCACATATATACTCAATTACTTCCAAGGAGTGACATATTCTTGTTTTCTGGTACTTAGAAGCACTCAAACACTTTTCTGCTGGAGCTCAGCCAGGGGACTATGAATCAGAGTTCCAAAAGAAGTATGAAGAATTTTCACACAACTCCTCCTTGTAAGGCTTTCAAGAGCAGCTCATCTATGACATATGTTAAGATGATCTCTGTTTCACACTGTGGCATGCAATAAAATGGCAGAAAACCTTGCATGAGGCACAGTTTCATATATAAACACTCAGCTGCTGGCCCCTGCTCTGGCTCCTTTGAACCACTCCAGTGACACAAGAAGCCAAAGAAGTTCCCATACGTTTTCTTGGTCTGAGGAATCCTTGGCTGACACTAGTTCTTTGCCACATCTAAGGGCCCCTATCATAAGCGGGGAGTGGCCAAAGTATACTGGACTTGGTGATCCCTACAAGCCGGATGGCTCTTTGGGAGCTATTACAAACCTAGGTACTTTTCTGCTGATCTAAACCAAGGTGGCAACAAGAAAAGGAGAGTGAAAGACTTCCTGGGCACAGTTGAGCAGTCAGACCAAATTTTTTTTTGGTTCAGAGCAAAAGTTTAGATGCATTTTTTGATTAATGATGACTTTATAACAAACCAAGTAAGGTTCAGGGCATTTTTAAAAAGTGACACCTGAGTAGCAACCTCACACAGCATAACCCACTAATAATGTCCTCATATATAAGAAAACCCCTCTGGGAATGAAGTATAGAGGAAGTCCTGAATAGAGCAGATCAGAAAATTATGAAAAGCCATTTTTAAAATGACCTAGCATGGTTTTATTTGTAACTCTGTCTCTTTTGTATAAACATATGTTCTCCAGAGACTTTGCGGTTTTGGTAAGGGGAACCTTACCATGAGTCAGATATTGAGAAGGGGAAGGTTTTTTTTGTTAAACTACTAGCAAAGAACACTTTATAAAACAAAAATGAAGATCCAAAAAGTGTTAAAATGTGTTGAAAGGTCCTTTGTTCTTGAATGCAGTTGATTGCAAGTGTACAGTGCATTATAATTTTGCAGTGAGAAAGGACAGGAAGCCTATTTGTGGGTGATTACAATATATCTTGGTGGTATTACAAGGTAAAAGGCCAAAGACCAAGTGACTTTAACTACACAAGAAATACAAACATTCCTTGCTGGAATGTCTTGCTGTTTTTCTGAAACTGATTTTTTATATATAAAAACGTGGGAAAGCAGTAAGCTTGTACATTTACTGGGTATTCATAAATATGGTTATGATATCACTTGTAGCCAATTAGAAAGCTCCATGATATTTCCAGAGTTCTAAAGTAATTCCAAAATAAATAATACATCATCTATATCACATATCCCCACAAAACACACACACACTCATACAAATGTATAATTCTACATAATTATGGGAATCTAGCACTAAAATGAGATCCAGCCTCTTTCTGAGAAAGCTTGAAACTTACAGAAAAATAGGTGAACAGCTGTTTCTTACCTGATAATGACACACTGGTTTTCTCTGTCAATAATCATGTTTCTGTACATGTTGTCCGCTAGAGCATAGATATGAGGTGGATTTTCATACTGAGCCTGTGGGTATGTGGGGGAAATATAATGTACATTACAGACAGAATATTAAATACCACAGGGAAAAATATTGTAAGTATTTAGTATGGAAGAGTTTCTTGCTACAAAAGAAAATTCTGCATGTTAAATTCACCCAAATCAATAGTCATTGTCACTGTTGAGATTTGGTATTTATCCCTCAATCATAATTTTTGTTCTAGCTCAGGTATGTAAAAACCCTATTTTAAAAATGTAGAAAATGTAAATATGTATTTTGTTGAAGAGAAACTCACATCATTTATGCCCTTTTCAGAAGTGGCCTTAAGCTAACAAATAAACAGGCTACACCACTGCGCAGAGCCTCGCACTGATAGGCTACATCTGCCTCTTCCACCCCATTCAAACTGAATAGTATATGTAGTTTTCTGTCTATGGACATCCCAGATTCCATTGCAGCAGGAGACTGAATTACATATGTCCTAGTGTCCTCCTTCTGTCCCATACTCACAGTCCAATTTTCAAAACTGGCCTCTAAGGGTATGTCTACACTAGCCCCATAGTTCGATCTAGGGAGGCTAATGTAGGCATTCGAAGTTGCAAATGAAGTCCGGGATTTAAATATCCCGGGCTTTATTTGCATCTTCCCGTCCAGTCACCATTTTGAAATTTCACTAGTCCGGACTAACAGTTCATGGCTACACACGGCAAGGAGCTGGTAGTTCGAATTAATGCCCTAATTCGAACTACCTGTTATTCCTCCTGCAAGGAGGTTAACGGTAGTTCAAATTAGGGGCTTTAATTCGAACTACCGGCTCCCTGCCGCATGTAGCCACGGGCAGTTAGTCCGGACTAGTGAAATTTCAAAATGGCGACTGGACGGAAAGATGCATATAAAGCCCGGGATATTTAAATCCCGGGCTTCATTTGCAACTTTGAATGCCTACATTAGCCTCCCTAGTTCGAACTAGGGGGCTAGTGTAGACATACCCTGAGTTTGGTTGCCTATGTGTTTTGGTGCATTAGAGATCTAAGGTGTAGTGTAGATAGCTGGTGACAAATTCCCCTTTTGAAGAGGAACTCTCTGCTGGGGGAAATCTGATTTTGATCAAACTTAAATCAATAAATGAATCTGTTGTGCCAGTTTAACTCTGTCTTGGTGAATCCAGCATGTAAATGGAGGAAAAAGCAGATGCAGCATCTTATTAAAATTAGATGCTGCGTGCAAACTCAGTTACTCTGAACTAGTAAGTTTCACTACCACCCAAAGCAGTCAACATCTATTCTCATTAGTCCAAACAAAATGAGGAGAACCTTTACATACAAATGAATATCTGCAATATTTTATAGGAAACTTTACTTACAGCTCCTTGGTACATTTCAATTTCCTTTTCTCCAAAGTATGGCATCTGTTTGAAAGGATTCACAGAGATTAACACAGATCCAATATATGTCTGTATTTGAGAGCAGTTAAGGTTTATGAGACACCTCAGTAGCTAATATTTACTAAAGCATTACCTCATCAATGGGGATGTATTGCATAATATTTTGATCTATAAATACCTATCAATAAAACAAAGCTTTAAGAAAACAATTGGGTTTTGCCATCAAAGCCTTTAAATAGCTACAGGTGAACCTCTCCAGTCTGGCACTCTTGGGTCCAGCAACACCTGTGGTCTGGCATGATTTTATTTAGGCAGATATCCAGATCCTAATAGCAGAAGGTAGGTTTGTGGGGAAGATGTGTCTTCCCTGGCTGCATCCCTACAAACCTGCCTGAGTGCAGGGTGGCAGTAGGGAGATCTGCAGTCCACACACAAAGGCTTTCTATGGTGAGTGATGGTGCTGGACCCTACAGAGTTGCAAACCTTTCCCCACGCTTTCCACAAATTGGGGCTGAGCACATCCTAGTGCTTCCTTCCTTGTGCACGGTCCCAGAGCAGGTGCAGCCTAGTGCAGGCAGGGAGAGTTACTGTGCAGCTACAGCACCTAGACTGCAACTCCTCTCCTGGCTACTGCTCAGCCCATAGCCTCCCCTTGCAGACCCACATCTCCAGAAGGAAGCACTGGGACATGCTGAGTGCTGGCTCCAGCCTGGTTTGTTGGACTGCAGTCAGAGAAGGCAAGTTTCAGCACATCCTTCTTTACGGGCAGCCCCAAAAAACTGCCTGCAGGGGGCACGCAACTTCCTAGTGCTTCTTCCTTCTCCGGCAGCAGCTTTGCAAGCTGTCTGTAGATAGAGCTAGGAGGTAGTAATAAGACATATAATATTACTAATATCCTAATCCCAGAAACAATGATGTTTAATGGGATGTGATTAGTTGCCTCTACTTCACTTCCTCTCCTCAACTGTTACACAATTGTGCTGTACGCTCTTACATAGCTGCAGTGTTTTACTGTAGAGAATCTAACAAATGGATGAATCAATTCCTCTGAGCGTGTGTAATGTATTTAGACATTTATTATGTACACATCTATGTGGTTTGTAAAACATTTTAGGATCCCTTGGAATGAAAAGTGTTATCTATTTATAAGGGGTGACTGATATTATTTTACAATCAGACCTAGTTTATTTGAGTTGGATTTAGCTCTCTAAGGCTATGTCTAGACTGCAGGCTTCTTTCGAAAGAGGCTCTTTCGAAAGCATCTTTCGAAAGAGCCTCTTTCGAAAGAGCGCGTCTAGACTACAATGCGCGGATCGAAAGATCGATCCGCTATTTCGAAAAAGAGCATCCAGACTGCTGGACGCTCTTTCGAAATTGAAAGCCACCTGGAACTGCTTCTGCCAGGGCATGGGGGCAGCATTTCCTTCCGGGTGCTGCCTGCCTGCCCTTTGCAGAGACGCGTGGTTAAAGGGACGCCCCTGAACACCCGTTGCTCTGCTCCTGCAGCTGCCTTTGCTGTCCCTCGAGGAATTAAGCAAGGCATTGCAGTGCTGGTTTGGAGTGCTCAGCTTCCTGGGACACCCCAGCAGCTTTTTTCTTTTGAGGTTTTTCTGCTTGCAGACCCTTTTTTTTTTTGCATGGAGCCAGAGCTGCTCCTGGGCAGGCGATGACCCCACACCACCATACTGCAGCTGTTGCTGCATCTGCATGACACTGTCATGAGGCTACTTCCCGAGCTGCTCCCAGACCAGAGGTACGAGGGGTTCCTCCGTCAAGCAGCCGCACTGCCCTTGCCTCCTAACTTTTTCGTGGACAGGCGTGTTTGGAGGTTTGACACCAGCTCTGACTGGTGGGACTGGCTCGTGATGGAGATCTGGGATGACCAAGACTGGCTACGGAACTTCAGGATGAAAAAGACCACTTTCCAGGAGCTCTGTACCTGGCTTGCCCCTGCTCTGCAACGGCAAGACACCCACCTGCGGCCCGCCATCCCCCTGGAAAAGAGGATCGCCATTGCCCCCTGGAAGCTGGCAACCCCCGACAGCTACCGCTCCGTGGGACACCAATTTGGCGTGGGGAGATCTACTGTCGGGGCCGTCTTGATGGAGGTAAGTCATTGTCTGGGGACAGTCACAGTTTGGGGTGGGGGGAAGGGAGACTGTCAGGAAGGGCCAAGTGGAGTGGGAGTGGGAGGGAGCTCCTCCACTCACCCTGAATTGTGGGGGGGGGGGGGTTCTGAGGAGGGAATTCCCGGGGTGTTTGAGAGGGAAGGTGGGCGGTGGGTTCTCCTCCTAAGAGATAAGGCACCCCTTCTAACATTTTGTTGTCTGTCTCGTTCTGCAGGTGGTGAGGGCCATCAATTCGGAGCTGCTCAACAGGCTCATCTGTCTACCAGATCTGGACAGCGTCATGGCCGGCTTTGCTGCCCTCGGCTTCCCCAATTGCGGAGGAGCGCTCGATGGGACACACATTGCAATCCGTGCACCGCCCCATCGAGCAGCCCAATTCATAAACAGAAAGGGCTACTTTTCTATGGTCCTCCAGGCCCTGGTCGACCATCGTGGCCAGTTTTTGGACATTTGTGTTGGGTGGTCAGGGCAGGCACACGATGCCCGCATCTTCAGAAACTCGTACCTCTACCGGAGGCTTCAAGCAGGAACATTTTTCCCCCATCGCCAGTTTGCGGTTGGGGATGTGCACATGCCGGTGTGCATAGTGGCTGATGCCGCCTATCCCCTGATGCTGTGGCTGATGAAGCCCTACACCGGCCACCTGGATGCGAGCAAGGAGCAGTTTAATGCTCGCCTTAACCGGGCTCGCAACTAGGTGGAATGTGCGTTTGGCCGTTTAAAGGGCAGATTCCGGTGCTTGCTCACACGCCTCGACATGGGGGAGAGCAACATCCCTGAGGTGGTGGCTGCGTGTTGCGTCCTCCATAACCTCGTGGAGAGGAAAGGTGATGCCTTCCTACCAGGGTGGGGTAGAGCTGCTGATGCCCAGGAGAGGCTCTTTGCCCAGCCCCGGACAGCTGCCATCCGCCAGGCTCACTGGTCTGCTGTTGGCATCCGGGAGGCCCTCCGGGAGCAATTCTCCAGTGGAGGCCACTGAGACTGAGTGCACTGAGGGGCTTCTGCCTGGGGACTGGGCCCTGGCCCAATAGAAGCTTCCCTCCACAACCCATCTCCTGACCCTGTTTGGACACATCACTTATACCAGGGTGTGTTTCAAAATAAAATGATCTGTTTACTTTTTGTACATATTATCAAACAATAGTATAAATGTTGCAAACATAACAAAATTTTTTTTCATTTTTGTTGTTGACAAAACTATTTACAATAAAGAAACATTTTATTGAACTCTTTGTTTAACTGGGGTGATGGGGGTGCTTGAAACCTGGAGGGGGGAAGGGGATCAGGTTGAACGGTGCTTGCCAGACTTCCCTCTCCTGCCTGGGCCTCGTGTTTGGGGTGCTCCACGGCTGCGGGATCGGGTGGTGCACCTGTCGGTTGGCTGGCTGGGGTGCTCTTGGGACGTGGAAGCCTGGGGGAGAGGAGGGCCAGGGGGAGAGAGGGGCTGGGGGAGCTGGGGGGGCTGGGTGAGAGGGAGGTCCAAGGGGGGAAAGGGCTGCTGTTGTGGAAGGGGGGTTTGGTGGGGTGGGGTCATGGGGTGCTGGAGGAGCAGGACCAGGCACAGCAGCAGGCAAGCCGCTGACCTCCCTCAGAGTGGCGCACAGGACCGTGTGCTGCAGGACCAGCTCGTTCATGAGCCGGTCACGCCAGCGATCCTCTGCCTCCGCCCTCTCTCGCAGGATGGAGTTCTGCTCCTGCACGGCCTCAACGTGCTGCCTCAGGATGTCCGCATAGACACGCCTGTGTCTGCGGCTCCCATGTCCCCGAGATGTAGATGGAGATGGAGGTGGGGCTGGGGTGCTGCGGCCCTCTTCCACGGCTGGTCCGGCTGTGGAGGAAAAGAAGAAGACACAATCAGTCCTAAAAACTGGACTCTGTAGCACTTAAAATACTAACAGGATGGTTTATTAGGGGATGAGCTTTCCTGGGCCAGACCCACTTCCTCAGATCAGAGTAACACGGCTACATTTCTATCACAATCAGTCATGTGTGCAACAGCTGTCCAAAAGGGCATGCCCTCTCCCTTGAGACAGGGGAAGCAGACATTCTGAAGGTCACACTGTGTGTGTGTGTGTGTGTGTGTGTGTGAGACCTGGGCATCAGCCTGAGCATGACAGGTTTCCCTTGTGCATCACCCACTGTGCACCCACCTACCTCCCCCCCCCCCCCGGGTGTGACACAACCTCACTGTACTCACCTGCTGCTTCCTCTCCTGCGCCAGATGACGCCTGGGAGGCCTCTGAGGTCTGGGTGACTGGCTCCAAGGTGGTGAGGGTCGCCGTCTCCTCGCTGTCCTCCTCCTCTTCTGGGACCATGTCCCCGTCTCCAGAGTGCTCTAGCTCCTGCTCTGGAGCGTCCACCACGGGGTCTGCCAGTCCAGACTGTACAAACCTCCGTGGTGTGCGTGCTTCTGCACTGCCACCCAGGATCTGGTCCAGCTCTGGGTAGTAGGGGCAGTAGTGGGGGGCTGCCCCAGACCGGGAGCTCTCCTCCCTGGCCTTAACGTACCCCTGGCGCAGCTCTTTCACCTTTGAGCGCACCTGGTCCTGGGTGCGGGGGTAGTGGCCCTTCTGGGCCAGGGCTTCAGCCATGCGGCCATAAATGTCAGCGTTTCGCCGCTGGCTTTTGAGGGCCTGTAAGGCCTCCTCCTCTCCCCACAGCTCCAGCAGGCTCTTTATCTCTGCGCCAGACCAGGATGGTGCCCGGCACTTGGAGCCCTTGGCTGGGTCCCCAGAAGGCTCGGTGGAAGGGCCAGGACGGTCTTGGGGCTGGGACATGCTGCAGCAAAGTAGCCGTGTGCTCTGGCTCCTTGTCTGCAACAAGTGTCTGTGAGGGTGCCTATCCCTTTAAGGAATGGCTGCAGCCAGGAACCACAGACTTGCAACCCATGGCCCAGATTGTCCACCAGGGCTTCTTCCTGGAGGCCAATTCTTTCGAAAGAAAGGGCTCCCCCCGTCCAGACTCACGTTCTTTCGACGGATCTCCCTCGAAAAAGGCGTTCTTCCTCGTAAAATTAGGTGTACAGCCGTCGAAAGAAAAGCCGCGTTCTTTTGATTTAATTTCGAAAGAACGCGGCTTGAGTCTGGACGCAGGGGAAGTTCTTTCGAAAAAAGGCTACTTTTTTCGAAAGAACCCCTGAGTCTGGACACGGCCTAAGTGTAAGAATCCAGTACATTAAGGATTTCAGATTCTATTTTGCAATTTGGAACTGTCCATGGGTAAACAATCTACTATTTAAACACTCCATACCCCAGAATTGTAGAATTAGTATTTAATGTGCTACATAAAAATCTATTGTTATGAATAATAGCTGCAAAATGATGTCATGTTAGGCAGCAAGGAAATAAAAGCTAATGAACATAATTTCTGTATTGTGAATTTGCAACACTCCTGTTTTACATTTATGGATTTAATTCAAAGAATGACAACATCCAGGGCACCAATATGGTAAACCACGCATTCATTGTGTCAGCATAAACATACATAACGATAGTTTTCTGCTGACAAACAATGTCAGCATTTAGTGGAAAGATTCAGTAATCTCTGCCTTCAATGGCACAGACCTAATGTTCATTCATGGAGGGACACATTAACAATTGATCACTAGTTTAAAAATAAATAAATAAATACATAAATAAAAGCCTATATAAACTGGAGCGGAATAAAAAGGGACTACTATATATACATATGTATGTATCTCCATGATCTTGTATTTACTACAAGAATACAGTAGTCTTGTATTTACTACAAGAATCTGAAATCTAATGGGTCTGATTTAACCATGAATCCTTCTGAAAAACACTTAATAATGCTCTTTGTTGGATAATTTTAATACAAATGCTATATTTTTCTAAGAAGAAAATGAAGTATCCAATGTGCTTTCATCAGCGCAAAACACAGAACTAAAAAATTAGCAAGTGTAACCCAAGATAGACAAAATGTTGTTTGCTATTAACTGGAAGAATACTATCTCTTGGCTGTAACATTTTGCTCTGAGTCTAAAGCATTTTGCTTAGTATAAGGTAACCGCATAGGGAAATTCGGAATACAGGACACCAACGGGGGGGCTGCTGGCTCTCAGGGCTTAAGGCCCATGGGTGGGGGGAGTTGCCAGTGCTCAGGGCTTCAGCCCTATAGAGTGGGAGGGGAGCTGCCAGTGCTCAGGGCTTCACGCCTGCAGGAGAGGGAGGGGATAAGGGCTTCCAGTGCGCAGGACTTCAGCCCCACAGTGAGGGGGAGGGAATCCACCAGCACTCAGGGCTTCATCCCTATGAGGGAGAGGGGAGCCACCAGTGTGCAGGGCTTCAGCCCTGCAGGGGGCAAGGGGAGGAGGTGCCAGCACTCGGGGCTCTAGTGGCTGAAGCTCAGAGTAATGGCGGCTCCCCTCCCATCCTACCCCGCTGCAGGGATGAAGTTTTCTTTCACAGCATGCAGCGTGGGGAGGAGAGAGGAGCCCTGAGCACTGGCAGCTTCTCCCCCATCCCCTGCCGGGGAAAAAAGGACAATGTGCCCATTTAAAAAAAAAAAAAGTCAGGACACCAGGAGGAGGCCTTAAATAAGGGTTTGTCCTGGTAAAAATGGGACAGATGACCACCCTAGTTTAGTACCACATAACTTTTCATATGAAATGCTCAGCATCGTTGAGCAATCTTCTTTCATGGAGATACATACATATGTATATATAGTAGTCTTATATTCTGTATCTGCAAGCCCACACTGCCCCAGTAAAAACATGCCCATAAAGGATACAAAAATATAATCATCCATGTATCGTTTCTTTAGATTCTCCACTATAGAATCCTCTGTGATTTTGGAGAGAAGAACCATATCATCCACTCCGCTGTGCTTGACATTGTGACTCTGCCAATGATACCGGTAGTGCACCTTGCTCCCCTGTAAAATAATTTAATATGGATTGAAATGATACAGAGTTCTCATTAGCTTCAAAAATTGACTTCAGTTCATTCACATGCTGACCCCAAAATATTTTCTCACATTAAAAATCATCCACATCTTACAGTCAGAGACAAGTAAAAAGGCATCTCTCTGCATGTGTTAACTTCAAAATTTTCAGTAAATAATTCAAGCACTCATCAATCTATTTAAGCTGACAAAGAGAAGGTTACGAGGTTATTTGATCATAGTGGACATGAATCTATACTGGGAAGAGATTTACAGTAACACACAGTTCTTTAATCTAGCTAAGCAAAGCATAATGAGATTCAATGACTGAAAACAGAACTTCAAAAATAAAATAAAATAAAATAAAATAAAATAAAATAAAATAAAATAAAATAATGCCAAAAACCATGCAATAAATAAGGTGCAAATATTTAACAATTACACTAATTGACCATTGGAATGATTAACTAGCAATATAGTAGATTCTCCATTACTTTAAGTCAAGACTAAATATTTTTCTAAATGAATTAAATTCAAACAGAAGTTATTAATTTGCAGAAATTATTGGGTGAAGTTTTATGGATTGCGTAATGCAGGAGGTCAGATGGTTTAATCATAATCCCTACTCATCTTAAAATCTATGAATTCTTTAATTTAGATTTGTAAAGAAAGAGGCACATGCTAGCCATAGCCCAACTATGTAGTCCTCATATGTGAAAAATCTTCTTGCATGTGACTGGTGCTTTGCCTTTACACAATGCTTTTGGAAAACAGTGATTTTGGAAGCATTTTAAAAATGAAGGAACCAATTAATTTTTGGAAGATATTTTAAGCCATATGACTAAAAGATCAATTGAGGGTCAGGATATTTGAGAACATGAGATGAACTGAACCAGAAGTCCAACAAAAAGCATAATTTCCCTCAGCATATTCATCAGCTATTTGGGATATTATCTTTGGAAAACTGGACTGGCAGAGTAGATACACAAAGAGGTACAGAATCAAGAAAAATACAAGAAAATGGCCGTCATTTCAAAACTATTCAGATTGTGGTTTAATATTAGACACAGAAGGAACAATTATGCTTTAATTGAAGTCAATAATAAAACTCACACTGAATTCAGTGAGAGCAGGATCGGGTCCAGGAAGCCAACACAGATGGAAAATGAGTAAAATACTGGAAGATTTTACATGAGCCCGAAACTGTTGTTGAATACATTTTGGTCATGTATATTGGGAGGCCAGAACATTTTTTTCACAAAAGCAACACAAAACAGCAAGAAAGCAGGATAAGCAGCACTTGGAAAGATCATCTTATAATTTAAAACCACTTTCCACATTACTTACAAATATGCATTTAGATTAGATTAGGATGTCTCAGTTTGGATCCAAAAAGGACACTTACAAGCAAACAGAAGAAGGAGCACACAAATAACCTAATGACAAAACGTAATTAGAAACAAAAGCATGAGTGTGCAAGATATTTTAGCAGGATAAAATAATTTGCTTCAGATTAATATTGTATCACATTTAAATTGGGGGTTTCACCAGTATCATTGAAACTTCATTAAAGCCATCGAGAGGAGTGCCAGCATGATCGGAAAATCCAGCAGGTCACAGCCCAACCTTACCAGCAGCTCTGCCAAAATAAATAGATGCCATATCTAACATTCTCTCCCTGTACCTGGTCAGCTTGGGCCAGAGAGATGGAGACATAGCCCTGCCCTAACCCCACCCTTCCCGAGAATGCTAGCTCCAGTAGCACAGTGATGCTGTTCCTAGCTACATCAGGCCACTAGGGCACAAGATCTGTGAGCTTCTTTGTGCCCTCGTTCCATCATTATTGCTCAGCCATGCAGGAGTACTCACAATATGTCCCTTAACTTTATATATTACAACTTGACTTGAATTGTATACAACCGTGTATAACAGGTATTACTGAACACTTGACTAACCCTATGCACGCATTTAGGGTGTGTCTGCCTTCTGCATCTTTTTGTAGCAACATTTACTATTATAGATTTATTGTAACACTTGATAAAACTTTTATCCACTTTCCCATACGCTCATAATTAAGGTTAGTTTGTTAGCCCAGTTTTACCATAGTCCTCCATGCACACGTTCTAAGTAATATCCACAAGTTCTTATAAGACTAGTACAGGGTTCCCAAACTGTGCTATGTGGGCTTTGTGCTCCATCCATTCACTTCACAACGATTTTAAAGCATGTTGTACATGAATCAGTATAAGTTTGGGAGCCACTGAGTTAGCTAACCTGTCACAAAACACAATGGAGACAAGGCATATCTGTTTTAGTGAGAGGTAACAAAGGCAATCATCATGTGGGAGTGGGTATGACCTCACTTAGATAACTTGGAGTAAGCACTTTGTCTCCACTTAGGACTTTACAGTGATAACATCTTTGCATCAGTGAAGACAAATAGCTGTTAAAGGGGGAGCTTGGCAGATTTAAACAAACCTCAGCCTGCACTCAAGTTTTCAAAATCACAGGCTGGAAGCGAGCCCCAGGAGACCCAAGAGTTTAATTACCTAGCTACCTGGGGGCCTCTCAGCAACTTTGAAAGATGTTTTCCAAAAACAATGCTTGAAGTAGAATTAGGAACTGAGATTGGGCAAGGAAACAGGAATAAACTATGTGTACTGCTTTGTTGTCAGCTTTTATTTTTCATTTTGTTGCTGTTCCAGGCTTATGATCAGACCTTCTTTGCATTCTCACAAGAATATTTGAGGGTGATATAACAACTTCCTGTATGCTAACAGTCTGCTGTTAGATGTACTCCACTTTAGGAATACCAATGTAATAGCTAGCACATTGAACTCAATTGTTAGACTGAAATCTGACAACAACAGCAGACATCAGTGATGATAGCCTTCTGCTCAATTTTATAGTTATTCCTGTTATAAATGCTTTGAAACAATCAAACCTGTAAACAAGATATAAATTAAGATTAAGATGCAGTTTTCATTTTTCCGATCTCTCAAGTGACAGACAATAAGATTATTCTACAGACACTTCAAATAAGCTTCAGGGAGCAGCCGAGTTAGTCTGTACAGGATAAACTTAAAAAACAACAAATAGTCTGGTAGCACTTTAAAGACTAACAAAACATGTAGATGTTATCATGCACTTTCGTGGGCACAGCTCACTTCTTCAGATGAGCAGCTGTTAGAGGTACTACACTTTAGGAATACCTAAATATCTAAAGCAGAAGCTTCAGCAAGTAGCTGAGTTCATCTGTACAGGATAAACTTAAAAAACAACAAATGGTCTGGTAGCACTTTATAGACTAACAAAACTTGTTAGTCTATAAAGTGCTACCAGACCACCTGGATCTAACTAAAGCATTTTTTAAATTCTTTGTGGATCTAACTAAAGCATTTGACTCTGTCAGTTTTGAGGGCCTCTGGAAGATTATGGCCAAATTTGGATGCCCAGATACCTTCATTGAAATGGTGAAGCAGTTCCATGACGGCATGCTTGCCAGAGTCCAAGATTGTGGCAATTATTCAGAACCATTCACAGTCACAAATGGTGTGAAACAGGGATGCGTCCTGGCCCCCAGTCTCTTCAGCCTTATGTTCTCTGCTGTGCTGATTGATGCCTTTAGAGAAAACAATGTCAGGATCGACTTGCGCTACCATTTTATTTAACATGAGGAGGCTTCAGACCAGAACCAAGGTTCAGGTGGAGACCATTCGTGACTTTCTATTTGAGGATGACTGCGCCCTCAACTCAGGTATGCAAGCAGGCATGCAACACTGCACGAATCTATTTTCCTCAGCGTGCATGAGCTTCGGCCTCACAATATCCACCAAAAAAAACAACGTTCTGCATCAGCCCACTCCTGGCTGTGACTACACTGAGCCATCCATCACTGTCAATGGCCAGAAGCTCGATAATGTGGACAAGTTTACATATCTTGGCAGCACTCTATCGAAGGCAGCCAACATCAACGAGGAGGTGAATACTAGAATCACCAGAGCCAGTGCAGCTTTTGGAAGGCTTCAACTTAATGTTTGGAATCGAAGAGGCATTAAGACTGAGACCAAGCTAAAAGTCTACTCGGTGGTTGTCTTGCCCACCCTCCTCTATGCTTGTGAGACCTGGACTGTATATAGTCGTCATGCGAAATAGCTGAATCACTTCCACCTGAACTGTCTACGGAAACTGCTGAAGTTAAGATGGCAGTATAAAGTTCCAGTTACTGATGTTCTTCTACAGGCTAATATGACAAGCATTCACACCATGCTTTGCAAGGCACAACTCAGATGGGCTGGCCATGTTGTGCGCATGTCCGATGATCGATTGCCCAAGAAGATGCTCTATGATGAATTACAACACATCAAGCGATCTCTTGGAGGTCAAAAGAAGAGATTCAAAGACACCCTTAAGGCCTCCCTTAAGAACTGTAACATAGATCCTGGAAATTGGGAGAGTATTGCTGATGATCGTTCCGCCTGGCACAGACAAATACATGATGGTGCAATAGCCCACGAACAAAAGAGACTGCATTATGCTGCAGAGAAATGTCTTCTTCGCAAGTCCAGGGCTGGTATCTTCTCTTCCTCAGGTCGGCAGTCCGATCTTTCATGTCCCCACTGTAACCATCAATTTCGGACTCGGATTGGACTAATCAGCCATCTCCGAACCCACCCCCAACTAAACTGATGACACTGGGTGGTCCTCATCGACCTCGATGGACGAACAGCACCAGACCACCTAAAGTGCAGTACCTTTAACAGCAGTGCGCTGTGCCCACGAAAGTTCATGATACCATCTACATGTTTTATTAGTCTTTAAAGGGCTACCATACTATTTGTTGTTTTTTAAGTTACTTCAGATAAGGCTATTTGAATCTTCAATGTGACAGAAGGTGGCAAAGACAGTAAAGCACTGAAGTCCACAATTTTATAACTGTTGTCACTTGTACAGCATAATTGAAATGCTGACTATGTAAGGGTATGTCTACACTACAGCGCTAATTTGAACTAACTTAGTTCGAATTAGTTAATTCGAACTAAGCTAATTCGAACTAACGCATCTAGAACTAAAAACTAGTTCGAATTAGTGTTTTGCTAATTCGAACTAGCATGTCCACATTAAGTGGACCCTGAACTGGGGTTAAGGATGGCCGGAAGCAGTGCCGGCAGGGCATCCGATGAGGACGTAGAGCGTGGAGCTGCTGTCTCAGGCTAGCCGAGGGCTGTGCTTAAAGGGACCCGACCCCCACCCCGGACAGACAGTTCTCAGGGGTGCCCTGCTTGCAAAGCAGTCCTGGCTTGGAGTGCCCTGAGTGCCCACACTGGGCACATCACAGCACTCGGCCATCAGACTGGCTGCGCTTGCCGCTGGCTGCGATCTGGGGAGAGGGGGGAATTGGGGGGCTGCAGGAGAGCTTCCACCCCCAGAAGCCCGCAGAGCCAGTCCAGTCCTCCCGATCGGGGGCTCGTACCCCATTCCTCCCTCACCTCCTTCCACTTACCCTTCCCTAGCCCCCCTTCCTGATGTACAAAATAAAGAAAACGTGTGGTCAAAAATAGAATCTCTCTTTATTGAACAAAACTCGGGGAGACTGGGAAAAGGAGGTGGGAGAGGAGAAGAGAGAGGGTGGGAGAGGGGAGGGAAACTAAAATGATCAGAGGTTTGGAAGAGGTCCCATATGAAGAGAGGCTAAAGTGACTGGGACTTTTCAGTTTAGAAAAGAGGAGACTGAGGGGGGATAGAATAGAGGTCTATAAAAGCATGAGTGGGGTGGAGAGGGTGCATACAGAAAAGTTCTTCATTAGTTCCCATAATAGAAGGACTAGAGGACACCAAAGGAAAGGAATGGGTAGCAGGCTTCAAACTAGTAACAGAAAGTTGTTCTTCCCAAAGCAAAGAGTCAACCTGTGGAACTCCTTGCTGCAGGAGGCTGTGAAGGCTACAACTAGAACAGAGTTTAAAGAGAAGTGAGATAAAGTCATGGAGATTGAGTCCATGGAGTGGTATTAGCCAGGGGGTAGAAGTGGTGTCCCTGCCCAAAGTTTGTGGAAGGCTGGAGAGGGATGGCATGAGACAAATGGCTTGGTCACTGTCGTCGGTCCATCTCCTCCAGGGTCCCTAGGGTTGGCCGCTGTCGGCAGACAGGCTACTGGGCTAGATGGATCTTTGGTCTGACCCAGGACGGCCATTGTAAGCTCAGGGGTCAGGGTCGGGGGTCTCAGTGGACCACCTTGATTTTCATGCACACCTGCTCCTTGGTGGCCAGGCTGGCAGCTCTCCTGCCCTAGATGGCCACTTTCCTGTGCCTAGTGCGGAGGTCGTGAACGAGGTCCACGATGTCCGCACTAGCCCAGGAAGGTGCCCGCCTCTTGCGGTCCCGGGCAAGCTCCCGGGAGCCGCCAGCCTGGTCCCGGGAAGAGGGGGAGGGCTGGGGGGCATTGGGTGGCTGGCTTGAGCCGTGCCAGATGCAGGGTCTGCTAGCTGGGTGCTGGCAGGCTTGCACCTGGCACGGGCATCGTAGCCAGTCCGTGCCCCTTTAAGGGGTCCGGGGCCGGGAGGGGGGTCCATACGAGTTTCCCTGGTGTTGGCCAGAGTGGCCACCAGGGAAAGCTGGGGAGGGCTAGCCTCCCACTAGTTCGAATTAAGGGGCTACACACCCCTTAATTCGAACTAGTAAGTTCGAACTAGACTTAGTCCTCGTAGAATGAGGTTTACCTAGTTCGAACTAAGCGCTCCACTAGTTCGAATTAAATTCGAACTTGTGGAGCGCTAGTGTAGTGCCTATCAAAGTTAATTCGAACTAACGTCCGTTAGTTCGAATTAACTTTGTAGTGTAGACATACCCTAAGATAAATTCCCTTATTACAGAATTCTATATATTACGACAGGGCTACAAGCACATCTTTATTGTTTTCTTCATAATGTGAGCAGATGAATCAAATGCTGCAGCTGGATTTTTATTTACAGAAGTTTGGATATCAGATTCCTCCTTGTGTTACAATGGCAACAGTCTGTGTTTTTATTTCTGTCCCTATTGTGAAAAAGAACAAGGAACGACAACATCCTATGCTACAAGTGTTTGATGTAGTTATAAAAAGGTTGGGTCATGCTGGGATACACAACAGGGTTTTATATAACTGAAAAAAGCAAATATTTTGTAGTTCTGACTGTTTTTAGGCCCTTTGTCTAAAAATATAACATTTAAAACAAGAAACCTAAAGAGACTGCATACTCAGTCCCCAAGGAAAGGCTAGGCATGTCTAATGTCTCTGTGAAGTAACTCTTTCTAGCATCTGAATGAGCAGAATTTATAAGACCTTTGAAGGATTATCATCAGAGCCTTTGGCTGCACCTGCAATGGTGAAAATGGACCTGTAATTCACCATCAGAGCAGCTCCAAATCATGGCAACCTCCTCTGCAGCAAAAGGTGATTCACAGCTCCTTAGCTGGTGCAAGATATTTACTTTACCACAATTAAAGGCATGGCCCAACTTTTTTTTTCTAGCCACAACAAATGCTTGCAGGTGCAGCATCTGTGTTCTACTCCCAACCAGAACAGAAATATGATTTTAGGGTTAACACAAGATGAGATGAGGGTAAAAACGCCTGCATCCTGCCTGCACTATAGTTCCCAATACTTCTAACCCAGCAGAGATACACCAGTGGGAAATCATGCATCTCATTTTTCCCCAGCATATATAAAGTCTTTTATGCCTGGTCTACACTAGGACCTTAGTCCAAAATTTGCCCCCAAGATTGAATTTGTAAGCTATGCGTTCGTACTACCAAACTCATTATTCCAGAATAAGGGGCTGCGGAATTCGAACTCTGTAGTTCTGCTTTTCATGAGGAATAACACTATTCTTGAACTTATAAGTCTGAAATAAAGTTTAGTGTGTATGCTTTGGTACTGCTAATTCAAACTCATTGGCTACTGGGTGGCCTCCCACAGCTCCCCAGAGTGGTCCTGGGGTTCTGCGTCCAAGGTAGAATACCCACATTAATGGAGTCTGCCTCGGACTACATTCAAATCTTCCCTGTGAGGACACGGAACTTGGCCTTTGTAAAACCGGGTGCCCAGAAGTCAAATTTAGTACATTTGGATTAATCTCCTAGGCTACGTCTACACTGGCCCCTTTTCCGGAAGGGGCATGTAAATTTCACCAGTCGTCGTAGGGAAATCCGCGGGGGATTTAAATATCCCCCGCGGCATTTAAATAAAAATGTCCGCCGCTTTTTTCCGGCTTTTAAAAAAGCCGGAAAAGAGCGTCTACACTGGCCCCGATCCTCCGGAAAAAGTGCCCTTTTCCGGAGGGTCTTATTCCTACTTCAAAGTCTTATTCTGACTTCAAAGTAGGAATAAGACCCTCCGGAAAAGGGCACTTTTTCCGGAGGATCGGGGCCAGTGTAGACGCTCTTTTCCGGCTTTTTTAAAAGCCGGAAAAAAGCGGCGGACATTTTTAATTAAATGCCGCGGGGGATATTTAAATCCCCCGCGGATTTCCCTACGACGACTGGTGAAATTTACATGCCCCTTCCGGAAAAGGGGCCAGTGTAGACGTAGCCCTAGTGTAGACATGGCCTTAGGGCAGTGGTCTCCAACCTTTTTACACCCAAGATCACTTTTTAAATGACAGACCAAGCCAAGATCTACCGCCCTGCCCCTTCCTTGAAGCCCCGCCCTCTCTATTCTCCTCCTCTCCATCACTTGCTATCCCCAATCCTTATACTACTGCTTATTTTTTTTTTTTTATTCTTCTGTAGGAAGAGGTTTTTCCAACATTTGGCCTGTCTACACTGGACCAAATGTCAGAAAAAAACCCCTTCTTTTGGAAGCCACCTTATTCCTTGGCCATGGTGCTCAGCCAGGGTGCCACCAAGCTCCATGTGGGCAGGCGCAGAGGGGAGCCGCCCAATCAGCTGGAGTGCGGTTCAGCCTCCTCTGGGCTGAACGCCACAGCCAGCAGGCCAAGCAGCTTCTCCTCTGAGCCAGCCCACGTGGAGCATGGTGCACCCTGGCTGAGTGCCATGGCCAGCTGGCCGGGCAGCTGCTTCTCTTCCCTCTAGCCTGGCTGCCCTGCGGTCAGTCCGGAGGGAATGCGGCCCAGGGAGGCTGTGCCTAGCTCCAGCTGTGAAGGCCACAGTCAGCTGGCTGGGGTGTTTCAGCCCTCCCGACCTCCCAGCTCCCACCATTCCTCGCAGCTACTCACCTGTGTTGTTGCTCAGTAAGTAGCTGCTCCTCAAATGAGGAAATCTAATGTAAATGTACGGTGCAGGTGCGTAGTTCAGAGAGTGCTCAAGAGCTACTCTTAGAGCCCCTGAGATCTACCGGTAGCTCACGATCTACTGGTTGGTGACCACGGCCTTAGGGTGTGCTTCTGAGGAGGACAGGGGGATAAGAAACACAGTAATCCCAAAAGATGCCTCAAAAAGTTTCATTTAGCCACTATCCCACAGTTCGGCTCACAATTAATAATATAATTGGCCTCAAAACCTAAGCCAAAATGGAGTTTTGATTATCAGTGCTCCCTTCAACCCAATCTTTATTTAGAACCATTCTCTATGAAATTCTCATTTAAAATCATCCCTGTATACTACTGATCCATGATGAATAAATGTGGGTTTGTACTAATTTTTCTATCCTCTAAAAAATATGTAACCTTATTTGTGATTTCCAGACTTTTTTATTTTTTTAAAATCTAAGGTTACATCTACACAGCAGTGTTATTTTGGAATAACTGATGTGAGGCCTGGTCTACAGGTAACTGATGTTATTCTGAAATAACACAGTCCCCATCTACAAGCAGTTATTTCAACATAATGTCAAAATAATGTCGAGTTGGAAGATTTCTTACTCCTCCTCCTGTAATCTTAATTTTATGAGGAGCAAGGGAAATCGGAGGAAGAGTGAGCTTTCTCGGACTTTCTGCTGTGTAGACAGCACCAAAAGCCAAAAAAAGCTATTTCAACTTAAGCTACGCAATTGACATAGCTCAAGTTGTGTAGCTTATTTCAGCTTTAGCCTTGCTGTGTAGACATGCCTTAAGGAATTATCTTGGGACCAAAATAAGCACACAGCTGCTCCCCAGTAACATCTATAAAAATACTTATAATTTACTTTTCAGCATGAAATATGTTATTCTCAGTAGAAAAATATTCTAGAAACTTTAATATGAATTTCAACCTCAGGTAATGGTGATCAAAAAATCAAAAGGCAGCAACCATAGGAAGAGAGAAAAGTGCCTAAAACAGCAGCTATATATGTACTTTCAGAAGAAAAAATAGGAATATTGCTGTAAAAGACACAGTAAGCAGAATATTTGAAAGAGGAAATGAAAGGAAGGAGAGCAAAAGCAGCTAAAAAGACTAACCAAGATAAAAGGCAAATGCTTAAAATTAAACATGAGGGAAACATTAAGCAAGGAAGACAAAAAGCAGTGCTGAAGATCTGAGAAAATGACAACAAAAATGTATGCAGTTTTTAGTTGTAGGTCAGGCAGCTTGAACAAAAAAGGAAAATAAAACCCTTAAGAAAAAAGAAGACAGAAATCTCTCACACTAAAAATTACACTTACGGATGTAAAATAGAAAAAATGAAATTTCTGTGATGGGTGAAGTTATCTTGGTGCATTGAGGCAACTGCTGTTTTGAAGCGTACTTTTGCTTTATGAAGGTTGTTTCTTTAATCTTGGATTGTGAGTATGAGACATTCATAGAATGCATGTACTACACCTCAATTCAGCAAGTCAGGAAAAAATACCAAAAACAGCAGGAATTCTTATAAGGTAAAATAAATAAATAAATAAAATATTGCCAAAGTGAAAAAAATGTATGTATTAACCAAAAAAAATGGCTGCCTCCCTGTTTCTGCCAGGTGACTTCGGGGATTACATGTTGCATTGTTTGAAATCTTTAGATTTTTTTTAGACGAGATTATTTAGAAAGGTTCCAAAAATACTATCCCAAAAGAATGCAATATTGTGAGAATTTAATATACCTGAAGTGTGAATTTCAACTTAATCTTCACTAGAGAGCTACTCTGATGCCAGCTGAAAGCAAAATCAGTGAGGGTATGTCTACACTACCCCGCTAGTTCGAACTAGCGGGGTAATGTAGGCACACCGCACTTGCAAATGAAGCCCGGGATTTGAATTTCCCAGGCATCATTTGCATAAGTGGGGCGCCGTCATTTTTAAATCCCCGCTCGTTCGAACCCCGTGCAGCGCGGCTACACGGAGCAAGAACTAGGTAGTTCGAACTAGGCTTCCTAGTTCGAACTACTGTTACTCCTCATTCCACAAGGAGTAACAGTAGTTCGAACTAGGAAGCCTAGTTCTAACTACCTAGTTCGTGCCGCGTGTAGCCGCGCTGCACGGGGTTCGAACGAGCGGGGATTTAAAAATGGCGGCGCCCCGCTTTATGCAAATGAAGCCCGGGAAATTCAAATCCCGGGCTTCATTTGCAAGTGCGGTATGCCTACATTACCCTCCTAATTCGAATTAGGAGGGTAGTGTAGACATACCTACAAATATTACAATACTTAAGTGTGCAGCCATTTCCTAATTTAATTCCCTCCTTTACCTGTCCTTTCAGGACTTTGGAATCTCAGGAATTTTTAGCACCAAACCAGGCCAAAATTTCCCCTAGTAAATTCCTCTCTCTTTGGTCATTGCCCTGTTTGCATTGCTGAAAATAAACCTCGATTGCAAGTTATTTTTTTTGCCAACTGACAATCTTTTCTTTGATGATACTAAGGTATTTGTTTTCTCACAAGACTGAGGCTCTCAGCTAGAGATGCAACACAAATTCTTTTTCCAGTACCCATCTCAAGTAGACAACTGTGCATTGAAGACTACCACAGGGACTGAATTCCTCTGGCTACATCTAGACTGCCCCCTCTTTCACAAGAAAATTTGCAAATGAGGCGAAGCGGTGAATATTTCTGTGCCTCATTTGCTTACTTAATGAGCTGCCATTTTGTGCAAGGGACTTTTGTACAAGAGCTGTTCTGCCGCTTTTTTTCAGGAAGATCGGCTCTTGTGCAAAAGTCCCTTGCGCAAAATTGTGGCTCATTAAGTATGCAAATGAGACGTGGCGATATGCACCGCTTTGCCTCATTTGCATATTTTCTTGCGCAAGAGGGGATAGTCTAGACATAGCCTCTCTGTTTGCTGCCTCTAGGCCAAACTTTTTTTTAAATAAAGTACCCCTTTTTCCCCAGTACCTACAGTTTTCAGACACACAATTTTTTTCTATTATTGCAACACATTTGTTTAAACAACTTAATGGTAGCCAGGCAGGTGGTGAAATTTTTGGGTGTAAAAAGTACAAAAATAATAAAGTGCTGTAAAACTTAAAACAAAAATTCAGTTTTCTCCAAATTTCAGTTGTGTTGACGTACCACCCAAACTTCTCTGGAGTACTCCTACGGGTACTTGTACCATTGGTTGAGAAACACTGCTCTAGGCTATTACTGTAGTCACCCTGGCTGTTAATCTCCCTTCTATAATGAGGCTGGTGGCTCTTCATAGAAACAGGCCCACCCCTGGATAACAACATCTCTACAATAAAGTGTGGGGACCATGGTAGTAGTCTGGAGATGGCTATTTAGTAATCTGAATCAGCTCATCCCTGGCTATTCTGCCCATACCACCTCCCTAGTCAGTGCTACCTTACTTTGCAGCAGCACAGCTGGTTGCAGACCTCCTCTTGGAGGTGGCTTATGGATACCTACAACATCCTCCTAAATCAACTGCAACCCTTTGGCTAGCTGTATTTAGTGGCATGGTCAGTGAGTGTCTGCCAAATGCCATGGCTAACTCCTCTGAATCCCTGTTACAGGCTTGAATATTAAGATAGGGGTATCCACATAACTCTTTAGGGATATCCACATAACTCTTCTTTTATGACAAATCATGCCACTAATATTGCTCTGAAAAGATCAATTGTCAATGGTAACAACTTGATTTATATTAGGCAGTCATTCTGCTGTTGCCTGCACACAGCACCAGTAGTAATTCATACGGGGTATGTCTACACTACAATGCTAATTCGAACTAACTTAGTTCGAATTAGTTAATTCAAACTAAGCTAATTCGAACTAACGCGTCTAGAACTAAAAACTAGTTCGAATTAGCGTTTTGCTAATTCGAACTAGCGCGTCCACACTGATTGGACGCAGGGGGGCATTTAAGGGCGGCTGAAACCAGTTCTGGCAGGGCATCAGGTCAGTAGTTGCTTTGTGTGGCTGCTGTCTGAGGCTATCTGAGGCTCGTGCTTAAAGGGACCCCCCCTGGACAGCCGGTTCTCAGCTTTTCCTGCTTGCTTGCCAACCTCGCCGAGGGACACCAAAGCGTTGGTCTCTGTGCCCGTCTGTGTCGGTGCTTCCCTTCGGGGACGCCGCCGCAGGTGGCAACATGGAGCCAGAGCTCGCCCTGCACCTTCTGGTGCACTTTCTGGACTTGCTGCTGCAAGCCTGCCACCAATGGCTCGAGGCTGCCTGGCACCTCCTGGTGCACATCAGCCCCCTGCCTCTCCGCCTGGCTGCCCTGGGGGCCGTCGAGGAGCCACGGCGGTGCCCCGGCACCGGCGTGCCCCGCCGCATCTGGCGTCTGGACACCAGCACCGACTGGTGGGACCGCATTGTCCTGGAGCGCTGGGAGGACCGACAGTGGACCCAGAACTTCAGGATGAGGAGGGACACCTTCCTGGAGCTCTACGAGTGGCTCGCCCCTGCCCTGCGCAGAAGGGACACTCGCATGAGGCCCGCCATCCCCCTCCAGAAGTGGGTGGCCATCGCCGTCTGGAAGCTCTCCACGCCGGACAGCTACCGATCCGTCGGAAACCAGTTCGGCGTGTGGAGATCCACCGTCGGAGCGGTGCTCATGCAGGTATGGCACTCGTCGGCCACTGCACCGGGGGGGAAAGGGGCTGCGAGGAGGGGATGGGCCGCCCCAGGGACAAAGGGGGGATGGGAAGAGGTGAACGCGCCCCACACTGGAGGGGTCGGTCTGTCCCGGCCGTACTACACGCCGCCAGGGGGGTTGCTTCCGGGAGTGAGGCGCGGGGCACTGCCAGGGCACGAATGCTCCCAGCCACCCGGGCGCCCCACTGATTGGCGCTTTGCTGAGTCTCTCTCCGCAGGTGGTCAAGGCCATCAACTGGGTGCTGCTCCGCAGGGTGGTCCTCCTCGCCGACCCGGACGCCGTCATCCGGGGATTCGGCGCCCTTGGCTTCCCCAACTGCGGGGAGGCCATCGACAGGACGCACATCCCCATCCGTGCCCCGGAACACCAGGCCTCCCGGTACGTCAACCGCAAGGGGTACTTCTCCATCCTCCTGCAGGCCATGTGTGACCACCGGGGACAGTTCACGGACATTAATGTGGGCTGGTCCGGCAAAGCACACGACGCCCGGGTGTACCGCAACTCCTCTGTGTGCCAGCGGCTGCAGGACAGGACCTTCTTCCCCGACCGCCACATCAGGGTCGGGGACGTGGACATGCCCGTGTGCCTGTTGGGGGATGCCGCCTACCCACTGCAGCCATGGCTGATGAAACCGTACACGGGGCACCTCAATCCCTCCCGCCAGGCCTTCAATGCCAGGCTGACCAGGGCCCGCATCGTGGTGGAGGGGGCCTTCGGGCGACTGAAAGCCCGCTTTCGATGCCTCCTCACCCGTCTGGACCTGGCCGAGCACAACATCCCTCCAGTGGTGGCAGCATGTTGTGTGCTCCACAATTTGTGTGAGCGAAAGGGGGAGGCTTTCCTGCCAGCCTGGATGGCTGAGGCTGACCGCATGGCTGGACACTACGGTCAGCCCTGCACCGCCGCCATTCGGGAAGCCCAGCGGGGGGCCGTCCGGATCCGGAAAGCCCAGCGGGAGAGCTTCCAGGTGGAGGAGGAGGACTGACCTCTCCCTTGCATGCCCCACTGGGGCCTTCTTCTACCCTACCCCCCTTTCCCTTTCCCCTCCCTACCTACTATAAAATAAAGACACCTGTTTTTCAAACAAAAATGTCTGTTTATTTCACATAACTGGGGTGGGGGGAGGGAGGAATGAGGATGGGAGAGGGGAGGGGGAAACCTGGGACGAGGGAGCTGGAAGGGAAGGGGAGGGAAGGGAGGAAGAGAAAGGAAAGCTCAGGGGTGGGAGTCCGGCTGCCTCTCCCGTCTCGCCACACTGCGGGTCCAGGGGCGTCAGTGGGGAATGGTTGTGGAGGGTGGGGCAGGAGGGACACGGGGTGTGGAGGAAGCAGGAGCGGGAGCAGGAGGGGGAGCTGGGGGAGCAGGGGGAGCAGCAGGGGGAGCAGGAGCGAGAGCAGGAGGAATTGGGAAGCGGTTGAGCAGGCTCTGGAGGTGTCCTCGCAGGGCACAGCCCTGCTCCTCCAGGGCCTCCAAGCTCCTCCGGCGCAGTCTCAGGTCCTCCTGGACCCAGTAGTCCTGGAGACGGAGCTGTTGCTCCAGGAACTGGAGGTGCCACCTCTGGTAGTCCTCCTGGTTCCTGGCTCTCCTGCTTGCCCAGGCACGGGCAGCTGCTGCAGGCGGGGTGGTGCGCCCTGCAGGCCCAGGTGCTGCAGCTGTGGTGCAACAAGACCAGCAGTCAATTACCCCAGGGGCCCAGGTGTGTGAAACCCAGCTCCCCTCTGCAAGGCCAGGGCCCCTGCAGGATCCCCAGCTGCTGCTCCGTGGTGGGCAAGGCCCAGGCACACGGTCCCGGGGCTCCCTCTCACCCCAGCCCTCCATACACATAAGGGGAGCATGATGGTACTCACAGGTAGACGCCTCCCCGGCCTCGGACAACACAGGCGAGTGGCTCTGTGGGGTGCCTCGGGGGTCCCGGGTCCTGGGCAGGCTGCCGGCAGGCTCCTGGCTCTCAGAGCCCTCCTCCTCCTCCCTCTCCTGGAGCGGTCCCTCTGCCCCGGGGTCTATCACGTCCCGGGGGGCAGGGACGGCATGAGCCCCCAGGCGGCAGTCCAGGGCGTGAAAGTGGGGGCAGGCCTCCGGGTCGGCCCCTGGCAGGCAGACCCGGGAGTAGGACTACCGCAGGTCTTTGATCTTGCAGCGCACCTGCTCCCGGCTGCGCTGGTGGCCCCTGGCGGCCAGGCTGGCAGCCATGCGGCCATAGACTGCTGTGTTCCTGTGGCTAGTGCAGAGATCGTGGACATTGGAGGCTTCCCCCCAAACCTCGATGAGGTCCACAATCTCTGCACTTGACCAAGCGGGTGCCCGCCTCTTGCGTCCCCGGGCAGGCTCCTGGGAGCCGCCAGGCTGGTCCTGGGGAGCAGTGGAGGGCTGGGTGTCGTCGGGTGGCTGGCTCATGTTGTGGCAGGTGCAGGGTCTGCTGGCTGGGTGCTGGCAGCCTTGCAACTGGCACAAACTGTGTAGCCAGCCCGTGGCCCTTTAAGGGCTCCGGGGCCGGGAGGGGAGCAATAGAGTTTGCTTGGTGTTGGCCAGAGTGGCCACCAGGGCAAGCTGGGAAGGGCTAGCCTCCCACTAGTTCCAATTAAGGGTCTACACAGCCCTTAATTCGAACTAGCTAGTTCGAACTAGGCTTAATCCTCGTAGAATTAAGTTTGAACTAACGGAGCGCTAGTGTACCGCCTATGAAAGTTAGTTCGAACTAACATCCGTTAGTCCGAATTAACTCTGTAGTGTAGACATACCTTTGGTGAGAGGGTGACCACTGCTGCCTAGACAGCAGCTGATGTGTGCTGTTAAGGGCATGACCTCTACCTGGACCCTGTGCTAGCAATTTTTTGTTTCTTTTTACCACTTTCTTCCTTTCCTGCAGGTGTGTAATTTTCCCATAAAAGTTCGTGGGAATTATGCACAGCAGAATGCTCCAAAGGGAGAATGTACATACACTGACTTTTTATTTAAAACATAATTTCAGTTTCAAGTTCTGATTCCTTTTGCTTACACAGAATATGAGAGCTGGAAATATTTCTATAGGGATTGATTACAACTGGGATTTAAATTGGTAGATTAGCAAAATCAGACCCAAGCATCAGAGGATAAAACTGAGGTGTATCTTCATCAATGTTAAAACATTAATATTTTGCTTTTCATTTTTCATTTTACTATTCCCAGGGAATAAAAATGTTCCCATTATAGGAGAGCCTCAAAAGAAAGTACCAATAGTCAAATCTCTCATTGAGTCATAGAATCATAGGGCTGGAAGAGACCTCAGGAGGTCATCGAGTCCTGCCCCCTGCCCAAGCAGGACCAACCCCAACTAAATCATCCCAGCCAGGGCTTTGTCAAGCGAAGACTTAAAAACCTCTAGGGGTGGAGATTCCACCACCTCCCTAGATAACCCATTTCAGTCCTTCACCACCCTCCTAGTGAAATAATTTTTCCTAATATCCAACCTAGACCTCTCCCACTATAACTTGAGACCATTACTTCTTGTTCTGCCAGAGGTCAATACTTCAAACAGCCTCTCTCCATCCTGTTTGGAACCTCCCTTCAGGAAGTTGAAGGCTGCTATTAAATCTCCCCTCACTCTTCTCTTCTGCAGACTAAATAAACCAAATCCCTCAGCCTCTCCTCATAGGTCAAGTGCTCCAGCCCCCTAATCATTTTGGTTGCCCTATGCTGGAACCTCTCCAATGAATCCACATCCTTTTTGTAGTGGGGGCCCCAGAACTAGATGCAATACTGAAGATGTGGTCTCACCAGTGCTGAATAAAAGGGAATAATCACTTCTCTAGATCTGCTGGCAGTGCTTCTCCTAGTGCACCCCTAATATGCCATTAGCCTTCTGGGCTACAAGGGCACACTGTTGACTCAAATCCAGCTTCTCATCCACTGTAATCCCCAGGTCCTTTTCTGCTGAACTGCTACTTAGACACTGTAATCACCAGCCTGTAACAATGCTTGGGTTTCTTCCATCCCAAGTGCAGGACTCTGCACTTGTCCTTGTTGAACCTTGTGAGATTTCTTTTGGCCCAATCCTCTAATCTGTCCAAGTCACTCTGGACCCTATCCCTGCCCTCCAATGTATCCACCTCTCCCCCTAGCTTAGTGTCATCTGCAAACTTTCTGAGGGTACAATCCATCCCCTCATCCAGGTCATTAATGAAGTTGTTAAATAAAACCAGCCCTAGAACCGATCTTTGGGGCACTCCACTTGAAACCGACCGTTACCCAGACATCGAACCATTGATCACTACCTGTGGGGCCCGACAATCAAGCCAGATTTCTATTCACCTTACAGTTCATTTATCCAATCCATATTTCCTTATCTTGCTGGCAAGAATATTGTGGGAGACCGTATCAAAAGCTTTGCTAAAGTCAAGGTATATCATATCCACTGGCTTCTCCGTGTCCAGAGCCAGTTACCTCATCATAGAAGCTAATCAGATTGGTCAGGCATGACTTGTCCTTGGTGAATCCATCTTGACTATTCCTGATCACTTTCCCTTCTTCCAAGTGCTTCAAAATGGATTCCTTGAGGATCCCCTCCATGATTTTTCCAAGGAATGAGGTAAGACTGACTGGTCTGTAGTTCCCGGGATTGTTCTTCTTCCCTTTTTAAAAGATGGGCACTATATTTGCCCTTTTCCAATCATCCGGGATTCCTCCCGATCTCCACAAGTTTTCACAGATAATGGCCAAAGGCTCTGAAATGAAATTCGCCAAACTCTCTCAGTACCTCAGATGCATTAAATCCAGACACATGGATTTGTGTACGTCTAGCTTTTCTAAATAGTTCCTAGCCTGTTCTTTCTCCACCAAGGGCTGCCCACCTCCTTCCCATATTGCATTACCTAGTGCAGTAGTCTAGAAACTGACCTTGTCTGTGAAGACAGAGTAAAAAAAAGCATTGAGTACTTCAGCTTTTCCCACATCATCTGTCACTAGGTTACCTCCCTCATCCTGTAAGTGCTCCACACCGTCTCTGATCATCCTCTTATTGCTGACATTCCTGTAGAAACCTTTCTTGTTACACTTCACAAGCTTTGCTAGCTGCAATTCCAATTGTGCTTTCATCTTCCTGATAACTCTGCTGCATTCTCAAGCAATATATTTATACTCCTCCCTAGTCATCTATCCAAGTTTCCAGTTCTTATAAGCTTCCTTTTTGTGTTGAAGCTCACCAAGCATTTCCCCAGTAAGCCAATCTGGTCGCCTACCATATTTGCTTTTCTTACTGTGCATCGGATGGTTTGTTCTTGTGCCTTCAGTAAGGCATCTTTAAAATACAGCCAGCTGTCCTGAACTTCTTTCCCCTTCATGTTAGCATCCAAGGGGATCCTGCCCACCAGTTCTCTGAGGGAGTCAAAGTTTGCTTTCCTGAAGTCCAGAATGTGTATTTTGCTGCTCTTCTTTCTTCCTTTGATCAGGATTCTGAAATCTACCATCTCATGATCCCTGCTGCCCAGGTTGTCATCCACCTCTACTTCTCCTACTAGTCCCTCCGGGTATGTCTACACTACCCCGCTAATTCGAACTAGCGGGGTAATGTAGGCATACCGCACTTGCAAATGAAGCCCGGGATTTGAATTTCCCGGGCTTCATTTGCATAAGCGGGGCGCCGCCATTTTTAAATCCCGGCTGGTTCGAACCCCGTGCCGCGCGGCTACACGCAGCACGAACTAGGTAGTTCGAACTAGGCTTCCTAGTTCGAACTACTGTTACTCCTCATTCCACGAGGAGTAATGGTAGTTTGAACTAGGAAGCCTAGTTCGAACTACCTAGTTCGTGCCACGTGTAGCCGCGCGGCACGGGGTTCGAACCAGCCGGGATTTAAAAATGGCGGCGCCCGGCTTATGCAAATGAAGCCCGGGAAATTCAAATCCCGGGCTTCATTTGCAAGTGCGGTATGCCTACATTACCCCGCTAGTTCGAATTAGCGGGGTAGTGTAGACATACCCTCCGTTTGTGAGCAGCAGGTCAAGCTGCGCATGGCCCTCGGCTGGTTCCTTCAGCACTTGTACCAGGAAGTATAACTCAGTATAACAGCAATGGAGTGAGAAAGGCAAAGTAAAATGCAAATGTAGCTTTTTTTTTTTTAAGTGTCAGACAGGAGGTTTCTGAAAAATCAGCATTCCATATCTACAGAGTCTGTTAGTGACTCCTCCCAGGGGAGTTTCCTGGCTTAGTGGGGGAAGTTGTAATGTACAGTTTTTTATTTGTTTAATTTCACAAAACGCTGAACAAATGCACTCTAAATTCATCAGAACTACTATCTAGTACTGAATCCGCATTCTAGGGTAAAGATGCAGCGATTGTTTTGGATCTAATCTATGCTGCAAATCAGGAGTGATTCCCCTGAAGTTAATTGAGTTACTGCATCAGTTTTACCATGATGTGAGATCCAGGATCAGGCTTTTCAAGTCATGTACCTGAATACCTTTGAGGATCTTGGCCCTGCCTCACACAGTGGGCCAAGCCAGTACTGGCACATCATCCAGTAATATAGGGTATTATACCTATATTATAAATGCCTTCCATTTCAAAAATTAAATATTTACTGGATCCATAAATATTTCTTAAGGGAGAAATCCTTAGTTGTCATATGTGGATTGGCCAGAGCTGACAAACAACCGCATAGAAAGGAATCCAATGCATCAGGGAAGGGCAGACAAATAACCAGTGGCAAATTTTTAAAGTGCTTGTACACAAATGCTAGGAGTCTGACTAATAAGATGGGTGAACTAGAGTACCTCGTATTAAATGAGGAGATAGACATAATAGGCATCACTGAAACCTGGTGGAATGAGGAAAATCTGTGGGACACAATCATACCGGGATATAAAATATATAGAAAGGATAGAGCAGGCCGGGTGGGTGGCGGAGTGGCACTTTATGTGAAAGATAATGTACAATCAAATGAAATAAAAATATTAAGTGAATCAACATGTTCCATAGAATCGCTATGGATAGAAATTCCATGCTCCAATAATAAGAAATTAGCAGTAGGGATATATTACCGACCACCTGACCAGGACAGCGATACTGACATAGAAATGCTGAGGGAGATTAGAGAGGCTACCAAAATAGAGAACTCTATAATAATGGGGGATTTTAATTACCCCCATATTGACTGGATACATGTCACCTCAGGAAGAGAAGCGGAGATAAAATTTCTCAATGGCTTAAATGACTGCTTCTTGGAGCAGCTTGTGCAGGAACCCACAAGGGGAGAGGCAATTCTCGATTTAGTCCTGAGTGGAGTGCAGGATCAGGTCCAGGATATAACCGTTACAGGACCGCTTGGGAATAGTGACCATAATATAATAACATTCAACATTCCTGTGGTGGGAAGAACACCTCAGCAGTCCAGCACCCTGGCATTTAATTTCAAAACGGGGAATTACACAAAAATGAGGAGGTTTGTTAAACAGAAATTAAAAGGCACAGTGACTAGAGCCAAATCCCTGAAAGCTGCATGGAAACTTTTTAAAGACACCATAATAGAGGCCCAACTTAAATGTATATCCCAAATTAAAAAACATAGCAAGAGACCAAAGTAAGAGTCACTGTGGCTTAACCACCATGTAAAAGAAGCAGTGAGGGACAAAAAGCTATCTTTTAAGAAGTGGAAGTCCAATCCTAGTGAGATAAATAGAAAGGAACATAAACACTGTCAAATCAAGTGTAAACATGTAATAAGAAAAGCAAAAAAAGATTTTGAGGAACAGCTACCCAAAAACTCAAAAAGAAATAACAAAATGTTTTTAAGTACATTAGAAGCAGGAAGCCTGCTAAAAAACCTGTGGGTCCCCTAGATGATCGAGCTATAAAAGGAGCAATCAAGGACGATAAAGCCATTGCGAAGAAACTAAATGATTTCTTTGCTTCAGTTTTCACGGCTGAGGATGTTGGGGAGATTCCTGAATCTGCACCGTCCTTTGTGGGTGATGAATCTGAGGAACTGTCCCGGATTGCAGTGTCATTAGAGGAGGTTTTGGAACAAATAGAAAAACTTAATGTTAACAAATCTCTGGGACCGGATGGCATTCATCCAAGGGTTCTAAAAGAACTTAAATGGGAAATTGCTGAGCTATTATCTGTGGTTTGTAACCTATCCTTTAAATCGGCTTCCGTACCTAATGACTGGAAGGTAGCCAACATGACACCAATATTTAAAAAGGGCTCTAGAGGCGATCCTGGCAATTACAGACCAGTAAGTCTAACTTCAGTACCGGGCAAATTAGTCGAAACAATAGTAAAGAATAAAATTGTGAATCATGTAGAAGAACATAATTTGTTGGACAAAAGTCAACATGGTTTCTGTAAAGGGAAATCCTGTCTTACTAATCTATTAGAGTTCTTTGAAGGGGTTAACAAACATGCGGACAAGGGGGATCCAGTAGATATAGTATACTTGGATTTTCACAAAGCCTTTGACAAGGTCCCTCACCAAAGGCTCTTGTGTAAATTACATGGCCATGGGATAAGAGGGAAGGTCCTTTCTTGGATTGAGAACTGGCTAAAAGACAGGAAACAAAGGGTAGGAATAAATGGTAAATTTTCAGATTGGAGAGGGGTAACTAGTGGTGTCCCCCAAGGGTCAGTCCTGGGACCAATCCTTTTCAACTTATTCATAAATGATCTGGAGAAAGGGGTAAGCAGTGACGTAGTAAAGTTTGCAGATGATACCAAACTGTTTAGGATAGTCAAGACAGAAGCAGACTGTGAGGGACTCCAAGAAGATCTCACCAAACTGAGTGATTGGGCAACAAAATGGCAAATGAAATTTAATGTGGATAAGTGTAAAGTAATGCACATCGGGAAAAATAACCCCAACTATACGTACAGTATGATGGGGGCTAATTTGGTTATGACAAATCAGGAAAGAGATCTTGGAGTTATCGTGGACAGTTCTCTGAAAACTTCCACACAGTGTGCAGCGGCGGTCAAAAAGGCAAATAGGATGCTAGGAATTATTAGGAAAGGGATGGAAAATAAGACCCAAAACATCTTACTGCCCCTGTATAAAACTATGGTACGCCCACATCTTGAATACTGTGTACAGATGTGGTCTCCTCACCTCAAAAAAGATATTTTGGCCTTGGAAAGGGTTCAGAAAAGGGCAACTAAAATGATTAGGGGTTTGGAACGGGTCCCATATGAGGAGAGGCTAAAGAGACTGGGACTTTTCAGTTTAGAAAAGAGGAGACTGAGGGGGGATATGATAGAGGTCTATAAAATCATGAGTGGTGTGGAGAGGGCTGATAAAGAAAAGTTATTTATTAGTTCCCATAATAGAAGAACTAGAGGACACCAAATGAAATTAATGGGTAGCAGGTTTAAAACTAATAAAAGGAAGTTCTTCTTCACACAGCGTGTTGTCAACCTGTGGAACTCCTTGCCAGAGGAGGTGGTGAAGGCTAGGACTATAATAGAGTTTAAAGAGAAGCTGGATAAATTCATGGAGGTTAGGTCCATAAAAGGCTATTAGCCAGGGGATAAAATGGTGTCCTTGGCCTCTGTTTGTCAGAGGCTGGAGAGGGATGGCAGGAGACAAATCGCTTGATCATTGTCTTCGGTCAACCTCTCTGGGGTACCTGGTGTTGGCCACTGTCGGTAGACAGGATACTGGGCTAGATGGACCTTTGGTCTGACCCAGTACGGCCGTTCTTATGTTCTTATGTTCTTATGGAGCCTTGCAAATCTGCATATATCTCTCTATATAAGAGATTTGTGCACCTATCTGTTTGTGTGTCTGTTTGCAAGTCTGTTTGTTCAAGAACTCCTCCTAAAAGGTAAGCGCTAGGACCATCAAATATGATACGCACCTTCCTCTTATCCTAACTTAAAGCAAGGTCAGGTTTTGGTTGTGCCAGAACAACTGGAAGCACCAGGAAAGAGATCGTTTTCCATAACATGGAACAGGGGCTGTTCAGAAGGCTGCATTACTGAGAATGGCCACTGGGGGCAACAAGCCCACAGGGGAGAACTATCTTGCAGAGTATCCACTGGAGGCAGCCTTACTATCAAGGAGGGTATGTCTACACTAGTAGACACTAGTGTACACTAGTAGACACTACTCCTCGTGGACCAAGGTGTAACGGTAGTTCGAATTAGAAAGCCTAATTCGAACTACCTACTCCGTGCCGCGTGTAGCCGCGGGCACGGAGTCCGAACTACCGGGGATTTAAAAATGGCGGCGCCCAGCAAGATGCAAATGAAGCCCGGGATATTTAAATCCCGGGCTTCATTTGCAACTTCGATTAACTACATTAACCACCCTAGTTCGAACTAGGGTGGTAGTGTAGACATACCCGGAGTGATCAGCTGGTCTGGAGTTCTGCCATCATGCCTGCCAGCACAAGAGGAAAATAGGCCCCCTGCCTCAAACTCTTTCCCCACTTCTGATCCTTGACTGCAACGCCAAAGGAAGGGCAGAGAAAAGGGCCCTGGAAACAGAGGAGGAGCCAGGGGCCAGAGAAAAGGCCCCTGGTGGCTGGCAGGAGGAAAGGGGGGGGAATCCTTGGCAGCCAAGGGGAGAGAAAAGGCCTGTGTCAGATGGGATCCCTCACCCTAAGTCCCTTCTTGCCTCCCAACCCTCACTCTCTCACCCCACACCTCTCCAGCCTCCTGTATTTGCCCCTCTCACACATTTCTAAGGCCCTGCCCTGACTCCTGTATGCCCCACACCAATACGTCCCTGCTCTGAAGAACCCAAACAATGCTGGGTACGTTTTCTAGTCTGATTCATATTTGTGGACTGTGTTTGCAGATGTAGATACAGATGCAGATCAGATATGGGTAAACAAAACTTTTTTTGCACAGGGCTCTAGTCATGCAATCCCCTAAAATGCAGCTGTAACATATTATTTCTCCTTCAGTGCCGAGAGTGTCAATGGTTAGTTGATGAAAGAGGGGCCTACACCTTTTGCTGACTGAACCTCTCCAATAGCGCCTCTACACAATGTAACAGAGCAGGGTGACCAGCAGATATGCACACATGCAGGAGGAAACCCCACATGGAGTGTGTGACATATTGTTCTAGACATCCATAACTGCAAGATGCTGTGTTACTCTTGCTAATTAGGCTTATTTACATTTCAGTTGCCTTTTGTCCCTACATCTTAAGTTTTAAACCTGTCACAAAATTTTACCTTGACATATAATTGGTGTTTCATTTCAGCAGTAGGACAGGGAACAGTGCATTCTTCTAAAACAGGGGTGGGCAAAAGGGCTTCCGTGGGCCGGGTCCAGCCTGCCAAGTAGGTGGATCCAGCCTACAAAGGCCCTGCAGCTTGCCTATCCCCAGGACAATGAGGGCCTGGGGGCGGGGGAGCGCATGAAGCCTCCTCCCACCCTGCCAGCAGCACGGGGCGCTTTGAAGCGTCACGCACTGCTCGTGGGGTAGGGGGAGAGTGGAGGAGGCTTCGTGCACTCCCCCACCCCCAGGTTAATCAGGGCCTGGGGGCGGGGGAGCTGCATAAAACTTCCTTCACCATCTCCCAGACCTGTGAGGAGCTCGCAGCACCTCACAGGGCGGGAGGAGGCTTCCGGTGCTCCCCCACCCCAGGCCCTGCCAATCATGGTCTCGGGGTGGGGTAGCCCTGCCCCTTCCCGTTTAGGCCCTATCCCTTCCAGGGTGGCTCGGGGCTACTTCAAAAATTTTTGAAGTGGCCCCTGGGCAAAAATTATTGCCCACCCCTGTTCTAGAACCTAGAAAGGTACAGAAGGTACTTTGGAATTATGGGACAAGGGATAAGCACATCATCTCGAAGTTTTTTGTTCAACTAATTAGTGTTGAAATAGTTAGAAACATTGACTTTTGAACTGACAATGAGTTAACACCCATATCGGTGAATGACGATATTAATCTTCCTTGGTGCTATCTTTCAAGCTATCTGCATACACAGAAAATAAATTCTGCTTCATGTTACACTAAGTAACATTTGAAACAGGGTTGGTTTTGGAGTAAAACACTGTAGCAAATGAAGTTTTAGAAGCAAATCATACAGCAGCAGAATTGCAGAATACAAGAGGATTTTAATTTTACAGAAGTATTTACATAGTTTATATGATTCTGACAAAGGAATGCAGGAATGCTTTACTTCACTGTTTAATATTACAGTACCTTCCCAGTCATATTTACAATGACATGCTATTTCATGAACACTTTACAATATAGCTCTGCCTACCTGAAATTTTGTAAGCCTGTTGAGGTATCTTCTTCCTGTCAGATCCTCTACCTCAAAGAATTTACTCTAATTTATATTATAGAATCCTAGAATACTAGGACTGGAATGGACCTCGAGAGGTCATCGAGTCCAGTCCCCTGCCTTCATGGCACGACCAAATACTATCTAGACCATCCCTGATAGAAGGTTAGATAAATCTCTCTTAAATATCTCCACAGATGAAGATTCCACAACCTCCCTGGGCAATTTATTCCAGTGTTGGACTACTCTGAGAGTTAGGAACTTTTTCCTAATGTCCAACCTAAACCTCCCTTGCTGCAGTTTAAGCCCATTCCTTCTTGTTCTATCCTCAGAGGCCAAGATGAACAAGTTTTCTCCCTCCTCCTTATGACACCCTTTTAGATACCTGAAAACAGCTATCATATCCCCCCTCAATCTTCTCTTTTCTAAACTAAACAAACCCAATTCTTTCAGCCTTCCTTCATAGGTCATGTTCTCTGGACCTTTAATCATTCTTGTTGCTCTTCTCTTCATTGGTTAGATCATATCTGTATTCCAAAGAGTTTCACATTTCCCACATTAATCATACAATGCAAAAAGTGAAACAAAAATAAATATGCCTAATCTCAACTGGCTCTGCATGTAGTAAACACAGTTCACTATATCTTGCTACTGAAACTGTGGTCCACAATAAAAACACCCAAAAAATAATAGGAGACATTACTGGGACTATAAAGTGCTAAATTCGTCCCTTGGGATAAATCTGATCCCAAAGATCACAATACTGGCATTCAAATGACCTATAAGGAAACAAGATGGGTAAGATAACTTTTATTGGAACAACTTTTATTGGTGAGAGAGACAAGAGATCTGTGCATCTTGAAAGCTTGTGTCTCTCACCAAGGCAAGTTCCAATAAAAGATAATGCCTTAACCACCTTGTTCCATTAATATGAAGGAACCAACATAGGGTATGTCTACACTACCACCCTAGTTCGAACTAGGGTGGTAATATAGTCAACCGGAGTTGCAAATGAAGCCCGGGATTTGAATTTCCTGGGCTTCATTTGCATGTTGCCGGGCGCCGCCATTTTTAAATGTCCGCTAGTTCGGACTCCGTGACCCGCACTACACGCGGCACAAACTAGGTAGTTTGGACTAGGCTTCCTATTCCTCGTTCCACGAGGAGTAACGGTAGTTCGGAATAGGAAGCCTAGTCCGAACTACCTAGTTCGTGCCGCGTGTAGCCGCGGGGCACGGAGTCCGAACTAGCGGACATTTAAAAATGGCGGCGCCCAGCAACATGCAAATGAAGCACAGGAAATTCAAATCCTGGGCTTCATTTGCAACTCCGGTTGACTACATTACCACCCTAGTTCGAACTAGGGTGGTAGTATAGACATACCCATAGCTAGAAATAGCACTGCAAACTACGGGGGCCAGGTTTTTTATTATTGTAATGATATTTATATGGACACTGGTCCTAAATTATGTATCTAGTAGCCCAATAACTGCAATACCTGATTGTGGGCAGACTTTCAGCTAATGTTTTAAAGTGATAGTTTATATCATTCCAGAAAAGCGACTTTAAGAACAATAGCAACATTCTAAATTGTTTTTGGAATTATTTTAGAATGTTTAGTGTACATATTACAATGTCCAAATTAAGTATTACTAAAACAAGAAAACTAACAGAAAACCAGATGTCTGAATTAATTATCTTTATAGCTGAGAGCTATTCTGCCAGATGTGACAATAGACTTCATTTGTAAATGGGCCTTCTTTGCACTACTGTTATAAGAAATGGATACTTTTGCTCTGGCAAAGCCTCAGAAGCGCGGGAACCCGCCCGCTGCTGCCGCTTGAGTCCAGGTGCCTGTGGTCTGCTGGGGACGGTCCCCAGCAGACCACAGGCACCGGGACTGAAGCCGCAGCCGCGCGGGGGGGGAGAGAGGGGTCCCGCACCTCTGAGACTTTGCCAGAGCAAAGCCTCAGAGGCGCGGCACCCCGCTGCCGCTGCTGGTCTGCTCCCCGTGTCCCTGGTCTGCTGGGGGGGGGGGCGCGGATAGTGTGCCCCCCCCAGCAGACCAGGCTTTTGTTTTGGACCCTGGAGCAGAGCAGCTGGGGCGCTGCCGATTGGTCCTGCAGCACCCGCTCTGGGCACTACTGGACCAACCCTGCAGCACCCCAGCTGCTCTGCCCCAGGCGTCCAGATTCAGCCGCTGCTGGTCAGTTTCAGCAGTGGCTGAATCAGGACGCCTGGGGCAGAGCAGCTGGGGTGCTGCTGGGTTGGTCCAGTAGCGCCAGCAGCACCCCAGCTGCTCTGCCCCAGGTGTCCCCAAGTCAGCCGCTGCTGAAACTGACCAGCGCTGACTACAGGAAGCCCGAGGCAGAGTTGCTCTGCCCCAGGCTTCCTGGAATCAGCGCTGATCAGTTTCAGCAGCAGCTGACTTGGGGAAGCTTGGGGTTCTTAAGTTGAATCTGTATGTAAGTCAGAACTGGCGGTCAGTTTCAGCAGCGGCTGAATCTGGACGCCAGTTCCGACTTACATACAGATTCAACTTAAGAACAAACCTACAGTCCCTATCTTGTACGTAACCCGGGGACTGCCTGTACTCACGTTCCAACACTGTGCAGATCAGACTCAATGTCAAAAGTGAAAGTAAAGTGTAGCCGCGGTCCTGCCATGTTTCTGCCGACAGCAGGGGTTTTTCTGGCAGATTCTGTACTCGTTTTTTGGAGTAGAATGAGATAGGATCCAGAGTGACTTAGACAAATTGGAGGATTGGGCCACAAGAAATCTGATGAGGCCAGATTAAGGATTGCAGGGGTAAGAATATACCTGCTAGGTGTCTTTTTTTTGCGCGCATTCAATAAGAGCTCAGAGAACCAAAAGAGTTTCATGGTACCTGTGAGTGACTTTTCAGTGTAATTTCTGTCTTGTTCTTTTGTAGTGGCTGTGTTATCTGTAACACAGCAGTAACATTTAACAGCTAAGCTTGCCTTGTAACAATAAAATAGTAACTATTTAAGCTTTGACCTGAATCCTTCAGTTGCTGTAACAGAACCAGACACAATCAAAAGAACATAGCTGGTTAGGGGTAGACGCAGTGAGAGTTGGGCGTTGGGGCTCTGCCGCCTCCACGGGGCAGACCCTTGGGGTACCCGTCAGCCTCCCCTGGCTGCCCGCTGCAAAGGGACCCCATCCTAGCAGCTAAAGACTCGGGTGTAAAACTTTGGAGCACTCGTCAGCCTTCCCGGCTGCCTGCTGCGAAGGAACCCCGCCCTAGCAGTTGAAGACTCGGGTGTTTAATAGGGCTCACAGACCACTCACTGCCCCGACCACCAGCTAACAGCAAGCAAGCAGGGAAACCTGAGAACTGGCTGTCCAGGGGGGTCCCTTTAAGCACAGACCTCAGATAGTCTCAGGCAGCAGTCCCACACAGTAAGTCCTGATCTGGTGCCCTGCTGGAACTGGTTCCAGCCAGCCTTAAATGCGATTCAGAGTCCACTCAGTGTGGACGCGCTATTTTGAAATAGCAAAATGCTATTTCGAAAAGCATTTTGTGTGTAGACGCGTTATTTCTCAATAAGCTATTTTGAAATAACTATTTCGAAATAAGATATTTTGAAATAACACTGTAGCATAGACATACCCTAACAAATTTATTGGAGCATAAGCTTTCATAGAAAGTGGGTCTTTGCCCACGAAAGCTTATGCTCCAATAAATCTGTTAGTCTATATGGGTATGTCTAAACTACATGGCTCCGTCGACAGAGCCATGTAGATTAGTTTACTCAAAAAAGGGAAATGAAGCGGTGATTTAAATAATCGCAGCTTCATTTAAATCAAAATGGCCGCCGTGCTGTGTCGATCAGCTGTTTGTCGGCACAGCGCAGCAGTCTATACGGGGATCTACCGACCCCAGACCTGTTCATCAGCAGATCCTGTAAGCCTTGTTTCAAGAGGCATAAAGGATCTGCTGACAAAGGGTTCTGGGGTTGGCAGATCCCCGTCTAGACTGCCGCGCTGTGCCGACAAACAGATGATCGGCATAGCGAGGCGGCCATTTTTATTTAAATGAAGTGGCGATTATTTAAATCACTGCTTCATTTCTCTTTTTCGAGTAAACTAATCTACATGGCTCCGTTGATGGAGCCATGTAGTTTAGACATACCCATATAGACTAACAGATTGCAGGCGGAGTAACAGTAGTCTGAATTAGGATGTAGCCGCTGGCAGGGAGTCCGAACTACCGGGCATTTAAAAAATGGCGGCGCCCGGGAACATGCAAATAAAGCCCGCGGTATTTTAATCCAGGGCTTCATTTGCAAGTTCGAATGACTACATTAGCCACCCTAGTTCGAACGAGGGTGGCTAGTGTAGACATACCCTAGGAGTCATAGTGGACCACAAGCTTAATATGAGTCACAGTGTGGTGCTGTTGCAAAAAAGGAAACATGATTGTGGGATGCATTAAAGGTGTGTTGTGAGCAAGACACGAGAAGTCATTCTTCCGCTATACTCTGCTCTGATTAGGCCTCAGTTGGAATATTGTGTCCAGTTCTTGGCACCCCATTTCAAGAAAGATGTAGAGAAACTGGAGAAGGTCCATAGAAGAGCAACAAGAATAATTAAAAGTCTAGAGAACATGACCTATGAAGGAAGACTCAAAGAACTGGGCTTGTTTAGTTTGGAAAGGAGAAGACTGAGAGGGGACATGATAGCAGTCTTCAGGTATCTAAAAGGGTGTCACAAGGAGGAGGGAGACAAATTGTTCTCTTTAGCCGCTGAGGATAGGACAAGAAGCAATGGGCTTAAACTGCAGCAAGGGAGGTTTAGGTTGGACATTAGGAAAAAGTTCCTAACTGTCAGGGTGGTTAAACACTGGAATAAGTTGCCTAGGGATGTTGTAGAATCTCCATCTCTGGAGATATTTAGGAGCAGGTTAGACAGACATCTATCGGGGTGGTCTAGACATGGGTCCCGCCATGAGGGCAGGGGACTGGACTCGATGACCTCTCGAGGTCCCATCCAGTTCTATGATTCTAGACTGGGCCAAATGTTGGAAAAAAAACCTCTTTTGGAAGCCCCCTTCTTCCTCATAAAACAAGGAAAACAGGGGCTTCTGAAAGAGCGTGTTTGCTCTTCCGCAAAAAAAAGCAGAAGAGCAAACGCGTTCCCTGGATGCTGCATCCCAAAAAACCCCACAGTCTAGCTGTACCCGTACAGTGCTAAAATGTCTTGGGAATTTCACAATTTTCAAAAAATATCAATAATAATTATAGTATAAATCAATAATTATGACAAAGGTTGCCTTTCTTTATAATAAACTGCTCTCTTATAAATGAACCTTTATCTCAACAGTAAACTGATCCCTATGGTTTTCTAAAGTAAGACTTTGGGAAAATCATCTCCTAAAGGATGTCAGTGTCTTTCCCACATGTCCCATATTCCCTTCCTAGTGGTAGCAATGAGGCTATGTGAAGATTTCATGTCAGTGTTAATGCAATTAACATCTTTCATTCTATATTCAACTAAAATAGAAACCTCAATTTAAATTTTCACTAGTTTGTCTAGGACATGTGTACAAAGATAAATGCATGATTCATGTATTAGGAAGATATTTTCTGGGCAGGACACTTAATCCTTAGTTTAAAAAGTGAGGCTAACTGACAACTGTTTACTCTTCCATAATCAGCCAAATTCTTTTGAAATGAGTGAAGGGAACAAACTTGCATTTTGGTGAAACCTAATTAGGCATACATAAAAGTGGCAAAAAATATTGGTGATGGTCCAAATATCTGGACATCTCATGGTGTCTTTTTATCCTCATAATTACAAAAAATTAAAAATCATTCTAGTTATTGCATTATTCACATTCAGATTTATTTATTTATTGCTTATGCCACTAAAGAAATATAAATGAATGATAAAAAGACGACTTATAGACCACACTACTTTATTGACAGCTTATACTGTTTCTTAATGAGTAGGATTAGCTACAAATGCCCTCTGAGCAAAATTTTTCCTACGTTTACTTGAGGACTGGCGCTATGCCTGGTGTTGGTATTATATTTCAAGGGCCCCCTGAACCTTTCTCTCTTCCTGTATTATTCCCTTTTATATTTCATGAAAAATAAATGTTCTAAATATTTTTTATAAGTTGCTTCTGATCTGGCTCTTAGTTTTTACAAAGGTAATTTCTTTGGTTTCATTTTGGTGTGAACATTATTACAAAGTACAAACAATACAAAATGAGCTCTGTTTAACCTGAACATATAATAGTAAGTTTATTCACAGCAAAGATGGCAGCGATGATAAACAGTTTTTCCCTATAAGTATTCAAATATCACTAGGCATTTTAACATTAGTATCCAGTGTGGGGGATTTTAAAAAACTTTTTACATGGCATTATCTAACTTAAACTATTTAGTCCACTTTTTAAAAGTGGGCTGAAGATCATCCAGTCTTTTGATAACCCATTTAGAGCAAAGAATGCTCACAGCAATACTGTGAATTCTCAAATAATTATGGTAATGACATTACAGTTGCAACACAATTCTGATGTCTTCATTCAACAAGGCCAGAGTTTCAGATGTGTTTTATTTGATAGGTGATTTATATTACCTATTTTGATTTTCTGAGGGCATTCATAGCCTTGTCTTCTGCATGTTGTACTGGGGTTAGAGTTCCTGTTGTGTTATATGGGCTAGTGGAAGCACTTGTTTATACAAATTACAACAAAATTATTGATGTGCCCAGTACCATTGAAATATGGATGCATTTTAATCTCAGAGAACTACATTGTTAGTCCAGGGCTTGGGAAAATATCACCATAAGTTAGGGTACGTCTACACTACAATGTTAATTCGAACTAACTTAGTTCGAATTAGTTAATTCGAACTAAGCTAATTCGAACTAATGCGTCTAGAACTAAAAACTAGTTTGAATTAGCGTTTTGCTAATTCAAACTAGCAAGTCCACATTGAGTGGACCCTGAACAGGGCTTAAGGATGGCCGGAAGCAGTGCCGGCAGGGCATCAGAGGAGGACTTAGAACGTGGAGATGCTGTCTCAGGCTAGCCGAGGGCTGCGCTTAAAGGGTCCCGACCCCCACCCCCGACAGACAGTTCTAAGGGGTGCCCCGCTTGCAAAGCAGTCCTGGCTTGGATTGCCCGGAGTACCCACACTGGGCACATCACACCACTCGGCCATCAGCCCGGCTGCACTTGCCGCAGGCTGCCATCTGGGGAGAGGGAGTAATCAGGGGGCTGAAGGAGAGCTTCCACCCCCAGAAGCCCGCAGAGCCAGCCCAGTCCTCCCCATCGGGGGCTCGTACCCCATTCCTCCCTCACCTCCTTCCACTTACCCTTCCCTAGCCCCCCTTCTTATTGATGTACAAAATAAAGATAACGTTTCTTCCAACATTGACTCTGTCTTTATTGAACAAAACTGGGGGAGACTGGGAAAAGGAGGTGGGAGAGGGGAAGAGAAAGGCTGGGAGAGGGGAGGGCAACTAACATGATCAGGGGTTGGGAACAGGTCCCAGATGAAGAGAGGCTACAGAGACTGGGACTGTTCAGCTTAGAAAAGAGGAGATGGAGCGGGGACAGGATAGAGGTCTCTAAAAGCAGGGGTTGGGTGGAGAGGGTGCATTCAGAAAAGTTCTTCATGAGTTCCCCTAAAGAAGGACTAGAGGACACCAAAGGAAAGGAATGGGTAGCAGGCTTCAAACTAGTAAGAGAAAGTTGTTCTTCTTCCCAAAGGAAATAGTTAACCTGTAGAACTCCTTGCTGCAGGAAGCTGTGAAGGCTACAACTAGAACAGAGTTTAAAGGGAAGTGAGATCAAGTCATGGAGGTTGGGTCCATGGAGTAGCCTTAGCCAGTGGGTAGGAGTGGTGTCCCTGCCCAAGGTTTGTGGAAGGCTGGAGAGGGATGGCACGAGACAAATGGCTTGGTCACTGTCTTCGGTCCATCCCCTCCAGGGTCCCTAGGGTTGGCCGCTGTCGGCAGACAGGCTACTGGGCTAGATGGACCTTTGCTCTGACCCAGGATGGCCATTGTAAGCTCAGGGCTCAGGGTCGGGGGGTCTCAGTGGACCCCCTTGATTTTCATGCACACCTGCTCCTGGGTGGCCAGGCTGGCAGCTCTCCTGCCCTAGACGGCCACTTTCCTGTGCCTAGTGCGGAGATCATGGGCAAGGTCCACGATGTCCGCACTAGCCCAGGAAGGTGCCCGCCTCTTGCGGTCCAGGGCAAGCTCCCGGGAGCCGCCAGCCTGGTCCCGGGAAGAGGGGGTGGGCTGGGGGACATCGGGTGGGTGGCTCTGTGCCGTGCCAGGTGCAGGGTCTGCTGGCTGGGTGCTGGCAGGCTTGCACCTGGCACGGGCACCGTAGCCAGCCCGTGCCCCTTTAAGGGGTCTGGGGCCGGGAGGGGGGCATAGAGTTTCCCTGGTGTTGGCCAGAGTGGCCACCAGGGAAACCTGGGGAGGGCTAGCCTCCCACTAGTTCGAATTAAGGGGCTACATACCCCTTAATTCGAACTAGTAAGTTCGAACTAGGCTTAATCCTCGTAAAATGAGGTTTTCCTAGTTCGAACTAAGCGCTCCGCTAGTTCGATTCAAATTCGAACTAGCGGAGTGCTAGTGTAGCAGCTATGAATGTTAGTTCGAACTAACGTCCGTTAGTTCGAACTAACATTGTAGTGTAGACATAGCGTTAGTGAGTGGCATTTTCTGGTGAGCTTGAGGTGTTATCAACTTCTAAATAACCTAACTTTTCATATTTAGTTTTATCGAGAAGAAAAACTAAAATGCTTAATCTTCACTGTGAAAGCCAGGATAGCTCATGCTTGTTAGTGACTGCAAGGTAATGTGAGGGGAAAGAGCCATAGGAGAGTGAACGGTCAAGGAGGGGATAAGACTGAGGCTATGTCTACATGGCAGCATTATTTCGTAATAACTGACATTATTCTGAAATAACTGCTTGCTGTGTAGACGTGAACTATGTTATTTCAACATAACATTGAGCTGGAGGAATTCTTACTCCAACTCCTGTAACCCTCATTTTATGAGGAGTAAGGAAAGTCAGAGGAAGAGTGCTCTAACTCAGACTTCCTGCTGTTTAGACATCGCCAAATGCCAAAATAAGCTATTTCGACTTTAGCTACACAATTGACATAGCTCAAGTTGCGTAGCTTATTTTGGCGATGAGAAAATGAGAAATATTCACTAGCGTAAGTGAAGAGAGAAGAAGAAAAACTTCTGTCGGTAATGGGGAGGAGAAGAGAATTGAGGGAAGGAAATGTTGACAAGACTGTCAAGACAGAACCTTTCCTCAACACTTCACCACGCTAGAACGGCTCGAATGAATGTAGTTGAGTCATATCAGGAAAGAGGAGAAAAATAAGGTTGGTTGAGGCCACGTTACACTATGCTCAAATGCAATTTTAGTGCCTATTGTGCTGCACATACCTGATGTAAAGCCCCGTTAAATTAACTGACATCTTTTCTGTTCATTTCAATGGCCCTTGGATTAGTCTCCATCTCTGCTAATGCTATTCATTCTTTTCTGTCTTTGTTCTGAGCCATTTTATATCTTCATTCATTAAACAAACATAATAATAAACCTTTACTAAAGAGTTTCTTGAACATGCAATGTTCTGTTCTATAATCTCATCATTGTATCTTATGAGATATGGTGGGGAAAATATTCCCTGAGCACTCCATTTTTAACCATTCCATCCATCTGGTAATAACTCATTACTTTTCCTGTACAGCATGTAAATGCAAAGAGTCATGTGTGTGAAAATCTGTATTATGTTGCTGTGTGCATCTCATCTGGTTAACCGGAGACTCCAAAAATTATGTATATTTAACGAATGAGGGTTGCAAGGTGCATTTGGCATGCTCCTTTATGCAATCTCTGAGTGCCGTGCTCACTTAGCTACACTTTATTCACATTAAAAAGGGATAAGAAACAACTTGATAATCAGTATGTGAAGCCCTTCCACTTCAGGCTCTGTTCTTGTCTGATCTCATAAAGTTGAGCAGGACTGAACCTGGTCAGAATGAACATGGGAGAATACATAGAAAAACCTAGGATTCTGCAGGAAGTGATGTTGATAAGTTAATAATTGGTGCTCTTCCTTTGAGTCAGTACTGAGCCAATGCTCCAGCAATGTATCACTACAGGGTAGGGTTTTTCAACTAAAATGTGACACAGAGGTCCTGACCACTCGTGGTCATTCAAGATCCCATCAAATGTTTGCAACAGTAGGAGTTTTAAATCCAGAGTCAAATACAAGAGTGATTATATTCTTCTGATTTAAAATATTCTCTGTAGCTTCAAAAGGTATTCTTTATCTGATGCCATACTAAGAATGCCTTATGTGTAGGTGTGGTAGAGAGGAAAGGATTTCCTGTGGCCTCCTTTAGTGCACCCACATAGGATCAACTGCTTTCTGACCCATTTTCTGACTTCCAGTTTTGTAATTGCAATTCTCTTATCTGTAACTTACTGTGCATTTAATTTGCAAGAATAATGGTGTATTTTGCCAATTCTGTGGTGATACACTGCTCTAGCAGCACATTACACTTTACTGCAATACTTGAAATTCCTGCTCTACTGGCCAATGACAAGTAAATAATACAAAAGGAAAATCTCTTGACTCCATTACAAAGTCACTGAATGGGAGTAATATTACAGGTGTTTCTTGCATGAGCATACAGTCATCCCAAAGATTAACATGACTCGTGCTTCCTTGTTGGGTAAAGTACAGGCAGTCCCCGGGTTACGTACAAGATAGGGACTGTAGGTTTGTTCTTAAGTTGAATCTGTATGTAAGTCGGAACTGGTACATATTGTAGGGGAAACTCTAGCCAAACATTTCTCCAGAGCTCAGTTTTATTCTCCCACACCTCACTTCCCTCAGTCCTTTATTCTCAAGCTGAGGTGTCTGTTGAGAAAAGCCGCTCCGCGTCTCCCTGGACTGCTGGGGGGGCGCTAGCTTCATGTCTCCCTGGTCTGCTGGGGGGAAGCAGCTAGTGCGGGGTTGCCTCACCCCGTTTGTAAGTAGGGATCCAATGTAAGTCGGATCCATGTAACCCGGGGACTGCCTGTAATGGAAACTGAATGTGACTGTACATGTGACTCCTTTCCCTCTCACCTCACGGCAGTTTTATGTAAAACTAAAGAAACTTACTGTAAATTATTCAGCCCTTAGATTTTAGAGGTGTAGTTTTAACACCTTGCTGGACTGGGTAAGGTTTAGGTTGCTACATAGTTTTAACACATATTAGTGAACATGTAGGGTGTGTCTAGACTACTCCTCTCTGTCGACAGAGAGATGTAGATTAGGCACATCGAAATTGCTAATGAAGCGGGGATGTAAATATCCCATGCTTCATTAGCATAAATATGGCCACTGCTTTTTTTTGGAACGGAGCTTTTTTGAAAAAAAAATGGCAGTCTAGACGCGGTTCTTTCGAAAAATAAACCCTTTTTCAAAAGATCCCTTATCCCTCATAAAATGAGGTTTACAGGATCTTTCGAAAAAGGGTTTATTTTTCGAAAGATCCGCGTCTAGACTGACTTTTTTTTCAAAAAAGCTCCGTTTCGAAAAAAAGCGGTGGCCATGTTTATGCTAATGAAGCACGGGATATTTACATCCCCGCTTCATTAGCAATTTCGACATGCCTAAACTACAACTCTCTGTCGACAGAGAGGTGTAGTCTAAGCACACCCGTAGTGACAAACACCTTCTTTCTAATGAAGCAAGGCCAAAGAGTCATGCCAAAGGTCACACAGACAATATGTGAAGAACAAGTGTGTGAAGAACTGAATCCAAATATCAGGCTAGCACTCCAACTACTACTTATTCCTGCTTTGCCCTCTCACCCTAAAGTTCAGTCTAGGTTATTTGACCTTTGTTTCCTATGAAAACATTTACTTTATCCTTGTTTTCCTTCCTGTTTGAGAGTGATACACACACAGTGTATCATTTAGTCCAAGTACTGAACACAGTATGGAGACTGAAGTCCAAATCCTATCTGCCAAACCTGCAGGAGTTGCTACAGTTCAGATACGCCATAGGGGCAATGGTGTCTGGAAAGTTGCTGGAATGAACATAAGATCTCAACCCATTTCACATTGTACCGCCCAGCTTAGAAAGTCTCCTGGTACAGCTCCACATCTTGGGACGGGGGCTGTGGCAGGTCCAGAGGGTCTGTTGCTATGCATACCCTCTATTCCTTCCTTTGGCAGGAGAGCACTGGGCAATGCAGGGGTTGTGGTGGTGTAGTGGCCACAGATGCTATGACCACAAAGCCGTTTAAGCCTAGAGTTAGTGGGACGTGGAATCAGCTGACCTGTGAAATGGAACTCTGGACTTGACCATCTACATTTAAAGCATAGGTTAAGAATTTTCAACTAATGTTCAAACCTAGGACTCTGGCAGCCACACTGCAGTGCACAGACCTTAGTCAAAGTAACCTTATCCCAAAGCACCTATCACCCTCCACCCCCATTCACTACTTTAGTCCAGTGATTCTCAAAAAGGGATGCACAGGGATCTTCCAGGGGTACATAAACTCATCTAGCTATTTGCCTAGTTTTACAATAAGCTACAGAAGAAGCACTAATGCAGTTTATACTGCCCTATATACTATGCTCTGAAATGTAAATACAGTATTTGTATTCAAATTGTTTAATTTTATAATTACATGGTAAAAATGAGAAACTAAGCAATTTTTAGTTTTCACTGACACTTTTTTATTTTGATGTCTGATTTTTAGCAAACAAGTTGTTTTTAAGTGATGTGTATTTTGGGGTTATGCAAGGCAAATCATAGTCCTGAAAGGGGTACAAACACAGTAGTTTAGAAAGGTTGAGACCCACTGCTGTAGCCCTAAGAATGTGGTGCACTGAGGAAAGTGGTTTCATTTGGATCAGTACTGCTCACCCTGTTTCCTAACCGTGGCAGTGCTATTGATGGGACTCACATGCCAATAAGGAGCATATGAGTACATAAACTGCATAATTAGCTCCTTTGATCTCAGTAGAATGACTGCAGTTGGAGAAGGGTTTATGCTGAGCTGCCATCTAATCTGAGAACTGGGCTCTCCAGCTCGAGGTGGAATCACATTGGGAAGAAAATGCCCATGTGCACCTGCTCTGAGAATAGTTAGTCATGAGTCGCTAGGGCTGGTGAACTATTAAAATGAAACTTTGCATTTCTTAATATTTAAAATGGGATGTGCAGTGAAGGTGTGATCAGCAGGGATCCTGGCTCAGTATGGCCCAGGGTGGGACGACCCTCATCATGCTGGAAGCTAGAAACCACCTCCCGCTAGTCAACTTTACTCTCTGCAAGCTCTGTGCAGTAGCAAGGTTGAGTTGTACCCTCCACCATCACTGTAACAAGAGGTACAGGAAGAGGGAGTGTGCTCAGCCAAACAATAATGGCACTTTCAGCTGCAGTGATGGCTGCCACCAATGCTGTTGTCAGAAACTCTGGGATACATCTAGAGGACTTCCAGGACCTGAGTCAAGCTGGGTCTGTGTGTACATGGGGCTCGGCTGGACCCTGGGTTTCTCATAGGTTTGCACATTTGCAGTGTGGATGCAAGGAGGGTTTGGCTTGAGCCTGGGCTTAAACTGCTGTGTAGACATCCAGAGTGGCTCTGCCGCTACTCCACTACCTGCATGTGAAATCTTCCTGTGACTCTTGCCACAGCAGCTTTTCAGTGCCAAATTACTGATTGGAAAAAGCGGACAGGATATGGGGAAATGGGAGATTTTGTGGTGTTATAGCTATAGCTATAATAAATGGATTAAAAGAAAAAGAAAGCGAAGAAGAGTCCTGTGGCACCTTATAGACTAACTGAAGTGTAGGAGCATAAGCTTTCGTGGGCAAAGACCCACTTCGTCAGATGCATGTAGTGGAAATTTCCAGAGGCAGGAATAAATATGCAGTCCAGGATCAGGCTGGAGATGACCAGGTGGATCCAATCAAGGAGGATGAGGCCCACTTCTAGCAGCTGATCTGGAGGTGTGAATTCCAAGAGAATAGAAGCTGCTTTTGTAGTTAGCAAGCCATTCACAGTCTTTGTTTAATCCAGAGTTGATTGTGTCAAACTTAAAGATGAACTGTAGCTCAGCAGTTTCTCTTTGAAGTCTGGTCCTGAAGTTTTTTTGCTGCAGGATGGCTACTTTTAGATCTGCAATTGTGTGTCCAGGAAGATTGAAGTGTTCCCCTACAGGTTTTTGTATGTTGCCATTCCTAATATCCGATTTGTGTCCATTGATTCTTTTACGTAGGGACTGTCCTGTTTGGCCGATGTATATAGCAGTGGGGCATTGTTGGCACATGATGGCATATATTACGTTGGTGGATGTGCAGGAGAATGTACCAGTGACAGTATGGCTGATCTGGTTAGGTCCTGTGATGGTGTTGCTGGTGTATATATGTGGGCAGAGTTGGCACCGAGGTTTGTTGCAAGGATTGGTTCCTGAGTTCGAGTTATTATGGTGCGGTGTGTAGTTGCTGGTGAGAATATGCTTCAGGTTGGCGGGTTGTCTGTGGGCAAGGACCGGCCTACCTCCCAAGGCCTGTGAGAGCGAGGGATCATTGTCCAGGATGGGCTGAAGATCACTAATGATGCGTTGGAGAGGTTTTAGCTGGGGACTATAGGTGATGGCCAGTGGTGTTCTGTTGGTTTCTTTCTTGGGCTTGTCCCGTAGCAGGAGGCTTCTGGGTACACGTCTGGCTCTGTCAATCTGTCTCCTCACTTCCTCGTGTGGGTATCGCAGTTTACAGAATGCTTGTTGAAGGTCTTGTAGGTGTAGGTCTCTGTCTGAGGGGTTGGAGCATATGCGGTTGTACCTCAGTGCTTGGCTGTAAACAATGGATCGTGTGGTGTGTCCGGGATGGAAACTGGAGGCATGCAGGTAAGTATAGCGGTCGGTAGGTTTTCTGTATAGGGTGGTATTGATATGACCGTCACTTATTTGTATCGTGGTGTCCAGGAAATGGACCTCCCGTGTAGATTGGTCCATGCTGAGGTTGATGGTGGGGTGGAAGCTGTTGAAATCATGGTGAAATTCTTCCAGAGTCTCCTTCCCATGGGTCCAGATGATGAAGATGTCATCGATGTAGCGTAGGTAGAGAAGGGGTGTAAGTGGACGAGAGCTGAGGAAGCGTTGTTCCAGGTCAGCCATAAAAATGTTGGCGTATTGTGGGGCCATGCGGGTGCCCATAGCAGTGCCACTGGTCTGGAGGTATATGTTGTCACCAAATCTGAAATAGTTGTGTGTGAGGATAAATTCACAGAGTTCAGCCACCAGTTGTGCTGTGGCATCATCAGGAATACTGTTCCTGACAGCTTGTACTCCATCTGCATGTGGGATGTTTGTGTAGAGAGCCTCTACATCCATGGTGGCTAGGATGGTGTTTTCTGGAAGATCACCTATGCATTGTAGTTTTCTCAGGAAATCCGTAGTGTCACGAAGGTAACTGGGAGTGCTGGTGGCGTAGGGTCTGAGCAGAGAGTCCACATAGCCAGACAGTCCTTCAGTAAGAGTGCCAATGCCCGAGATGATGGGGCGTCCGGGATTTCCAGGTTTGTGGATCTTGGGTAATAGATAGAACAACCCTGGTCGGGGCTCTAAAGGTGTGTCGATTTGTTCCTCTGTTTGTTTGGGGAGTGTCCTGAGCAGATGGTGCAGTTTCTTAGTATATTCCTTAGTGGGATCTGAGGAAAGTGGCCTGTAGAATTTGGTATTGGAGAGTTGTCTGGCAGCCTCCTTTAGGTAGTCAGGCCTGTTCATGATGACAACAGCACCTCCTTTGTCAGCCTCTTTGATTATAATGTCAGAGTTGTTCCGGAGGCTGTGGATGGCATTGCGTTCTGCACGACTGAGGTTACCAGGCAAGCGATGCTGTTTTTCCACAATTTCTGCCTGTGCACGTCGGCGGAAGCATTCTATGTAGAGGTCCAGACTGCCATTTCGGCCCTCAGGAGGAGTCCATGTGGAGTTCTTCTTCTTGTGCTGTTGGTGGGAAGGTATCTGTGTGTCAGTGCACTGTTCAGTGTCGTGTTGGAAGTATTCCTTGAGACGGAGACGGCGAAAGTAGGCTTCCAGATCACCGCAGAACTGTATCATGTTAGTGGGAGTGGCGGGGCAAAAAGAGAGTCCCCGAGATAGAACAGATTCTTCTGCCGAGCTGAGTGTGTAGTTGGAGAGATTGACGATATTGCTGGGTGAGTTAGGGGTACCATTGTTGTGGCCCCATGTGGCAGGTAGGATTTTAGACAGCTTACAGTCCTTTTTCCTCTGTAGAGAAGTGAAGTGTGTAATGTAGATCTCCTGTCTTGTTTTAGTAAAGTCCATTTGTGCAGAAGGTTGGTGTTTTATGAGAGACTCCAGATTGGAGAGCTCTTTTTTGATGTTTTCCTGTTTGCTGTACAGGATGCTGATCAGGTGGTTCCTCAGTTTTTTGGATAGTATATGGCATAATCTCTCACTGTAGTCTGTGCAGTATGTAGATAGCAATGGATTTTTCACCTTCAGTCCATTTGGTATAATGTCCATCCGTTTGCATTTGGAGAGAAAGATGATATCTGTTTGTACTTGTGCAAGTTTCTTCATGAGGTTGATAGATTTCCACTCCATACGGCTAAATGCAGTGCCTTGCATGGTGTCAAGTATCAGAGGGGTAGCCGTGTTAGTCTGAATCTGCAAAAGCGAAGAAGAGTCCTGTGGCACCTTATAGACTAACTGAAGTGTAGGAGCATAAGCTTTCGTGGGCAAAGACCCACTTCGTCAGATGCATGTAGTGGAAATTTCCAGAGGCAGGAATAAATATGCAGTCCAGGATCAGGCTGGAGATGACCAGGTGGATCCAATCAAGGAGGATGAGGCCCACTTCTAGCAGCTGATCTGGAGGTGTGAATTCCAAGAGAATAGAAGCTGCTTTTGTAGTTAGCAAGCCATTCACAGTCTTTGTTTAATCCAGAGTTGATTGTGTCAAACTTAAAGATGAACTGTAGCTCAGCAGTTTCTCTTTGAAGTCTGGTCCTGAAGTTTTTTTGCTGCAGGATGGCTACTTTTAGATCTGCAATTGTGTGTCCAGGAAGATTGAAGTGTTCCCCTACAGGTTTTTGTATGTTGCCATTCCTAATATCCGATTTGTGTCCATTGATTCTTTTACGTAGGGACTGTCCTGTTTGGCCGATGTATATAGCAGTGGGGCATTGTTGGCACACCATCCCGGACACACCACACGATCCATTGTTTACAGCCAAGCACTGAGGTACAACCGCATATGCTCCAACCCCTCAGACAGAGACCTACACCTACAAGACCTTCAACAAGCATTCTGTAAACTGCGATACCCACACGAGGAAGTGAGGAGACAGATTGACAGAGCCAGACGTGTACCCAGAAGCCTCCTGCTACGGGACAAGCCCAAGAAAGAAACCAACAGAACACCACTGGCCATCACCTATAGTCCCCAGCTAAAACCTCTCCAACGCATCATTAGTGATCTTCAGCCCATCCTGGACAATGATCCCTCGCTCTCACAGGCCTTGGGAGGTAGGCCGGTCCTTGCCCACAGACAACCCGCCAACCTGAAGCATATTCTCACCAGCAACTACACACCGCACCATAATAACTCGAACTCAGGAACCAATCCTTGCAACAAACCTCGGTGCCAACTCTGCCCACATATATACACCAGCAACACCATCACAGGACCTAACCAGATCAGCCATACTGTCACTGGTACATTCTCCTGCACATCCACCAACGTAATATATGCCATCATGTGCCAACAATGCCCCACTGCTATATACATCGGCCAAACAGGACAGTCCCTACGTAAAAGAATCAATGGACACAAATCGGATATTAGGAATGGCAACATACAAAAACCTGTAGGGGAACACTTCAATCTTCCTGGACACACAATTGCAGATCTAAAAGTAGCCATCCTGCAGCAAAAAAACTTCAGGACCAGACTTCAAAGAGAAACTGCTGAGCTACAGTTCATCTTTAAGTTTGACACAATCAACTCTGGATTAAACAAAGACTGTGAATGGCTTGCTAACTACAAAAGCAGCTTCTATTCTCTTGGAATTCACACCTCCAGATCAGCTGCTAGAAGTGGGCCTCATCCTCCTTGATTGGATCCACCTGGTCATCTCCAGCCTGATCCTGGACTGCATATTTATTCCTGCCTCTGGAAATTTCCACTACATGCATCTGACGAAGTGGGTCTTTGCCCACGAAAGCTTATGCTCCTACACTTCAGTTAGTCTATAAGGTGCCACAGGACTCTTCTTCGCTTTTGCAGATTCAGACTAACACGGCTACCCCTCTGATACTTGACACCATGCAAGGCACTGCATTTAGCCGTATGGAGTGGAAATCTATCAACCTCATGAAGAAACTTGCACAAGTACAAACAGATATCATCTTTCTCTCCAAATGCAAACGGATGGACATTATACCAAATGGACTGAAGGTGAAAAATCCATTGCTATCTACATACTGCACAGACTACAGTGAGAGATTATGCCATATACTATCCAAAAAACTGAGGAACCACCTGATCAGCATCCTGTACAGCAAACAGGAAAACATCAAAAAAGAGCTCTCCAATCTGGAGTCTCTCATAAAACACCAACCTTCTGCACAAATGGACTTTACTAAAACAAGACAGGAGATCTACATTACACACTTCACTTCTCTACAGAGGAAAAAGGACTGTAAGCTGTCTAAAATCCTACCTGCCACATGGGGCCACAACAATGGTACCCCTAACTCACCCAGCAATATCGTCAATCTCTCCAACTACACACTCAGCTCGGCAGAAGAATCTGTTCTATCTCGGGGACTCTCTTTTTGCCCCGCCACTCCCACTAACATGATACAGTTCTGCGGTGATCTGGAAGCCTACTTTCGCCGTCTCCGTCTCAAGGAATACTTCCAACACGACACTGAACAGTGCACTGACACACAGATACCTTCCCACCAACAGCACAAGAAGAAGAACTCCACATGGACTCCTCCTGAGGGCCGAAATGGCAGTCTGGACCTCTACATAGAATGCTTCCGCCGACGTGCACAGGCAGAAATTGTGGAAAAACAGCATCGCTTGCCTGGTAACCTCAGTCGTGCAGAACGCAATGCCATCCACAGCCTCCGGAACAACTCTGACATTATAATCAAAGAGGCTGACAAAGGAGGTGCTGTTGTCATCATGAACAGGCCTGACTACCTAAAGGAGGCTGCCAGACAACTCTCCAATACCAAATTCTACAGGCCACTTTCCTCAGATCCCACTAAGGAATATACTAAGAAACTGCACCATCTGCTCAGGACACTCCCCAAACAAACAGAGGAACAAATCGACACACCTTTAGAGCCCCGACCAGGGTTGTTCTATCTATTACCCAAGATCCACAAACCTGGAAATCCCGGACGCCCCATCATCTCGGGCATTGGCACTCTTACTGAAGGACTGTCTGGCTATGTGGACTCTCTGCTCAGACCCTACGCCACCAGCACTCCCAGTTACCTTCGTGACACTACGGATTTCCTGAGAAAACTACAATGCATAGGTGATCTTCCAGAAAACACCATCCTAGCCACCATGGATGTAGAGGCTCTCTACACAAACATCCCACATGCAGATGGAGTACAAGCTGTCAGGAACAGTATTCCTGATGATGCCACAGCACAACTGGTGGCTGAACTCTGTGAATTTATCCTCACACACAACTATTTCAGATTTGGTGACAACATATACCTCCAGACCAGTGGCACTGCTATGGGCACCCGCATGGCCCCACAATACGCCAACATTTTTATGGCTGACCTGGAACAACGCTTCCTCAGCTCTCGTCCACTTACACCCCTTCTCTACCTACGCTACATCGATGACATCTTCATCATCTGGACCCATGGGAAGGAGACTCTGGAAGAATTTCACCATGATTTCAACAGCTTCCACCCCACCATCAACCTCAGCATGGACCAATCTACACGGGAGGTCCATTTCCTGGACACCACGATACAAATAAGTGACGGTCATATCAATACCACCCTATACAGAAAACCTACCGACCGCTATACTTACCTGCATGCCTCCAGTTTCCATCCCGGACACACCACACGATCCATTGTTTACAGCCAAGCACTGAGGTACAACCGCATATGCTCCAACCCCTCAGACAGAGACCTACACCTACAAGACCTTCAACAAGCATTCTGTAAACTGCGATACCCACACGAGGAAGTGAGGAGACAGATTGACAGAGCCAGACGTGTACCCAGAAGCCTCCTGCTACGGGACAAGCCCAAGAAAGAAACCAACAGAACACCACTGGCCATCACCTATAGTCCCCAGCTAAAACCTCTCCAACGCATCATTAGTGATCTTCAGCCCATCCTGGACAATGATCCCTCGCTCTCACAGGCCTTGGGAGGTAGGCCGGTCCTTGCCCACAGACAACCCGCCAACCTGAAGCATATTCTCACCAGCAACTACACACCGCACCATAATAACTCGAACTCAGGAACCAATCCTTGCAACAAACCTCGGTGCCAACTCTGCCCACATATATACACCAGCAACACCATCACAGGACCTAACCAGATCAGCCATACTGTCACTGGTACATTCTCCTGCACATCCACCAACGTAATATATGCCATCATGTGCCAACAATGCCCCACTGCTATATACATCGGCCAAACAGGACAGTCCCTACGTAAAAGAATCAATGGACACAAATCGGATATTAGGAATGGCAACATACAAAAACCTGTAGGGGAACACTTCAATCTTCCTGGACACACAATTGCAGATCTAAAAGTAGCCATCCTGCAGCAAAAAAACTTCAGGACCAGACTTCAAAGAGAAACTGCTGAGCTACAGTTCATCTTTAAGTTTGACACAATCAACTCTGGATTAAACAAAGACTGTGAATGGCTTGCTAACTACAAAAGCAGCTTCTATTCTCTTGGAATTCACACCTCCAGATCAGCTGCTAGAAGTGGGCCTCATCCTCCTTGATTGGATCCACCTGGTCATCTCCAGCCTGATCCTGGACTGCATATTTATTCCTGCCTCTGGAAATTTCCACTACATGCATCTGACGAAGTGGGTCTTTGCCCACGAAAGCTTATGCTCCTACACTTCAGTTAGTCTATAAGGTGCCACAGGACTCTTCTTCGCTTTTGCAGATTCAGACTAACACGGCTACCCCTCTGATAAGAAAAAGAAAATATCCCTCTAATTCACACACCAGTGTAGTTACGATACACTTAAATCCTGCACTTGCCCTTACTGATCCAAATGAAATCACTCCCTCCCTTTTAATCTCTGAGAAAAGTGTGGAAGTGTTTGGGCTGAAATATGACTTTAATTGTTACAAGATTTCCATGGTAAAATCTTGCCAAAGGTCTAAGCCTATAAAAGCTCACAGCTCCACTATAATGAGGCAGAACTTCCTTTTTCTCACAGCATTTCAATTGGCTTATTGTAAGCCACAAAGAAACCCTTATAAGGACAAATTCATCCAAATACTTAACATTTACATTGTTTGCAATATCCTGTTAACAGCATGAATGTAACATTTCTTTAGCTACTAATTTTGTGATGTTTTGTTTGGCAAATGCAACAAGCTGATATTAACTTCCCTTTTGTTTTCTTCCTAATTTGTGCACCTGCATTCTCAATAATGACAGACAACTACAGGAATAGTGCTTATTAGTTTACTTGCTACCATAAATCCAAAGAAAGGAGGAAGATAAAAGAAGAGGGCATTGTTTTAGGTTATTTTTTTTTAAGCTTGGGGAAGTAGCAGTTGCTTTGTTTTTATTGTTACACATTTTTTCAGTGACAGTGGATTTTTCATTCTAATCTGTATTTCTTATATAAAAATTAAGTCTGGAGGATATTTTAGTACCAGGGGATGGCCATTTCAAGCTAAAATAAATACTGGGACCTTATTGACTTGAGAGCATCACTTTTAAATAGGGATATTAAAATGTGTTTAATTAAGTAAATGTGTAACTGCTGAAATTTCAGCAGTTACAAATGGATTGGCAGCCAGCTCCATGCGCGTACTGGGAGCCTGCATGTAACTGTGAACATTATCCAACGAGCCCAGGCTCATTGGTTAACCATGTGCACGGTTATACTCTCACATTTCTACTTTTAAATATCTGATTGCTATGGATTCAATCCGTCTTCAATTATGTTTAAAAAAGGAACATGAGACTGGGGAAAAGAGATCTGTCATTTGCACAGAATTCTAAAAATAGGAAGTTGCCAATGGTATTTTTGGCTGAAGACTTTCTGTACCACACTAAATTATGAGTGACTTAATTGTTCCTGTATATCAGAGATCCAGTAGAAATCATAATAGTTGGGTTACATCCAGGTTGACTAGGACGCTCTAACTTGCTTTGTTCCTTACAGTTTTTCAGACTGGACTGTAGCCAGCTAAAAACCTGCTCTACAAATATTAGGAAGGAATGCTTTTGTGTGACAGATGCTGTGGCTCAAGGAATTTCACATTCTCTGGATAGTTTTCTATGCTTTGTCCCTTTCCCAGGAGACCTCTGAAAGCAGGGCATATGCTAAGAGGAGAAAAGGTAACCAAAGACACTGCCAGGGGGAATGGAAACCCACAGGAGTATGCAGGGAAGCTGAATGAATATAGTGAAACTAGTAAATGGGGAATTATGGTTGTGAAAAGCTCTAGAAAAAGATGATGGGACAGAAGAAAGTCTAGATGCAAACTGACCCAAATCCCAGGTTGGTTGAGGTCTCTTAAAATTCATACTAATATAAGTGTAAATCTGAGTGGCAGACACAGACCTCGACCCACATCTGGAGTTTAGAGCCACAATTCTGGTGCAGGATCATCTATAGTTTCAGTATTTAATGGACTGGATCCCAAGTAACTTGCTGAACTTCTGGATACGGTACTGGAAATTATACTGTATTTTTTTAAATTGTATCCTTTGGTATATATGGTTGTGACTATTTTCTTCCACTATTTGATCTGAGGAAGTGGGTCTGGCCCACGAAAGTGCATCATCTAATAAACCATCTTGTTAGTCTTTAAAGTGCTACATAGTCCTGTATTTTGCTTCAGCTACACCAGACTAACACGGCTACATTTCTATCACTATTCACCATGTTGTTTATAGATTGATATAGTGGGAGAGTGAATATGACAAGTGAGGAACTGCATAATGGACAGGTATGAGAAACAATGTGTCAGTTTATTTTATTAGCAAATTAACTAGATAAAAGGAAATACAAACTGATTTCAGACACAGGTGAACACCCTAACGTTAAATCTACATTGCACTTTCTTGAGCAACATATGCAAATGAGGCACGGCAATGAATATTGCTGTGCCTCATTTGCAGACTTAATGAGCCATTTTTCACAAGGGCCTTTTGCGCAAGAAGGAGCAGTCTACACTGCTCCTTGTGCAAAACACCCCTCTTGCGCAAGAGCCGTTCTGCCTGAAAATAAGCAGCAGAACAGCTCTTGCGCAAGAGGGGAGTTTTGCACAAAATAGCAGCTCATTAAGTATGCAAATGAGGCACGGCAGTGTTCATCGCCGTGCCTCATTTGCATATGTTCTTGCACAAGACCTGCCAGTGTAGACGTAGCCCATAGGTGTGTTGGAGTAAATAGCTTTTCTGTGATCACTGAGGTCATTAGTTGTGAAAAAATATGCTTCTCTGTATTACATTTAAGCTACTGCATTCAAAACATATTCATTAACATGTCATTAATAACTGTAGTAGGTCTATAAAGTATGTTTACATAAAGTGTACATCAACAGTCTGAACGTGCGTTCAAACTACTTAAGCTTTTATCTTTTTTCCACAATAAGTGAGACTCTTCCCAGAACAGCTGTCAATTCTGACGTTAGATTCATTGGCACTGATTCCCTGATGGCAGAGGACTGAGGGCTTTTCCTAGCTTGATACTATACTCTGAATAATTAAGTCTACATGTGTACAGGCAGTCCCCGACTTACGCGGATCCGATTTACGTCAGATCCGCACTTACAAACGGAGCTTTCTCGCCCCGGAAGTCGGGGCGAGAAAGCCGGGGCGAGAAAGCCCCGTTCGTAAGCTGCTCCGGTGCCCCTGGTCTGCTGGAGACCGTCTCCAGCAGACCAGGGGCACCGGGCGGGTTCCCGCGCTTCTGAGGCTTTGCCAGAGCAAAGCCTCGGAAGCGCGGGAACCGCTGCTGCTGCCACTTGGGTGCCGGTGCCTGTGGTCTGCTGGGGACCGTCCCCAGCAGACCACAGGCACCGGGACCCAAGCGGCAGCAGCGGGCAGGTTCCCGCGCTTCCGAGGCTTTGCCAGAGCAAAGCCTCAGAAGCGCGGGAACCCCCGCTGCTGCCGCATGAGACCCGGTGCCTGTGGTCTGCTGGGGACGGTCCCCAGCAGACCACAGGCACCCAGACTGAAGCCGCAGCCGCGGGGGGGTCCCGCGCCTCTGAGGCTTTGCCAGAGCAAAGCCTCAGAGGCGCGGGGAACCGCCGCTGCTGCCGCTTCAGTCAAAGCGGCAGCAGCGGCGGTTCCCCGCGCCTCTGAGGCTTTGCTCTGGCAAAGCCTCAGAGGCGCGGGACCCCCCCGCGGCTGCGGCTTCAGTCCGGGTGCCTGTGGTCTGCTGGGGACCGTCCCCAGCAGACCACAGGCATCCAGACTGGAGCGGCAGCAGCGGCGGTTCCCCGCGCCTCTGAGGCTTTGCTCTGGCAAAGCCTCAGAGGCGCGGGACCCCCCGCGGCTGCGGCTTCAGTCCGGGTGCCTGTGGTCTGCTGGGGACGGTCCCCAGCAGACCACAGGCACCCTGACTGAAGCCACAGCCGCGGGGGGTCCCGCGCCTCTGAGGCTTTGCCAGAGCAAAGCCTCAGAGGCGCGGCACCCCGCTGCCGCTGCGGCTCTGCTCCCCGTGTCCCTGGTCTGCTGGGGGGGGGGGGCGCAGCTAGTGTGCTCCCCCCCCCCAGCAGACCAGGCTTTTGTTTTGGACTCTGGGGCAGAGCAGCTGGGGCGCTGCCGATTGGTCCTGCAGCGCCCGTGGGCACTACTGGACCAACCCGGCAGCACCCCAGCTGCTCTGCCCCAGGTCCTGATTCAGCCGCTGCTGGTCAGTTTCAGCAGCGGCTGAATCAGGACGTCTGGGGCAGAGCAGATGGGGTGCTGCTGGGTTGGTCCAGTAGCACCCCAGCTGCTCTGCCCCAGGCGTCCCCAAGTCAGCTTCTGCTGAAACTGACCAGTGCTGACTACAGGAAGCCCCAGGCAGAGCTGACTTGGGGACGCCTGGGGTTCTTAAGTTGATTCTGTATGTAAGTCAGAACTGGCGGTCAGTTTCAGCAGTGTCTGAATCTGGACGCCAGTTCCGACTTACATACAGATTCAACTTAAGAACAAACCTACAGTCCCTATCTTGTACGTAACCCGGGGACTGCCTGTAATTCATCTGCAATTAATGCTGCAGCTTGGCATGTGGTTCTAATTTTTTTTTATTTAAAAAAATGTGAAATGTTTTCATTAGTGATAATGAAGATGAATTCATTTTCCAAGTGTAACCTATCTCTAGACATATGGAATATGTATTATTTCCTCTGAGGAATTTGCTGTGGTTTTCATTGATCCTGACCTTGGCGTCAGGAATATGCATTAATTTAGCAAAGTGAAGGAACCTATACTCAGGCCATAGAGTGGCTAAAGTAGCATACAGTAGTAGAGGATGAATTAAGAGTGACCTCATGTATGCAGTACTGCCACATTAACAGACAGATTTAGTATTAAAGAAATATTTAGCCTTCCAATTTTAAGTGTCATCTGACTTTTCCAGAAATCTTAAAGCTGTTCCCATGAACACTAACCTTTAAAGTTTTCCTAGTGGTTAAATAGGAATCCTAGTGCCAGGGCTCTTAATGTCTAAAATACCAGCACACCCAGTCCATAGAGACTTGATCTCAATGTGCTGAATTGGATCATTTCAAACAGCAGTTTCTTGGAAGTGAGAATGGTAATGGCTTGCTTTGTGTTTTTTTATCCCTACTTGATTATAGGAACACTGGAGGGAGAACTGAAGAGCAGTGGATAGTTAATTCCTGTATTTCAGAAATACTATTGTTTAATAGATTTCCAGATGAAACATAGTCCTGTCCATGAAAAGTAGGAGTGTCTAGCCATCGGTTTTCCAAAAAATCTAAATCTTCTGAGAACCACAAGTTCAAATCCTAATATGTCGGTACTATGCATAGCCCCATTTAATTTCAATAGCCCCATTAAAAATAAAGGATTGAATTAGAATAAAATATAGCTGTGGGATTGCTTTATACCAGAGAGCTAAATTCTGTCCTCTTTAGCCTGCCTCACCCACAAGATCTCTCCAAGAGAGTCAAAGGGAGGAGAACTCTAAATCCTGGGGAACCTGCAGTCACTCTACAACTAGTAATGCAGCTTAGGCTCTACAGCATGGCTGCTGTGCTTTGCTCTTCAGGAAGATGTTGGTGAAGCCACTCTTTGTCCCCACCCAGACATTAGAAATATGGTGCTCTCAGTTATTTGGGCCTTGTTCACCTGCAAAAGAGAGGAGAGAGTAGGACTTATCCTTTAGTAAAAAGCAAACAAAGAATTTGTTACACTTTGTCATTTTGCATAATTAGTCTTCATACCAACGATAAAGAAGGTCAGCCTAGATCTCCACATGATTATATCACCACCACTTAGCAAATACGATAGCCTCAGCAGCGGAACCTAAATACTCTGAGAGGAGCCAGCATAGGTTGACTCATAGATGGCCTGATTTGGGTGCAGGGGCATGTCCTGCGCATTGGTAAGGACTAGGGATGTTAAGTAATGGTTAATTAGCTAATCAAGTAGTCAATGGAGTTTCCATCAACTACTCAATAAGGAAAGGTGCTCGCTACCACCGCTGCGGCTCTGCATTTTAAATGTAGTAAGAGCTATTGGGTTAGCTCTTGGGGCCAGCTCAAGGCAGTGGGGGAGGGGGAGAGTGATACAGTGGCAGTGATACAGAGACAGCGGGGCAGCGAATAGTTGACTACCCTATAAGCAAGACTAACCCAACTACTTGCTTACATCCCTGGCAGGGACCAATGTATTGGCCAGTCTGGATCCCATGGGCATACCACCAGGCACAGGGCACTGCATCTAAGGGCTCCCAGTAGGCAGTATCAGAGCCCAGAGTGCTGGCAGCATCAGCCAGTTGCCCCATTCCTAACAATGCTGAGGTTATACAAGCCACCCTTCCTCCTCTAGAAATGACCTCCGCTCCCAGGCCAGACCCTACGGCACGTGGTTCAGAGGAGGTGGCATGACAGGAGGACCCTATTCCCCGTTAGCTTCCTCATTATCCTTCCTGGACAAGATAGCCATGGGGATCCACCTCTGGGCCACCTCCTATAGACAGCTGTGCCCACCAGGATGTGCAGAGCGGCACAAAACATGGGTCTGCAAGCCAAGGAGGTGGTAGGGCCAGCGAACCCTATTGTAGACATTTAGGCCACAGAAAGTCCATCTAGGGTGGCCCTACCCCTCATTTAAAACTATCCAGGCCACTGCAAAGACCCTTAGGTAGACCCCAGCCTCCATCCCTCCCAGGAAATCAAATACCTCCTACATGCATCTGCAGCCTTGCTCACTGATGGTGGCTGCGATGAACAAACCAGAGAGGCAGAGGCAACAAGGTCTCACACCTAAAATCAAGGCAATCCCTTCACTAGATCTGTTCAGGCGTCAGGTATACTCAATTGGGGTCTGAAGGAAATCCTGAATAGATATTGTTTCAGTTCCTGGAATTGCATGTTAAAATTTAAGAAGTGGGAGCCAATGGATGTTAAGTAGTGGTTAATAAGCTAACAGAGTAGTCAATCCGATTAGTTGATAAGGGGATTAGTTCCTGAGGGCAGCATGATCCAGGACTGAGCAGTTCTGGGTTGCACTGGCTCTGGGACCGCTGTGGTTCTGCTTTTTAAGTGTAGTAGGAGATGCCAGGATCTTACTACATTTAAAAGCAGAGGCCCAGTGGACTGGGACTGGCATGAGCTGGAACTGCTTAGTTCCGGCTTGCGCCTGATCCCGCGCTATGCCTCTACCCTCCTTGCATCTCCCCCCATGGAGACAGTGCTGGGGGAACCGGCTTTTAAGCTGGCTCCCCCCCTGCACCGACTTCTGCTCCTCCCCTTGCTGCCTTTGATACAGAGGTAGCAAGGAGGGGGAAGCGAGCAGTCAAGTAGTGACTCGACTATCTGAAAAGCTTAGGCTTATTGGATAGTCAACTATTCGACTAGTTGCTTACATCTCTACTGGAGCCAGCAGTGTCCAGGGACAAGTTTGGTGCTACTGTAGAGGAGGGCAAGGCAGCACCATGGACCTCTTTACAGACTTCATTGGATTCTGCAGAGACAGTAGCATGTACCTTGTCTTCTGGAATCACTATGAAACACAGCTCATGGCTGCTGGCCTCAGGCCTTCCACCCAAATTTCCAGAGACTCTGCCAGACCTGTACATTGATGAAGCCAGCCTGTTCATGAAGCAAACTGTCTCCAGGCCACAAAGCCTCAAGGATTCGATGGCTACATTGAAATCTCTGGGCATGTATGCTCTAGCTATGCAGTGTAAGCATTTCAAGCCACAATCCTCTCAGTTTACCTGCATGTCATATGCTAGAAAGGACTTCTCTAGGAAGCGTGGCAGGAATAGTAGGTGCATGCTGTCCCAGCCCTCTTCCACCCAGGGCCAGGGGTCCATATCAGACCCATCAACCTTCCTCTGTCAGAGTAGCCAACAAGAAGAAACTGAGGAGGCTCCGGGTTGGCAGGGTCATAAACTGAGCGCTATGAAGGTGCCACTCAAGGGGGCTCCACAGCCAAATCGATGGGTGCTGCTAGGAAAAAAGCTTTCTGACAACTGTGTACACAGTGCTCACACACCTAATTGAAATGAACATGAGCAACACTTCTCAAAGAACATCATTTATGAGACGGTAACTGTTTTCCGCTTATGTATTCCAGGCTGTAGAGCCTAGCAGTGGCATGACCCTGATGAGAGTTCTACATTGTGGTTGTTGCTTAGGCCAGAATTTGGGTATTGATTCTTTTTCACCTCCCCTCCATAGTCCTACCTTCTTCTCCTAAAGCATAGCTGTAATTCAAGTGAGGGTATGTCTCCACTACAAAATTAATTCGAACTAACAGCTGTTAGTTCGAATTAACTTTCATAGCGTCTATACATGCAAACCGCTAGTTCGAACTTAATTCGAACTACCAGAGCGCTTAATTCAAACTAGGTAAACCTCATTTTATGAGGACTAATGCCTAGTTCGAATTAAGTAGTTCGAATTAAGGGCTGTGTAGCCACTTAATTTGAACTAGTTGGAGGCTAGCCCTTCCCAGCTTGCCCTGGTGGCTACTCTGAGCCAAACCAGGGAAACTTTTCTGCCACCCTGCTGGCCCTGGAGTCCTTAAAGGGGCACGGTCTGGCTACAGTGCTCTTGCCAGTTTCAAGCCTGCCAGCACCCAGCCAGCAAACCCCGCACCTGGCACGGCATGAGCCAGCCACCTGCTGCCACCCAGCCCTCCACCTCTTCCCAGGACCAGGCTGGCGGCTCACAGGAGCCTGCCCGGGGCTGTAAGAGGCGGGCGCCTGCCTGGTCTAGTACGGAGATCATGATCCTCATTGAGGTTTGGGGGGAGGCCTCCAACGTCCACAACCTCCGCACTAGACACAGGAATGCGGCCGTCTAGGGCAGGATAGCTGCCAGCCTGGCCACCACAAAAGCCACATGTGAACCCAGGAGCAGGTTTGCATGAAAATCAAGTTGATCCAGGAGACCCCCGACCCTGAGCTTAGAACGTAAGAACATAAGAATGGCCGTACTGGGTCAGAGCAAAGGTCCATCTAGCCCAGTAGCCTGTCTGCCGACAGCGGCCAACACCAGGTACCCCGGAGGGGATGGACCGAAGACAATGAACAAGCGATTTGTCTCGTGCCATCCATCTCCAGCCTTCCACAAACAGAGGCCAGGGACACCGTTTCTACCCCCTGGCTTAATAGCACTCCATGGACCCAATCTCCATGAATTTATCTAACTTCTCTTTAAACTCTGTTATAGTTCTAGCCTTCACAGCCTCCTGTGGCAAGGAGTTTCACGGGTTGACTATTTGCTTTGAAGAAGAACTTTCGCGTATTAGTTTTAAACCTGCTGTCCATTACTTTCATTTGGTGTCCTCTAGTCCTATTATGGGAACTAATGAAGAACTTTTCCTTATGCACCCTCTCCACACCACTCATGCTTTTATAGACCTCTATCATATCCTCCCTCAGTCTCCTCTTTTCTAAACTGAAAAGTCCCAGTCTTTAGCCTCTTTTCATATGGGACCTGTTCCAAATCCCTAATCATTGTAGTTGCCCTTTTCTGAACCCTTTCCAAGTCCAAAATATCTTTTTTGAGGTGAGGAGACCATATCTGTACACAGTACTGAAGATATGGCTTACCATAGTTTTATACTTCCCCTCCTTCTTCCCCTGGCTTTCCCCTTCCAGCTCCCTCTTCCCAGGTTTCCCCCTCTCCTCTCCCACCCTCTCTCTTCCCCGCTCCCACCTCCTTTTCCGAGTCTTTCCAGAGGATAATCCCCCCCCCCCCCCCCCCCCCAGTTTTGTTAATTAAAGAGAGTTTCTATTTTTGAACACACGTGTCCTTTATTTTTTAAATCAGGAAGAGAGGCTACGGAGGGGTAAGTGGAAGGAGGCGAGGGAGGAATGGGGCACAAGCCCCCAATGGGGTGGCTCTGCGGGCTCCTCGGCGTGGAAGCTCTCCTGCAGGGCCTCCTGGATCCTGACAGCTCCCCGATTGAGCCCCCCGGATGGCAACCTGCAGCAAGCGCAGCCAGGCTGATGGCCGAGTACTGTGATGTGCCGAGTTTGGCCACTCAGGGCACTCCAAAACAGGACTGCTTTGCTGTCCCTCATCGAGGTAGACAAGCAAGCATGGAACCCTGAGAACTGTCTGTCCAGGGTGTGGGTCGGGTCCCTTTAAGCACAGCCCTCGGCTAACTTGAGGCAACAGCTTCACACTCTAAGTCCTAACCTGATGCCCTGCCGGCACTGGTTCCAGCCAGCCTTAACTTCGGTTCAGGGTCCACTCAATGTGGACATGCTATTTCGAATTAGCAAAATGCTAGTTCGAATTAGTTTTTAGGTCTAGCTGCACTAATTCAAATTAGCTTAGTTCGAATTAGCTAATTTGAATTAAGTTAGTTCGAATTAGTGCTGTAGTGTAGGCATACCCTCATTGTGGGGATTCTATAGTTAATCTCAGCATTCTGCATGCACAAATAGCACCAAACGTTCAAAATATGATCTTAAGAAGTAACAGATGGTAACTAAAACAGACTTTGCTGGTCATGTAGTTCAACATCGGTATATCTTGCAAAACATTTTCTCATAACAAATTTCAATAAAACACAAATTTGTGATGTTATTAATAATGTATCCTTGTAATAATGAGAGGAAAGGTAATCCAGTGTTTAAGGTACTGGATATGGATTCAATTTCTGGTTCTGCCATAGACTTTTTTTTATGAACATGCACAAGTCAACTGCACTGTGATTTTCAAAAAACAAAAACAAAAAAAACAAAAAAAAGTGGGCATTTGACTAATGTTAGTTTTGTTTTATTCTTCAAATAACACAAACAATGTTTATTAAGATTTTAACAGCTTAAGCAGTAACAAGTACATTCTCTCTCTCTCCCCTCCTCTCCTCTCCCTCCATTTCAATGTTTGAAAGATTGCTCTGGAGCCATCACAATAGAGCCCAATTCTGGAAACACTGCAAAGCAGAAGGCACAGTTCTACTCCCTCTGAAGTCAATGGGAATACATCTCGAGTTGTTGCATTGGTTTATGCCTGGTAATGTTTTCTTGATTGACAATTTGCACATATTGTCTTGCTGACTGCCCCCCCCCCCATCTTTAGCTTTTCAAAGTCTTTTGATTAACATAGAAATTCTGATTTATGTCCAAACAAAAAAAGTTAATAAATAGGAAAATCAAGCCATTTATGTGATGCAACTCTGCCTCATGCAATATTTTGGGAAATAAACCCACAGGAAACGTACAAATGGTGTGCAACAGTTTTATAATTCAGATCTTGTACGTGTAGTAGCAAGTATTTGGGAAATAAAGGATTTAAAAAACAAGGGATATGTAATTTGGGGATTTTTATTCTGTATTTTTCCCTGAACAAAATCAAGTTGATTGTGTGGTAATTAACAAAAATAAAGCTCCCATGATTTTAGAAGAGGATGTATCTAGGAGAAAAGCATTTAGAAAGAACTGTCTCTTATAAATCATTCTTATATAATTGTATGGCACATTTTCCCTTTGGCAGTTGTGCACTAAAACAGACTTATTCTAGGGTGCCTTTTTTAATTAAACATATGAAATCTATATTCAGTTCCCCCCCCACACACACACAACTCGCAGTCAAACTGTGGAACTCCTTGTAAGAGAATGGTATGAATGCCAAAATGATAACAAGTTTCAAAAAAGATCTAGATAAGTTCATGGAGGAAAAGATCCATCAATGACTATGTGAAGGGGCGAGGCAGCCCCGCACTGAACCTACAGGGCCCAGCCAGGGTTACCTGGCTGCAGAGGCCCCTCCCCCACAGCTCTACTGAGCATGCCCGGGCTGCAGCAGGGCTATAAAAGCCTGGGGAAAGACTCAGTCTAGAGAGACGGCTGCAGGAGAAGGACTGGGGCAGGGAGCGCCCTCTCAGCTGTTGCCGGGGACGCCAGGAGAGGCGGAAAAGGATGCGGAGGCGAGTTGGGGCAACCCCGGGACTACCGACCGAGGGGATGCCAGCACGGAGCTCGCAGCCAGCTGGGCAGGTACAGGGGAAGGCACCCCCAGGGACTGGGTAGGAAGTGGCCCAGGGCACTCTCCCGCCCAGAGAACCTCGGTGCGTTTTGGCCAGACTGCCCCGCTGAGGGAGTGACCCGTTACCCGGGTGGGACCCGGTGGAGTAGGGTGGGCCTGGATCTCCCTACCCGGGGGTGTACCCCGCTATAACCCCTCAACTACATTGTGGACTCAGGCCGGAGGGCCTTGGCCTTGCTTAAAGGGTCAGCTATAAACAGCATCGTAGCGGTGTTGGGGACTCAGGCGAGAGGGGCCTGCCACAGGCTATTAGCCACAATGGGCAGGAATGGTGTCCCTAGCCTGTGTTTGCCAGAAGCTGTAAATGGGCAACAGGAGATGCATCACTTGATGACTGCCTATTGTATTCATTCCCTTTGGGGCACCTGACAATGACCACTGTCAGACAGGATAATGAGCTGCTAGAATGCTAGATGGTCCTTTGATCTGAACCAGTATGGCTGTTTCTAAAGTTCATTTATACTGTTTATTAAATCATTCTTCTCTAAAAATAAAAGATATTCACATATTAATATTGGATTTTTAAGTTCCACAAAATGGCTTTTGAGATTAGGTTTCTAGAAATGCCTTATTTTTTTTGCTTGGGTTCATACTGAAAGGATCGCACAGCTTCTAGTTTATGGATTAAATGCCAAAATATTGTCCATCTTTCTTCCTAACACATCTACCTTTGATGGGCAGAAAGATAGCAGAAGGGTTATTGTAGAGATAATCATATATCCATGAGATACCAAAAGAACCATCACAGCTCAAAGACCACAGAATTAATGAAATATTAATGTTGTGAAACATCCAGGAAGATATATATTCAGAGCATGAAAATATATTATAGGTCAGTTTTTGCTATAGAATATTGTTACAGAAAAATAATGGTGGTAATTTCATACTAAAATAACTTTTATTTTTGAATATGCAATATGTACCCAATAAAATGAACAGACCTTTTAATCCAATAGACTATATGAGATTTAAAATTGGTCAGCAATATTAATCTACATGAAGTTCAAATATTTTGATGGCACAGTTATTCAGAGCTCTGTTAATGCAGGGAGAGTTGAGTTCTTATATAATGTTTTTTAAGTCAACAGTAGAATTGTGAGGTACTGTTACAGCAAAGCTCTGAAGATTTCTATAAAGCTTAGAATCTCTGAAGATTTCTATAAATTTGTTATCCAAGTAAAAATAAATAAAATACTAGTCTACTGCTTGGCATTGCACACTCTCAAAAAATACTGATAAAATAATCCCAATCTCAATTTTTCTATATTTCTGCTAATATGAAACTCTGAAAAGTCATGGAGTCAAAGATAACAACAATAATACTAAATAATATTGCCAAACCACAAAGAATCGTAAGTCTTGTGAATAAAATGGAATCAATCAACATTCACGCATTTAACCCGCAAAGATGCTAGCTCAGAGATCTGGCAACACATACTGAAAGATACTTTTTAAAAGATTTAACTGAGTGTGAAGGACACGTGCCAAAAATGGAGAGGCCATGCTTTGTTAGTCATAAATCAGGCTGTACTGTTGTGACTTGAACAGGCTTGGATACTTAACCACAAGGATGACAGTAGCAAACAATTTATAGATTTGAGCCCAACTGAATAAGGTGATTCAGTGAGTGACTCTGAGCTGGCTACAAAAAGCTGCCCTCACACTTCCTGTGTAGGAATGCATGCAGCTAATCATTATGAGGCTGTAAGTCCTAAATACAGGATGCCAAAATCTTTGATTTAGACTTCAGACTGCTGAACAAAACATCAAAATAACTTCTGGAGATGCTTAGTTTTACTTAAATCATCCCTTTCCAATTCTGCTAGTGAGACACTAGGTTAAAATAACCACATTTATGAGCCTACTGTGAGCTCTGTATAACATGTCAATTTTATGAAAGTGTATGTCTCAACAGCAGCATTATTTCGGAATAACTGACATTATTTCAAAATAACAAAGTGCACATCTACACAGCAAGCCTGTTATTTCAAAATAATTTTGAGATGGAGGACTTCTTACTCCAACTCCTGTAATCCTTGTTTAATAAGGGAAGTCGAAGGAGGAATGTTCTTTCTTCAACTTCCTGCTGTGTAGACAGCACCAAAAACCGCATTTAAGCTATTTTGACTTCAACTATGCAATTGATGTATTTATTATGCATCTTAATTCGACTTTAGTCCTGCAGTGTAGACATACCCTAAGGTTAGGGTATTACTGAACTCCATTTAGCATGGAACCATGATGGAGTAGAAAAAAGGTGGCAATCTTCTCATTTTTTTTCAATCCTGTGAGCTGCCAAGATGCCACTCTTGGCTGTGGTGTAAATTACAGCAGCAGTGGAGCTGCTCTAACTTGCACCTGTTTCTAACAGCAGTAGGAGATATGTCCAGATCTTGGCTCATGATCTGGCCACTTTGCACCAGTCTGGAAGATTTACACTCAGCTAATGTATGCAGTTTGAGAGATTTATAGATTTACCAAGCCTTCTAGCAACATTTTTAGTGTTATGAGCTTTCTGATAAGTAGTACAGGTTGAACCTTTGTTCTGTACTCTCTGTTCTGGCATGATTTTAGTTAGCTTGGAAGTCCACTTATCATGGGTTTCCTGAGGTCCACTTATCCAAGTTTCCTGAGGTCCCACAAACTTGTTTACAGCCACAAGTTCTAGCTTGTGTGTGTTATTTAGCTTCTAATTTAACCCTAAATGTCTTCTAAGAGTCCAAAAAGCAGTGAAAATGTTGGTAACGCTGCTAGACAATGCTGACCTTCTGTGGTCTAGCAATTTCAGTATTCCAGCACCCTTTGGGTCCCAAGGGTGCCAAACTAGAGAGGTTCAACTTGTAGTATCAGTTTTAACAAAGATGCTCCCCCTCTGAATGGTTGCCGTTAGTAGTCTATTCTTTTTGGGTGCATCTACACTAGCCCCCTAGTTCGAACTAGGGAGGCTAATGAGGGTGACTGAAATTGCTAATGAAGCACGGGATTTAAATAAGGGGTTCTCAGAATCCCTCTTCTCTGCTGCGTGTAGACACTGGCAGTTACTTTGGGCCAGTCAGTTTCCAAAATGGCAACCAGCTGGGAATATGCTAATCCAACATGGGATATTTAAATCCCGTGCTTCATTAGCAATTTCAGTCACCCTCATTAGCCTCCCTAGTTTGAACTAGGGGGCTAGTGTCGACGTACCCATAGCTACTAACCTAAGTTCCATTTTCAGTTCTGCCACTCGCTTTCTGACCTCAGGCAAATCACTTAGGGTATGTCTACACTGCCACCCTAGTTCGAGTTAGGGTGGCTAATGTAGTCATTCGAACTTGCAAATGAAGCCCGGGATTAAAATATCATTGCAGGAGGAGTAACGGTAGTTTGAATTAGGAGCTTTAATTTGAACTACCTAGCCCATGCCGCATGTAGCCACGGGCAGGGAGTTCGAACTACCGGGCATTTAAAAATGGCGGCGCCCGGGAACATGCAAATAAAGCCCAGGTTATTTAAATCCCAGGCTTCATTTGCAAGTTTGAATGACTACATTAGCCACCCTAGTTTGAACTAGGGTGGCTAGTGTAGACATAACCTTACTCTCTGTGTGCCTCAAATTCCCTAATCTGTGAAAAGGGGGTAATGATGCATCCCTACTTTCTAAAGGCATTTTGAGATCTTCATATGACAAGAGCTAAGTTGTAATTTCAATTACTCCAAAGTAAATGCAGACTAACTCCACTGACTACAACAGTGGCCACCAACCAGTAGATCAGGAAGAAGAGGAGGGATGTCCCTCCCTCCACCTTGTACCCATCACCACAGAGCAGAGGTTGGAGTAGGGATGGAGAGTTTACTGGATGCTTTTGCAAGCAGTGCAGTGGCAGGGTAGGAGTAAGTGTGCCTTAACCCCCTGCATCACCACCCAGAAGCCACCTATGGTAAGCTGGAACCTGCATTCTGAACCCCGGCCCCAGTCCTGAACTCCTTCTGCACCACAGACCTCTGTTCTAGCCCTGAGTCCCCCTGCACCTAAACTCCCTCCTAGAGCCTGCACCCTGAAACCCCTCCTGCACCTCAGTTCCCTGCCCCAGGCTCAGCTCAAAGCCCCTCCCACACTCCAAATCCAAGACCAGAGCCTGCATGCCCATAAAATTAAAAATGCAAAACAAAATACACAAATACCCCCCCCCCCAACAATGTTGTTGCATTACATAGGATTAACCTTGTAAATTTTAAAGATATACTTACATATTTGCTGTGTGTATATATATATATAGAGACATAGGAATGCCATCTCCACACATGACAAATTATAATATTGAAGATACAGCAAAGGAAATCCATTCATAATCCTGTACAAAAGTCAGCTTGGAAGGATTGGATTTTTACCACTAAATGACAATGAATATCAATTTCACCATATATCCTCAAATCATGGAAAACTACAGTAAAATTCTATTAGTCCGGCATCCAATGCTCCGGGACTCCTGATGGTCCGGCACCATCAGGAACCCGAAAGTGCTTGGGGCAGCCGGACAATTGGAGCTGCTCTGCGCCTGGCTTCCCCGATTCAGCCGCTGCTGAAACTGACCAGCATCGAGGAAGCCGGGGGCAGAGCAGCTGTGGTGCTGCCGGGTTGGTGCCACAGAGCTGCCCCTCGGGGCCGCGGGACCAACCAGGCAGCACCCCAGCTGCTCTGCCCCAGGCGCCCCTATTCAGCCGCTGCTGAAACTGATCAGCAGCTGATTCTGGGAATCCCGGGGCAGACCCCGGGGCAGAGCCGGACTATCGGAAGGGGGGCTATGAGGGGTCAGGTGTGGCATCCCCCCACCCCACTCCAGACCCCTCATAGCCCCCCCTTCTAATAGTCTGGCATATCCGATAATCCGGCACCCCATGGGTCCTAAAGGTGCCAGATTATTGGAAGTTTACTGTATTTTTACTAGCAATAATAAAAATGTACAGATAGATAAGCAACAAAAATGCTGCTTCAGAAACAAATGCTGCTTCAGAACTTACTGCTTGATTTAATGGTATTTACTTTGTATATTTTGACATTAGGTCAACTATTTGCAATTTATAGCTGCAATGCTTTAACTTTTTGAATCTCAATGTCCACTCATTAAAAAATTGTCTAACCCTGTCCCCCCATATTTTCAGAAGTGTGAACATTTAATAAAAATGTTTTTAAAAGCTTAAAAACAAACTATATTATTTGTAATTTATATACATAAAAGGAAAAAAATTCTGCAAATTCTATACGTTTATTTTAATGTAGTCCTGATTCCTTGGTATTGTCTAGTCCCAACTTTAACAAAAAGTACAACACTGGCCTATAATCGTTTTACAGTCTGCTTTCAATATGACTTATTTCTAGGGAAAATTTAAATTATATTTCTGAAAAGATACTCATGTCTAATTTACTTTACTAGAACTACTGTTAAGAGTTGGGCAACACATTGTTTCCTTTGAGGATACTGCTACTTATATGGGATCAGATTATGATCTTGGCTTGACATTTTACTTGACATTTTACTGTACAACTTTTTTGCTTCAGGGGAGTTTTATTTAAAGAGGTTTTTCTGCATACCCAATGGTTTAACACCACAGTAAATTATCCCTTGACTTGATTACTCTCTAGTGAAAGCTATCTGTGGAATGATTGACCACAATTCACTGACATTTTTGCTCTGACATGTCCTTCTGCATTGAAGATTTAGCAAATTAGACATATGAAAAAAACCAAACCAACCAACAATTGGAGGGCAATGATCCCTGAACTAAATGCATGTGCAAAACTAACATACAAATCAGGTATGACACATCCAAACTGCACATGCATTTCCTGATTTATGTACAGTTGTGGCAACTGAACATGCAAATGCAACCGTGACTGCAATTCTATATGCATTGTTTGGAGTTGAAAGTGAACCTATTTTAAAAAGAATGCTCCATAACACAATGTATCTACAAAAAAAACACTTTTAAAAGGCTAAAATCACTGCTTCAGAAAGAGGTAAAGAGAAAATTACACAGGAAAGTAAAACCTGTACAAGTAAATAAAAACAAAACCCACACATGAATTATAAATCATTAGTTTCACTGAATACACTACTATACTTCAGTCTTAGGCATCAGCCAGACTTGAACACCATGTAGCCAGGAAATTTTTCCATGCATGCACCTCTCGACACAAAGTTCACATAATGCAAAGCACATGCTGTTATTCTGCTCTCCTATTCCACATTTGGCAGAGGACAGAGTTATGGCTAATACTACTGTCTACAAATGGAAAAGTACCCATCAAGTGCAAAAGCAAAAAATACCTTGCTTGTAAATTTTTTTTTTTTACAGGAAAGGGAGAAATTTAGAGTTATGGTACAATATCACAATTTTCTTCATACATTAGCTAATTGAGGGTCCACTCTTGCAAAATGTGAAACACCTTCAGAAGTTCATTGAGACTCACTGTAGTCTTTGGAGAGTGAAAGCATTCTATTCAGTTCTGTCTCAGAATGCTTCAGGATTGGGCCCCAAGCATTTAATATTGCCACCAAATACAGTTCAATCTCTGTGCAGAAAAGGCGTTATTTTTTACTTTTTTTAAATTCAAACCTATCCACCCATATCAATGTTAAAGGAGGGGGGAAAAAAAGGAAAGAAGGGAAGATAGCAATGCCAACAGGAGAGGCAAATACTGGCATTTACAGTAAGATACAATGATTAGCACTGCAATCTTGGTTTAAGAATGGCAGTACAGGGATCTCTTTAGCATGGCACTCCTGGGACCTGACTGTTGCAGAACCAGAAAATGTGCTGAACCACAGGACGTCAATATTGTCTAGCAGCATTACCAACACTTCCATTGCTTACTGGGCTCTCAGAAGACATTTGGGGTAAATTAGAACTAAACAACAGCACAGAACACTGACAGCCAGGACTGGTGGCTTTAAAACTTTAGGGGGACCGCAGGAAATTTGGTCACACTTGTGATACATGGACATCTAGCTAGCTAAGGGTATGTCTACACTGCGTCCCTAGTTTGAACTAGGGATGCAAATGGAGACAACTGAAGTAGTTAATGAAGCGGGGATTTAAATATCCCGCGCTCCATTAACATGATCTCGCCGGCGTGCTAGTTCGAATCACAGCTGATTCGAACCAGGAAGTGCGCGCCGGGACGCGTTAGTTCGGACTAAAGCCCTTGAGGAGTAACATTAGTTCGGACTAAGGGCTTTAATCCGAACTAATGTTACTCCTCAAGGGCTTTAGTCCGAACTAACGCATCCCGGCGCGCACTTCCTGGTTCGAATCAGCTGTGATTCGAACTAGCGTGCCGGCGAGATCATGTTAATGGAGCGCGGGATATTTAAATCCCCGCTTCATTAACTACTTCGGTTGTCTTCATTTGCATCCCTAGTTCAAACTAGGGAAGCAGTGTAGACATACCCTAAAATATCTGTTTTGGCATGATTTTTATTTGATATGAGCGAACTTGACTTTGGCTGGTTCCAGGATTTGTAATTGATTGTAGATTAAAAAACAAAATATTTATTCTGTCAATTTGCTGTGGGGAAAACACACAAGACACCACCAGATGAAAAGAGTGATGTACAATAATTCCAGCAGAAAGAATCTAAAATAGAAACTGCCAGAGGAGGCAAGGAAGACACTAATTGGCATCTTTGGGATTTTTTTTTGGAAGACTAAAATAAAGTTTCTATTACAGTTGGACTGCATCTGCCTGTGAATGTCAAATATGTTACACTCGTATTATAAAGAGGCAATCCAGTTTACCATACTCATGGGAGCAATCTTCCATTTAAAGCTGTTTAAGACTATGGCACTACTACAAGTGAGGGGTGAGAGACAGCACATTAATTCAAAAAGATTTCCTTTTGCAGCACATGAATCAACAGGCTCTGTATGGGTGTATCTACACTTGTACCCTAGTTCGAATGAGGGATGCAAATGTAGGCGACCGAAATAGTAAATTAAGTGGGGATTTAAATACATGGGGATTTAAAAAATGGAGTAACCTTAGTTCGAACCAATGGGTTTGATTTGAACTAATGAGGCCTGGAGCACACTTCCTAGTTCAAAACAGCTGAGTTCCAAAACAGCACGTGGGCGAGATTATGCTAATGAAGTGTGGGATATTTAAACCCCACTTCATTTACTATTTTGGTCGCCTACATTTCCATCCCTCGTTCGAACTAGGGTGCAAGTGTAGACGTACCCTATCTGACCTCCAAAACTGGCAAGACTATGGAAGTCTGCATTGCAATTATGCAGGCCAGTTCTGTTGCATCATACAGACCAGGTTTGAGTCTAGAATTATGCAAAATTTTAATTACGAAACCAGAACTCCACACACAGCTTACCTGGACTTAATGTTTGTTTACAAAAAACCTCAGCCTAGTTTTGTTGTAGCTAAGGTTTTCAGATGGTTTCAACAAAAATACTGGTCACACTTGACATTACATCACAATCTACATTATTTCTTATTTAGAAAATACTGGACACTTATATTTTCTCAATTATATTTTCTTAATTTGTTTCCTGAACAGAAAGCTCAAATACTAGACTGTCTGGTTCAAAACCGGACACTTGACAACCCTAGTTGTAGCTTTGCTTGGCCACTTTAAGTTGGGATGTAAATGAGTAATCGAGTATACGATTAACTGATAAGCCTAGGTTTTCTGATTAATTGTACTCCCTCTTTCCTTCCTGCCTCTGTATCAGAGACAACAATGGGGGAGGGACAAGGGAGGCTGCCGCGAAGGAGCCACTGTCTGCAGTGGGCCCAGGCTTTGCAGCAGCAGACCCGGTCTGGGGGGCAGGGGTCTGAGCTCCCCACAGACAGACATTAGTCTGGCAGCAGTCCCACGGGCAGGGGCTGCTGCTGAACCACCCTCTGTTCATAGCCATCACACCAGCCTGCCCCCCCCATAGCAGCCTCTGTCCGTGGGGAGCTCAGACCCACATGGACAGGGGCTGCTGCCACCCCACGAGGTTTTTAAACTGGCTCTCCTCATGGACTGGCTCCTGCCTGCCATCATGTGCTGCTGCCTCTAATAAAGAGGCAGCAGTGCAGGGTGGCAGGAGGCTCCACGGGAGTGGGGCCAGGTTGCTCTAGCTGCTGGCCTCACCACCAGGAACTACAGAATAGTTAACTAACTGATAAGAATTCATGTGGTTACTCAACTATTACCCAATATCTAACAATCCAATATCTAACAATCCTAACTTTAAGCTTTTGTGATGAAGCCATATAGACTTTACAGCTGCTGCTGAAATTTCTTGATGTTTTCATCCATTTTGAAGGAAAATTTTTAAAACAAAGCTGGGAAAACAAATCTATTGAATTGAATCAAAAGAGTAGAAAATAGATCTGATATTTGGCCCTTTGATAAAGAGCCATTCACACAAATAAAGGTTTTATAAGACTTGATTTCTCCTTCTGAAATGTTTCACTAATTTTTTGTAACCTTTACTTCATTCACACACACAAGATAGCAAAGAAAATGAATGCACTCTTACTGCTGTTGGGAGCTGTTTAAAATATATTGTACCCTAACTTGATAAACAGTTATGGTCAAGAAACGTGTGCAACAAACATTGCAACACACTTCTGTCCTGCATTCTTATTTAACATTTCATTTATCATCAGTTTCTTGGATAATTCTTAAAAGTTGCTGAGTGCTTCATGAGAGGTATCTCTGCTGTAATTGAAATCTCACTACTTTACCGAGTCAAGCCCTGTATAGTCTGTATATCTGAATGTAGACCATCTTAAAATTATCACACCTCATAGGTAAGGGCTTAAAACTATTTTACTCAAGGAAATAAGAGAAGTTTCTTGTGGTGCTATTTGGAAATAAGTTTTTTTTAAAAGTCATGCTCCACTAAGCTAGTAAATAAGTATTTTTTTTTTAACAAATCACAGCTATTTAGACTACAACTATTTAAATGTTTCTATGGGGGAAACATTTTGTTAGTCTTTTGTATGGGATGAACAAGGAGTAGTGAGAGGCTACACTGGTTCTTTACACTTCACTCTTAAACAATGATTCAGATTTCCACTGGTTTAATAGCAAAGTACCAGAAAAGGAATTCAGGGTCATCAACTTCCATTGACATATTCTAGGGCTATCATTTCTGTTTCTAAATAAAAATAAAGTTCTACAATAAACAAATGTTACAAGGTACAAAAAATGCATTTGAATGACATACAATTGAAGAAAACATTCACTGATACATGGCAAATACTGTAGCCTCATCAAGAGGTTGAAACAAAGCCCATTCAAGCTAATGAGAACGCCCATTGATTCAGGGGCCTTTAAAACAGGCCACAAACATTGATTTTACTTTAAAGTAAAACCAATGGGGTCATATGATCTTAAATTCTGATCATCCACATACTTTGAGGATGGAGACTCTCCTTCCAGAAAAGAAGGGATGCAGATAAGAATACCCTTCATCTGTACATGGTGATATATTCGTCTCTTTAAGAACATGAACAGGACTGGGTTCTTGTTCTTTACCACAAAATATTAAAATTTAGTTTTGATAAACTTAATAGAATGATGACCATGTCTATGATAAGAATGCCCAATATGTTCCATCCATATATATTTTTATATATATGAATGTATGATAAATGTATTACCACATAAATCTACAGTGATTTATGTAAAAGTGACATTCATTGCAATTAGAATTACTTTATAAAACATTCTTTTTTTTATTTTCTAAAGAGTAATGAATGAGACAGAAGGGGGAGGGATCCATTTAAGATTTGAAAACAAATAGACCCTAGGCATATTTAATAAATTTCATGTTGGCTACGTAGTATAAATTGGCATAATGGTCACAATGGTCAGGAAATGAGTAATATCAGACTTATGTATGTAAACCAATAGAATTTTAAAGCAATGTGTAGGCAGAGATATATGGCATCCATTCTTTGCAAGTAACCAATGCAAGTTTGTAACAAGACACAAAAATGACACTATTAGAAGTACTGATCAGTTTTTAGTAACTACAATGCTCTTCAATAAGGTTTCTCAATTTTCTATTGAGTTTTCAGAAACTATTTTATTTGTTTGCTTTCAAAATGTCAGCCTTTAACTGAAAGCATTCATTAGAACTTTAATCTAAAGAGAGAATTTGGTTGAAATATTGATTGTTTACCTTCTAAAATCTTTAATTTTCAATTTCTAAGACATTTAACCTTTACAATAACACTTTGTTATATAAGTTTCAAAACTCTTGTCATAAAAAATAATATAACTAAAATTCAAAAAGGTAACGCAAAGAAAGCATTAATAGCCAAAATAAAAGATAATGTAATGATAACAGATTCTTTATGATCCCAAGCTGGGAAGGTTTGCAGCTGTTGTGGAGGATAGGGTTGTAATTCAAAATGATCTACACAAACTTGAGAAATGGTCTGAGGTAAACAGGATGAAGTTTAATAAAGACAAATGCAAAATACTGCACTTAGGAAGGAACAATCAGTTTCACACATACAGAATGGAAAGACTGTCTAGGAAGGAGTACTGCAGAAAGCAATCTAGGGGTCATAGTGGACCACAAGCTAAATGAGCCAACAGTGTGATGCTGTTGCAAAAAGAGCAAACATAATTCTGGGATGCATTAACAGGAGTGCTGTGAGCAAAACAGAAGTTATTCTTCCGCTCTACTCTGTGCTGATTAGGCCTCAGTTGAAGTATTGTGTCCAGTTCTGGGCACCCCATTTCAAGAAAGATGTGAAGAAACTAGAGAAAGTTCAGAGAAGAGCAACAAGAATGATAAGAAGTCTAGAGAACATGACCTATGAAGGAAGACAGAAAGAATTGAGATTCCTTAGTTTGGAAAGGAGACGACTGAGAGGGGACATGATAGCGGTCTTCAGGAATCTAAACAGGTGTCACAAGGAGGGAGAAAAATTGCCTCTGAGGATAGGACAAGAAGCAATGGGCTTAAATTGTAGCAAGGGAGGCTTAGGTTGGACCTTAAGAAAAACTTCCTGTCAGGGTGGCTAAACACTAGAATAAGTTGCCTAAGCAGGTTGAGGAATCTCAATCTCTGGAGAGATTTTTAAGAGCAGATTAGATAGACATCTACCAGGGATGGTCTAGACCCGTGGTCCCCAACGCGGTGCCCGCGGGCGCCATGGCACCCGCCGGGGCATTCGTGGGTGCCTGCCGACAACCTGGGCCGGCCCCGCCCCCGGCACACGGGAGGCACCGGCCCCAGGTGCGCAACACGCACCGGCACTGGGTGCGCGGCACTTGGGCAGCCCCAGCCCCGGGGCACATGCGGGTGCTCAGGCGCGCGGTGCTCCAGCAGCGCCAGTGCCGGCCCCAGGTGCGTGGCTCGGGCAGCAGCGCCGGGCCTGGGCCCACGGCACAAGGCGCTCGGGCGGCCCCAGACCCGGCCCTTGGGCACGCGCCGGGTGCAAGGGCATCCCAGTCCCCTAGCGTGCCCCCGGACGAGCAGCCCCACCTCCCGGGCGCCCGGGAGCCTCTGAAGGTTGGGGACCACTGGTCTAGACTGTGCTTGGTCCTGCTCTGAGGGCAGGGACTCAATGACCTCTCAAGGTCCCTTCCAGTTCTAGTGTTCTATGATTCTTGGAAAGTAGCAAAATGTTCATAGTTGGGATCAAAACTGGTATTCTAATGAAGTCCTTTCACAATTTTTTTATTAAAAATGTCTCCTCATTCTGAAGAGAGCAGAACAAGCTTCTGATATTTAGAACATATTTGTTAATCAATACTATGAACTGCATGTGGCTATTGGAAGTTGAATAACTGATTCTATTCAATCCTCTAATAAAGATTTGCAGTAGTTACTGCTACTGCTTGCTGGCCTTATATCCTCTTAAAAAGAAATAGGGGCTGAGAAACAGAATCAAAATGGATATCCTTTGAAGTAAAACAGCCCAATCTTATATTCCTTGCACACAAACTTTCCACTGAAATAGTCAGAAGTTTTGATTGTTATAATCTCAGGTTTTGCACCAACTAAATCTTAAAATCAAAACAAGCTTCAGAATGAATCCTTGGAAAATAAAAACATATTGGAAGTCATAAGTGAAGGGGTTTTGCCCACTATTTCAGAAATATATTTTTGCCAAGCCAGCTAATTTTTTTGGATGCAGGAGTTACAGGTTTTCTCCCATTCTCCTAGGATATAGAATGTTTAATTTCCTATCCTAAACTACTGAGTAATGTTACAGTATTCCTCACCACAGGTGGCTGAAATAATTACCTGCCATGCCTTGGCATCAAAGATGCTATATAAACTTAAGCTATTGCTATTCAGCAAGAGACTTCTTTGTAATTAATGCCAACACAGTTCAGTACAGCCAAAAATCTAGCTGCAGAACCCTTAGTTTTTTCATAATTAATCCAACTCAGAACTTGTTTAGTTGTGGTGCATCTCCCTATTCATAATGGACCTTCAAAAGATCCAGCTGTTTCAAAGTTCTTAGCGAAGAAGAATCTTTGCTTTAACAATCACATATGCTGCAAATACATGTTAATTTGCCCAAAAGCAGCATTATTTTGGAATAGCAACGCGAGCATCTACACCGCAATTCCATCATTTCAAAATAAATTTGAAATAATGAACAGCTTATTCCAATTTCTGTAAGCCTCATTCCATGGGGAATAACGCTTCTTCCAAATTTGCTATTTCAAAATAGCTATAGTGTGGATGCTCCACAGCTGCTATTTCAAAATAGCTCCTCCCAGGGCCATACTACATAATTACTCCCTAGTGCTTCCTGTGGCTCTAAATTGACGTAATGCGTCCTAGGGGAGCCTGCCTCAGACTAATTTTGAGGCTTCCATGTAGTGTAGATGCCTATTTTGGAATAAGCTATTTTGGAGTATTTCTTCTGTTCAGTGTAGATGTACCCTAAGACATGGAAGCTAGACAATGATGGGTTTAGAGATGTAACCTGAAGAACACTGCAAGTACCATCTATTGTGTAGTGATAGAAATGTAGCCATGTTAGTCTGGTGTAGCTGAAACAAAATACAGGACTATGTAGCACTTTAAAGACTAACAAGATGGTTTATTAGATGATGCTCGCGGGTCGTGTAACTAGTGCTACATAGTCCTGTATTTTGTTTCATCTATTGTGACATCATTACCATATGACTACATTCCAAAAGCATTTTGGATCTCATGATACATGGAGATACAATAAATAAATATAAAATGGAGAATAGAAAGGGACAATGCTAAGCAATTCTGACTGCCACCAAAATAGATTAGTGTAACAGGCATGTGAAACTCATGGTGACAAAGTTGGGTGGCAAAATATGACAAAGACAATACTGTCCTCAAATACACTTTGTGGGACAAAGCACATGTTTAAAGTTAAGTTCTTTGCTTCATCAGCACCGTGTCCAGCAATTTGAAGGATAGAATCTTAGATCAGATAGAATAAATCCTTCTTCAGTATGACTAATTCAGGCTATGGCATTTTTGGTGCAGGAACAGTGTTATCTTCTGTGTTGCTGTGTGCACAATGACAGAGCTATAAAAATAGCAGTGGTAGTCTGAGGAAATGTGATTAATTGTTTCATTCTGCTTGAGCGGGTTGCTTAGAACACTCAAATCTGTGGCAGCAATTCCACGTGACTTTGGATCCTCACAAGAACAATACTGAGTTAACTACATGTAATTTTCTTAACAATCATAAAATATATATGCTTGTTCTGGAGTTGTGTTCCCACACTTGTAACAAAGTCAAAAATTACGTAGTGGTTGTGAACAACAAACAAAATCTAATATTGTTTCTGAGAAACCATTGTGGAATTCACACCTTTATTGTTTACCTGAAATGTATGGGGCTATATTCACCTCAAAGGAATAACTTTCTAAGGAAGAAAGCCCATTGTTTTTCTGACTTTGGCTGATCCTTTACATATCTTTAAAATCAAATAAAAGACAGTATAATACTATATCTCTAGCTCAGTATGTGCATATAGCTCCCAGATTAATGTTTACAGTAGAGGTTGTTGGAAATTTTTTCCAATGGAATGGTCCAACTATTTATCAAATTAAAACGAGATCAGAAAAATGGTCGAAAAATAAAATCAATTTGGGGGATTTTCCATTATTGTAGGAAAAAAATCAGCCAGGTAACTCCCATGAAAATCTTAGGGTCTTTCCCAGTTTCATCAAGATTATCAGCCATAGTTTACAGCAAAAGAGCCTGCGTCGTTTTCTGGTGTGGTTCTACTCCCTTACTTTTCCTCAAACCCTGTGGTTATATTCGGTGTACACACATTGTGCTGAATGTTAACATTCGGTGGGTAGCCCGATGAGGGGAGAAAAGAGTGCAAGAGGCACCGCTCCCACACACCAGGAAGAAGAACAGCAGAAATAAGGTTTTAATTCCCCTTGTGCCATCACACTCAATCCCGCCTGCTGCAAAGTGGGCAGCGAGGCTCACCTTGCTGGGGCACTCAGTGCTAAGGGGGGGGGGCGCGTGTATTTGACTGAAGGAACCCGCTGTCGGTTCCCCGCCAGCTCTCCCTACCCCGGCGCGTTCTGGTGAACCCTGCCCGCGCTCCCCGCTGCCTGTCCGTGCCCGGCTTAGCGCTGGCACCTGGCAAACCAGAGCCGCTTTCGGGGCACCCAGCCACCCACCGGCTGCTGGGCGAAGGGCGCGAAGAGCGGCTGGCTCAGGGGGACGGTAACTGCTGCCCCAGGGACAAGAAACAGGCCCCGGAGCAACTTGCTGTACGCGGGAGTTGGACAGAAGCGGCTCCCGGGACCGGGCCGGGACAGCGGAGGGGCCCCGCGGCTGGAGCCGGCGCCCCCCGGAGCGAGCCCCGAGAGCCCCCTCAGCACACACTGACAGGACGGGCACGGCAAGAGCGGGGCTGCATCCCCACAGGTCCCCGGCACGGGGTACGCAGCGTGGAACAGCCGCCGCCACGCTTCCCCCAGTGCCCCACAGCGGGCACGGAGTCGGGTTCCCTCTCCCCACCGCCGCTCCAGCCCTGAGGGGGGATGCTCGGTCCCATCCCCCGCCAGCCCGGCTCGGTCACTCACCATCTCGCTGCCGCGGCGACTGCTCTGTCTGCCGCTGCTGCTCCGCACAGGCTGCCTGCCGGTGGATCCGGGGACCGGGCTCGTTTCCGCCCCCTGGCTCAGCGGCCAAAGTCCGTCAACCGCGGAGTGAGGGACCCGAGTTCAGCAGCGCTGAGGGGAGGCCAGCGCGGACCCCATGCGGGCGGGCGAGTGTCAGCAGCCGGGCAGGCGAGAGGCTCCTCTCATGCTCTGACGGGGGACTCTGCGCTTGCTGCCGCCGCTCCGCCTGTGCAGCCAATGTCCCGGACTCCAGCGCCAGCCGCTCTGTCCATAAATGGAAAATTCAGCTCGGACCTGGCCAATCACGGTTTGTTTTCATAGCGTCATTCCTGAGGGAGATCCTAGCAGCTGGCTGCGTGGAGCTGAAGCTGCTGCTGGAGCAGCCACAAAGGCCTCTGGGTTGTGTAGTCTTTGTCTGCCCCCTGCAACTTTTTGAATTTGTTTTTTTTGTGCCTGGGCGTGCTCCCTTGGCGATGTCCCAGCCCTCTCTTCCAGAACCAGCCACAGTCAGAGCACTTGCTCTATAGCAGCCATGACCAACAGCTTGAACGCTGTTAGTCAGGCCTGGTCTGCGCTAGGGAGGCTTTGTCAGGGTAGCTATGCCAGCAGAGCTCCTTAGTGTAGATGCAGGATCTGCTGACAGCTGTTCTTCCACTGGCATTGGCTGCATTACCTCCCTCAAGCATTTGTTTTTTGCACTGCACTGGGGTATTGTTTGCATAATTATCTGGGCTGCTAGGGTGTATAATTTTTTCACATCCATGCTTATGTAGCTATGCTGACAAAACTTTGCAGTGTAGGCTTTGCCACACAAAAGGTCATTCTTTCTTCCTGTATGAGAATTGTGATGGCAATATAAAGCACTTTTACTGTGCTAGGGGAGAGGACACAGCATCATTATATCAATATCCGCCTTGGGTGCTGGTTATTCTTTAAGGTGCCACAGGACTCGTTTTTTTTTTTTGTTTTTTTTTTGCTGAAAGAGACTAACAAAGTTACCTCTCTTAAAGCTTTTCTAAGTATTTGTAAGCAGGAACTGAATGAATGCTTTCATTATAGGTAGCTGGAGTGGGAGATAAATTCTGGGTGTGTCTATGTAAATACAGCTTGCTCCTGCTTTGCTTAGATGTGTTAGATATTTAGCTGATGGAGTAATTGTAATAAACTTGGCTGGTGTTGGGTCACAATTGTGTTAATAATGATTGCAATGTATATTATTATTGTATGAGCTAGATAGATTTATGGAGGTTATGTCCATCATTGGCTATTAGCCAGGATGGGTAGGAATGGTGTCCCTAGCCTCTGTTTCTCTGAAGGTGGGTGACAGGAAAAGTCTATGCTTAACCTGGTGCAAAGAAGAGAAACACTTTCAGTTTAAAGAATGAGATTCTGGGTGTGCCCAGGTAAATACAATTCGCTTCTGTTTGCTTAGATCTGCTAGATATTCAATTGAATCCTGTCCAACTTTTTTATAAATGATCTAGAGAAAGGGGTAAACAGTGAGGTGGCATAATTTGCAGATGATACTAAACTGCTCAAGATAGGTAAGACCGAAGCAGACAATGAAGAGCTTCAAAAAGATCTCACCAAACTAAGTGATTGGGCAACAAAATGGCAAATGAAATTTAATGGTGATAAATGTAAAGTAATGCACATTGGGAAAAAATAATCCCAACTACATACAATAGGATGGGGACTAATTTAGCTACAACTACTCAGATCTTGGAATTATTATGGATCCAGGCAGTCCCCGACTTACGCGGATCGGCAAAGCTGCTGGACTCCCCCAGCAGACCAGGGACACCCGAGCAAAGCCACCGCCTGGGCTTTGCTCTCCGTCTCCCTGGTCTGCAGGGAGACGGGGAGCAAAGCCTTGGAGCACGCCCGCAGCGGGACAGTCCAGGCGTGCTTGGGCTGTCCCGCTGCGGGCGTGCTCCGTGGCTTTGCTCCCCATCTCCCTGGTCTGACCAGCAGACTAGGGAGATGGGGAGCAAAGCCTTGGAGCATGCCAGCAATGGGACAGCCACGGCGTGCCTGGACTGTCCTGCTGCCCGCGTGCTCTGCGGCTTTGCTCTGCGTCTCCCAGGTCAGCAGACCAGGGAGACGGAGCAAAGCCGTGGAGGACTTGGGCGGTCCCACCACCCCCGTCTCCCTGGTCTGCTGGGGGGGGGAGGGTACAGCTAGTGCCCCCCCCCGCAGACCAGGCTTTTCTTGCCTACCCCTGGGGTAGAGCAGCTGGGGGCTGCTGGGTTGGTCCCGCAGCGCCGCTCCGGACCAACCCAGCAGCACCCCAGCAGCTCTGCCCCAGGCGTCCTGATTCAGCCGCTGCTGGTCAGTTTCAGCAGCGGCTGAATCAGGACGCCTGTGGCAGAGCAGCTGGGGTGCTGCTGGGTTGCTCCAGTAGTGCTGTGGAGCCGCGCTACTGGAACAACCCAGCAGCACCCCAGCTGCTCTGCCCCAGGCGTCCCCAAATCAGCCGCTGCTGAAACTGACCAGCGGCTGACTACAGGAAGCCCGAGGCAGAGTTGCTCTGCCCCAGGCTTCATGGAATCAGCCGCTGATCAGTTTCAGCAGCAGCTGACTTGGGGACGCCTGGGTTTCTTAAGTTGAATCTGTATGTAAGTCAGAACTGGCGTCCAGATTCAGTCGTGGTTGAAACTGATCAGTTTCAGCAGCGGCTGACGCCAGTTCCGACTTACATACAGATTCAACTTAAGGACAAACCTACAGTCCCTATCTTTTACGTAACCCAGGGACTGCCTGTAGTTCTCTGAAAACTTCCGCTCAATGTTCAGTGGCAGTCAAAAAGCATATAGAATGTTAGGATTCATTAAAAAAGGGATAGAGAATAAGACTGAGAATGTCTTATTGCCTCTATATAAAACCATGGTACGCCCACATCTTGAATACTGTGATGTGGTCACCACATCTCAAAAAAGATATTTTGGCATTGGAAAAGGTTCAGGAAAAGACAACAAAAATGATTAGGGGTTTGGAATGGGTCCCATATGAAGAGAGGTAAAAAAGACTTGGTCTTTTCATCTTAGTAAAGAGGAGACTAAGGGGATATGATAGAGGTCTATAAAATCATTACTGGTGTGGAAAAAGTGAATAAGGAAAAGTTATTTACTTATTTCCACAATATAAGAACTAGGGGGTTACCAAATGAAATTAACAGGCAGCAGGTTTAAACAAAAGGAAATTTTTCTTCACTCAGAGCACAGTCAACCTCCTTGCTAGAGGATGTGGTGAAGACTAGGTCTTTAGCAGGGTTCAAAATAGATCTAGATACATGCAGGTTAGGTCCATCAGTGGCTATTAGCCAGGATGGGTAGGAATGGTGTCCCTAGCCTCTGTTTCTCTGGAGGTGGGTGACAGGAAAAGAATCACTTGAGGATTATCTGTTGTGTTCCTTACCTCTGGGGCATCTGGTATTGGCCACTGTCAGCAGATAGGACACTGGGCTAGATAGACCTTTGATCTGACCCATTATGGCCGTTCCTATGTTCTTATGATACAGTGCTGTGAGTGGGGTGTTGAAGTGGAGGGCACACTATGTGATTTGGGATGTTGGACTAAAAATCTTGAAGCAAAGGACTCTGCCCAGTGGACTCCGGGGATGGTGTCTTCCTTACGAGTTTTTCTTTGTTTATGTGTTGATTTTTTAGGCTATTGCTAGGTTACTGTTATTAAACAGACTGTTTCTATCTCAGATTTTGTGCTTGCAAGAGGGGAAGAAATGCTTCTAAAGGTGCCCAGTGGGTAGGTTGGAATTTTCCCAGTTTACTGAGTGGGGGCTCAAGCCAGCTGGCTACATTATTGAAAGAACCCCCTAGATATGGATCCTGACCCTTGTTGCTGACAACTGCTACTGGAAGAATGGTTACGTATTTAAGCTCTAAGAAGACACAGTCTTCGTCCCCAAAAGTTTAAGATTTCTTGAAAATACTTCTGAATTTGCTTTACACTTTTAGTAATTACATTGGCTTCAGTGAGATTCCAACCAGGGAAAAAAGGCGCCATAGACTATATTATAGGAAACAAAAATAAATAATAATCTTACAGTTATATAGATATATAATCAAATGATTGTGTTCTCTCAAAATAATTAAAAAACATTGCCCATAGCTATTATTTATTTGTTAACCACTCCACATATTTTTTTACATTTTTTTCCAGTTAATCATTGTCCTTAACAGTCAGGCTTCATCTTCGCAGTGAGTTCTTCTGGCAGAAAATATGCTAATGAGGGACTCATTAGCATAAATTACAATCTCATTAGCATCTTTTCTGCTGTTTCTTTTTTGCACAAAAAGAAGCAGTGTGGACCTTTTTTTTTTTTTTTTTCTCAAAACCCCTGTTTTGCACAAGATCCTTATCTTTTTATTCATCCTGCCTTCCTGAATCTTTGGTAGTCTGGGTAAAATAAAACTGAAGTGTGAACTATTTCTGGGATGTGTCCTGGTTCTGCACTCAGACTTGTGTGGGTAGATAAAACTTCATGGAGCTCCCTAGAGGTAAATGGGCCTGCCTTCATGGACTTGAGAGCAGAATTGGGGTGCTGATTTGCAATGTGGCTCTAAACCATTCCTGCTTTGATCTCAGACTGTATCTGAAGAACGAGACCTGGTTTGATTTGCAAAAATAAAACCTGACCGATGAAGTATTGCAATATCCAGACCACCCTGGTTTATTCATTATAGAAAAGGAACAAAAACTATTTAATGGCCTTCCTTTTAGTCCCACAAACTTTAGTGGTTTGCATAAAATAGAACAGCTCCCTTGGATCTGAGCCATGCTTGGTTTTGGTTTTGAAAAATCAAAACATTGCTTCCTCAGCTCAATTCTGCTTACATTACTGAACAAGTAAAATGTCGTTTGCACTGGAGGCCTGGGCATTATTTGATAGTTATTTTGGGGGAAAACAGTTTTAATTGAAAAAAGTTGGATAGTAACTACAAGCACAAACTATTATTAATACAAATATATCTGACGGTGCTAAGTGTGAGCTGGAGTTTGTAAGAGCTGAGATTTATGCTTAATTCTCCAGCAGAAGGTGAATAGCTGCAGTTTTACTGGAACTGGAAAAATAGTTTATTCAGTGTTTATCTTGAACTTGGAGAAAGTAATGTAAACCTTGTAAAACAGATAAAAAGCTTAAAGAAAAGAAACAGAAATCAATCCAGAAAGAGAACCTGCTATGGATATATTATGCTTATGAATGTAAGCAATAAATATATATCTGTCATTTATTTAGGTTTTATATTTACATATTTCTGTGTCTACTTTGTACTTTGTGTTAATATTAAAGTTTATTTCTTTAAAACAATCTTAATATAAATTACATAAGAGAAACCGGGTCGGGAAAGAATAATAAGGAAAACCCTGGACATTAAATTTGAGGGACTACTCAGGCCTGTTCTGCTCAATTCTGTTTTATCTGTACTTGTTGGATGCATCTACACTGGAGTGGGCAAGATACAGCTTGCATGTCCTTATTTATATGTCTCCACATTAAATTAAACATCCCTTTTCAGTCTCGCCTATATGGAAGTTTCTCCATGCCTTTGACCACCATAAACGAACAGCTCAAGACTGCTGGTCAATTCAGTTTCATAATGACATTGAAAATATTTGAGTCATCAACACTGATGGTGTTTGGGCTATCTAGAGTAAGGGAGGTTGTGACGGGGCATGCATATCCCACACAGTGAAATAGTTCTGTTATTTTTAATATTACCCACAAATTCAAGTGAATAGGTAGTGTGCATCTTGCCTGTTATTTCATTAAATTGGGTATTTTAGGCTGAGTAAAAAACAGCTTTTGAATCCACAAGACAACTGTATTTCTTTTCTTCATGTTGAGCCGTATAGGGAAAACAAATCAGTACAGATAAAACAAATCTGACAGAAGGAATTGACAGATTTCTAACTGATGAAAATCTGTTTAAGATTCAAATGCTAACACGGCCTTAGATATTAGAGCAAAATATTGTATATTAAACTTCTAGGAAGATAGTTACATTGTCAAACAGAAATTTCTAATCTTTACAGAGGAAATGTGAGGTGGTCTTATATATGGTAGGAAATTATTTTGAAATAACTTATTTCAAAATTATAACCCGAAACAATAATTTCAAAATAGCGTGCCCACACTATGGGGAAGCCTTGAAATTAGTCCGAGGTAGGCTCCGTTAATGTGGATGTGATACCTCAACTTAGAGCCCCAGAAGGACTGGGGAGTAATTAGTTTGAATTACACTAGAAAGTAATTATATTGAAATAGCAGCACCAGAGCATCCACACTACTATTTCGAAATAACTATTTCAAAAATAGCATTATTCCTTGTGGAAAGCAGGAGTTATTATTTCAAAATAACCAGTCCATTACTTTGAAATAATGGGCTTGATAGTGTGGACACTCCGCTTGTTATTTTTAAATAATAGGAGTTATTTCAAAATAACTCTGTAGTGTAGACCAGGGCTAATAGATTGAACAGTGAAACATATAGCAAGATTTACTGCAGACATTCAAGTCAGGAAAAGAGACCAGTAGAGCAAAATTATAGAGTGAGGGAAAAAAACTGTATGACAATAAACATGGATAGTCGTTAGAGTTTGTGAACATATTTTCTTTTAGACTTACTTATGTAAGTATGAAAGCATAATTATAACTAGCCAGTTGGGCATTGAACGGGGGGCAACTGTTTTGCAGCAAGGAATATTTCTTTTTATTTCTTTTCTTAGTACAGGCCATCATCTCTAAATCCAAGATACATTCCAAAAAACTTGGACTTATTGTGAAACAACTTAAAGTGGATAATTTTTTGCCGTTGGCTGACTTCCATTTGTGCAAATTGGTGGGTTTTTTTAATGACTTAAGAATTGGGAATAGGAGGACTTATAACACATCAGTTCTTACAAGTGTCAACGACTTTAGTGCGGAACAGGGTGACTTATAGTGGGCACGCCCTGTACTTAATGAAAAAATAATGCAGGCACAAGAGAAGTGTGGATCTTATGAAAATCAATACTTTTTGATATCATTGTCTGGAATATGCCTAGGCATTTTATACACAGTGGGCCTGATTCTTATTTACCAAATGGATGTTTCTACATGGCAAAGTTTTACCAGTTATACCACTTACCTTTCTGTGTTATAACTATGCAAGCATAGTGGCCCATCTTGATTTTCATATTCTGGTATAAGAATGGCCTTTTTTATTGGCTCAGATGAAAATCTTTCCCCTGTGACACAAACTAAAGTGAAATAGGCACTCTTATACTAGACTAAGAGTGTCCACTCAGGTGGGTTAGAGCTGTATAACTGTGATGGGGTGAATTAGGCCCTGAGGCCCCAGGCCAGAGACCCTGTGTGGGCCTTCCCTGAAAGACAATAGAGAAGTCCTCTCAGCAGGCTAAAGTGGCTGCAAGAGAATTAACCAGTCAGGCTCCAGGAAGGCCCTATAAAGGAGTTGGAGAATAGATCTGCAGTCAGTTTCCTCTGGAGATCTCAAGGTGTGCAGATTGTTAGACTGGCTGGGAGAGCAACTGCACCCTGGATAGCTCTGTGTGGAGAGCTTATTTGAGTTAGCTGAATTGTGTTGGGACTCTGAGATGAAAGCCCTTAGGTAAGGGCCAGGGTGCTGGCTCCAGGAGGGGAAGCCCTGGAGGCACCACTCTTTGCCAGTGGGGAGAACAGACTCAGGCTATGTCTAGACTGCAGGCTTCTTTCAGAAGAAGCTTTTCTGGAAGAGATCTTCTGAAAAAACTTCTTCCAAAAGAGAGCGTCCACACTGAGTGGATGCTAACTCGCATTTAAGCTGTAATTATTATGGACAGAGTGGCCACCAGGGCACTTGTGCTTTTTCCTCTTTCCTCTTCTTTTGAAAAAACTCCCTCTTCCCTGTCCTGAAGAGTAGGAATAAGAGATCCTCCAGAAAAGAGCTTATTTTCCTACTTGAAAGTAGGAATAAGAGATCCTCCGGAAAAGAGCTTATTTTCCGGAGGATCGCGTCCAGACTGGCGCTTTTCTCCGGCTTATCTACAAGCCGGAAAAAAGCAGCAGCCATGAAAATGAAAATGCCGCGGGGGATATTTAAATCCCCTGCGGATTTGCCTATTCCCAAGTGCTACATTAGCATCCCTATTACGGAATAGGGGCCAATGTAGACGTAGCCCCAGTGTGATGTAAAGGGGACCTTACTGTTAATGAGAATCAGAGCCAATCAAATTGTCATGCAATGAAGCTGTTACCTGCAGTAGTTGAGATCTCTTGTACACAGGAAAAGTTACAAAGTATTTTGGGATAACTTAGGGCTGTCAGTTAATCAGAGTTAATGTGTACGATTAACACAAAACAAATTAGATTTAAAAAGTCACTAATAATTGCAGATTTAATTGCACTCTTACACAATAATAGAATGCCATTTTGCTGATAAATATTTTTGGATGTTTTCTACATTTTCAAATATGTTAATTTAAATTACAACTGTGACTACTAAGTGTATGTGTTCATTTTATGTTATTTTTATTAGAAATATTTGCACTGTAAAAAGATAAAAGAACATTTTTCAATTCATCTGATACAAGTACTGTAGTGCATTATCTTTATCATAAGTGTGCCTTACAAATGTAGATTTTTTTTATATAATTGCATTCACAAACAAATCAATGTAAAGCTTTAGATTGCATAAGTTGAAGCATGAATGGGCATACGTAAGTTTAGCATAGCTTGCATGTAAATACCTTGCAATACCGGATGCAATGGTGTCATGCAAACTTCTTCTGTTCTCATTTTAAGCTGCTATTGTTAATAAGAATCAGGCAGCATTATTTCCCATAAATGTAAACTAAACTGGGGTTAATCACAACTAATTTTTTAAAAATTGACTAGGGCTGTCAAATGATTTTAAAATCATTTGACAGCCCTAGTGTAAGTATATACACATATAATTAAGGCCCTGCTTAGCTTGTGATATTGTGGAAATTGCAGAGTCCACAATATCAGGCTTCCACCACAGTTTTGACAGAGGGAGCCCCAGGTGGCCAACAGTGGAAAATCATGGGAAATTAATTCAAGTATTGCCTTGGGTATAACTGATGAAGCTTCCTTTTGTACACAGTTCCTAAGTCACACAGGGCCAGATTCTGCTTATCCCTGTACTGTGAGCAGCGGGAATGAAAAGTACAAGGACTGTCCCCTGTACCTTATTGCTTAGCTCTTGTAAGGACCAGGCAGAATTGCAGCTTCTGAGGAGTGCAGATAGTGTCCCAAAGGGAGTAAGGCAATATAGGAAGGAAGTAGGAGTATGCCTTTGGCCCCACCAATACACTAGCTAGTTCAGTGACATAGTTGTATAGAGGGCAGCAAGTTGCACCTCACAAGGGGGTTCAATAGTAGCCACTCAGTTTCCTGCACTCTATCATTCTCTCCTCTGGGACAAATGGTTCCTGGTTTTCCTTCAGAGTAGTGTGGCTCTGCACAGCTGCTTGCTGTGGGGCTTGTGTACAAGGCACAGTTTTCATGCATAGTCCTTTTCATGCATTTAAACACAATGGTTTAATTTAGCTTACATTAAAGATAAACACATAATTCCCCAGCTGATTGTATTCACTGGTACTTATTCAGTGACTGTGCAGGGGTACAAGGATGATACTTCATTTCAAATGGTAGTTCGCTGCAGTGTGTGAAAATTACACACACTTGAGATTCTCTAATAATATGGTATGAGCAAGATGTCTGTGAATCACTAGCACAATACAAAGGAATCTGGGTACATTTAAAATAATTCTGTAAATTTGAAAATCATAGGTATGCGTATACTGCAGTGTAGGATTGGAGTCAGACTCATGGTTGATTCCAGACCACCCTAGCCTCCCACATCTGTACACGTAGTTCTGTTCTGACTTTGGCTTGCCGGCCTGCCCTCTGGGGAAAGTCTCCCACAGGGGAGAGAGAGCAGGCTTGAGTCTAAGTCCCATGGGGTGCAATAACGGGAAGAAGGATTCACAGCAAGTGAAATGGCACAGACAAGCAGCAGAGCGAGAGGACAGAATTGCAGTGTGCAAGGAGAGTCTTGCAGCACAGTTTCTAAATTAGGAATGTCAGCTGAGCAAGGAAGATAAAGCACAGCAGAAAAATCTGTTTGAAAAGCGGCTTAGGTTTATGCCACCAGAGTACAGGCTACAGCTGTATTCCCAGCACATCCTGAGTCCAATTCAGAGTACATTGCAGACCAGGAACAGTACTTGGGTGGCCCACACAACTAGGACAGGGGTGGGCAATAATTTTTGAACGGGGGCCACTTCAAAAATTTCTGAAGTGGTTGTGAGCTGCTCTGGAAGGGGCATGGCCTCAGGCAGAAAGGGTGGGGTTGGGAGACTTCCTGTGTTTCCCCCACCCAGAGACCCTGATTAGCCTGGGGGTGAGGGAGTGCATGAAGTCTTTGCTCCCCACTCTCAGCACCCAGAGAAAGCTGCCAGCTGTTTTGAACAGCTGGCGGTTCCCTCTAGGCACCGTGTGCCCCTGTCAGTAGGAGGAGACTTCGTGCACTCCCCTCACCCCCAGGCCAGTCAGGGTCTGGGGACATGGGAGCGCTCAAAGTGTCTTGACCTCCGCCTCCCGCCCCTGCCCTGCCAGGGGCGCATGGTGCCTAGAAGGAACTGCCAGCTGTTTTAACAGCTGACTATTCCCTCTGTTGCTGCATACATCTGTAAATCCACGCTTCACATGCTCCCCTGTCCCCAGATTTTGATTGGCTTGGGGTGGGGGAGTAATGGGGGGGCAAAGACCACATCAACCGGCTTGGCGGGCTGGATCAGGCCTGTGGAGGCTGTATTTCCCACCCCTCAACTAAGACTTAACAGCATCTGGACATGGCAAATCTACCCCATGCAGTCCTCCACCCTCATGCAGGTCACCTCTCTGCTGCATATGCCCACCCATGTGTTGACACCTTCCCCCTGCAAGCTTTCACTCCCATGATGACTCCCTCTCCCTGCAGGTCTGCAGCCCAATGCATTGGAACCAAATGCATGCTAACTGTGGAAGAAAGGGGAAGGAGAAAGGGGGCGGGCGAGCAGAGAACATGTACACTTAGGGGATTTATTTGTTGGTCCTATGTTTGCTGTTTGTGCTGTTCAATCTTTGTTTTATGTACTTTGTTCAATTTGCAAATATTTAATTTGATTTTTGTTTATTGCGCGTATGTTGGTATGCAGTTAGGTAGCTGCCCTTCCTGGCAATGATTTAATAATTTATTTTATTTATTCACAAAAAGGCTTTTATTTTAGTAAGCATGTTGGGTACTATTACTGTATCACATTATATAATGTGTAGTTCAAATAATAAAGATAAACACATAATAAGAGACAACTAGGATGTTGTATTAAAACACAATGGCTACGTCTACACTGGCCCCTTTTCCGGAAGGGGCATGTTAATTTCAGCGATCGCAATAGGGAAATCCGCGGGGGATTTAAATATCCCCCACGGCATTTAAATAAAAATGTCTGCCGCTTTTTTCCAGCTTTTAGAAAAGCCGGAAAAGAGCGTCTACACTGGCCCCGATCCTCCGGAAAAAGCGCCCTTTTCCGGAGGATCTTATTCCTACTTCAAAGTTTATGTAGGAATAAGATAAAGATGAAGTAGGAATAAGATTCTCTGGAAAAGGGCGCTTTTTCCGGAGGATCGGGGCCAGTGTAGACGCTCTTTTCCGGCTTTTCTAAAAGCCGGAAAAAAGCGGCGGACATTTTTATTTAAATGCCGTGGGGGATATTTAAATCCCCCGCGGATTTCCCTATTGCGATCGCTGAAATTAACATGCCCCTTCCGGAAAAGGGGCCAGTGTAGACGTAGCCAATTAGTCAAGATTGTTTCTACATCAGTCCATACAGTAAATTCACAGTTCATGCCTGACACTCTCCTCCCTAGCTTATAATCAGTCAGTGTACCCATAAGTACAATGCACAGCAATCAAGCTCCCTTGTTCATGATCAGTTATTTCACTCATAAGTACCGTATTCAGCAATCAATGCTCCTACAGATCATAATCAGTCAGGTCACCCATAGGTACAGTTCTGACAATCACTGTATGTTGGGGTAGTAGATACACCATTTTCTGTCAGTGGCGAAGGTAGATTTTAACTCTTAGGGTATGTCTACACTGCCACCTCATTGCAGGAGGAGTAAGGAGCTTTAATTCGAACTACCTAGTCCGTGACGCATGTAGCTGTGGGCAGGGAGTTCAAACTATGGGGCATTTAAAAATGGCGGCGCCCGGGAACATGCAAATAAAGCCCGGGTTATTTAAATCCCGGGCTTCATTTGCAAGTTCGAATGCCTACATTAGCCACCCTAGTTCGAACTAGGGTGGCAGTGTAGACATACCCTTATTTGTACATCCTACCCATCCTCCTCACAAAAAATATTCCATGACTAGAGCTCCATAGATGCAAATATAAATTGGTATCTGCTGAACCGCAAGGCTCTCCTTGGAACCACAGCAGTGAAAGGAGCAGATCATGGGGTCATCTTTTCCAAGGAGCAAGGCAGCTCCTCCAGTGAAGCAGTGCCACCCTCAGCCATACTCCAAGCCCTGTCCTCTGGATGGGCTGTATAGACCCCAAATAGGCGATCCAGTTGTGTGGAAGTGTTAAGGGCAGGGCTGGAAGTAGTACAATCATGCCAGAGGGAGTTGCTGGTGTGTGGCACTAGCTCCTGGGAGCAGTGGCCTCACATTCTGCTCTTTCACAGCTGCAGTACCTGGGACAACCCAACCATTTTGCGGATGCCGATTTCTGTATGTGGATGAAAGTCGGATCCATGTAACCTGGGACTGCCTATATAAATTGCTCCGAAAGCTTCAGAAATGTAGCTTTCTTCAGCTATGTCTAGACTGAAGAGTTTACGAGGAATAAGCAATGTTCCAAAAGAGGAGGTTTTCTGACTTTTGGCCCTGTGTAGACAGGCCAAATGTTGGAAAAGCCTCTTCCAAAAAAACAAGTGGAAAAAGATATGCAAATTGCGGTTTGCAATTCGCATATCTTTTTTCAGAAACGCTCCCTGGCAGTGTAGACATAGCCTTCATGTGAAAATTCTGGATTCACTGCTAATCATCCAGGGTCATAATAAAATAATAAAACTGAAAAGAACCTTGAGAGGTCATCAAGTCCAGTCCCCTTTGCTTACAGCAGGACCAAGTACCATCTAGACTAATGTCTAATCTGCTCTTAAAAATCTCCAGTGATGGAGATTCCTCAACTTCCCTAGGCAATTTATTCCAGTGCTTAACCATGACAATGTGATCAGTACCAGTGTTTCTCAACCAGTGGTATGAGTACCCTTGGGGTACTCAAGAGAAGTCTGGGGGGTACGTTAATATAATTGCAATTTGGAGAACTGAATTTTTGTTAAGTTTTACAGCGCCCTATTATTTTTGCACTTTTTACACTCAAATTTCATTGCCCACCCGGGTACGATTAAATTGTTTAAACAAATGTGTTGCAATGGTAGAAAAAAAAGTGTGTCTGAAAACTGTAGATACTAGGGGTACTTATAATTTTTTTTGAAAAAGGGGTACTTCATATATTTTTTAAAAAAAGGTTGTGAAACACTTCATTAGTCTTTGCTTGTGGCCCTGCTTCAGAAGCACCTGTCTACATTGGGCATATACGCAGCTATCCCAAGAGCCATGAGCAGCATCAGCTAATTTGAGTATTCAGTAGGTCTTTAGTACATGAGAAAACACTGTTGAAATATCCACTGGTGTCTCATAGACGGTCTGCCTGTTTCATGAAAGCCTATGCAAGAGAAGTTCTTCAAATGATCACTCTTCCACGTTGCTGGCTCTGGATGCTGGCTGCATACAGACCTAAGATGACTTGGCAGAATATATTGGGAGACTGTGACAATTGTCTGTGATGTGGGGAGTAGATAGTCAAATTTTCTTACACTGCACAATGAACCAGAGTAATGACAATTGAGGAGGGTCCAAGGAATCCTGTAATATGATGATTTTGATTTGGATCTGAGTACTGCAGTGTGGATGCTGGAGCCTAGGTTTGGGGCTCAGGTCCAGATATTCTAAGCCTCTGATCACCATTGAGTGTGGATGCTCAAGCCATGGACTTACAAACCCAGGATCCAGAGATTCGAGCCCACTAACCCTGGGCTTTCATTGCAAAGAAAAAAAAACTGCGGCAATGAGTTTCAGAGCACAGGGCAACTGTTATCTATAAAGCCTTCAGAATGATCCACAGGGCAGCAGGTTACAAGGAAAATTAAATCAAATAATACAGGATACACTTCTTTAAAGGTACTCTGTCACACACTTGATTTTTTTTTTAAATGTTGATCAATGAAAAAACCAAAGGATAGTTGATAGTGTCTTTACCACACTGACCATAACACCCTGGAGCAGTGTTTCCCAAAGTGTGGTCCGTGGCCCAGTACCAGTCCTTAGAAAAAAAATACTGGTCCTTAGAAAAATTATCACGCACGATCCTATTAATTTCTGTGATGGGGTAGCAGCACACCGCACTGTTGAGCGCGGCCCTCTTGGGAGAGAGCCTGTTACCATGGCGTCTCTGCCAGGCATGCTCCCAGGTGGCAGGGCTAGATCCGGCAGGTGCTAGGACCCAGGGAGAAGGCCGGGTGCCATGCGCACCGATGCAGAACGTCCGGCACCGGATGCAGCCAGGGGATGCGGCGCTGGCTGATAAAGCTGCTGGGATTGGGGCCTGGGGGAGGGGGGGAACAACCTGCCGGGCACCAGGTACACGGACACAGAATGCCCAGTGTTGGATGCAGCCGGGGGAGCCAGCTCCGACCGATAAAGCAGCTGGGATTGGGGCCAGAAGAGGGGGCAGAACAATGCGCCGTGAGCAATATGCACCAATGCAGAACAACCGGCACCAGACACAGCTGGGAGAGCCGGCACTGGCCAATAAACTGGCCGGGATTGGGGCTGAGGATGGGGGGGGGGGCAGAACAACCCACCAGACAGTTAGGGCCAGTGACACGATTAATTTGCATATTCATAATTTGCTTAATAAATATGCAAATAAATGTTACTAGTCCTTCAAAAGCTTGTGAATGGCTTTACTGGTCCCCAGTATCAAAAAGATTGGGAACCACTACCCTAGAGGAAAGGAATGTTTTCCTACTCCAATGAATGAGTGAAACCAGGATTTAAAATGAGAATTTACTTCCCTATTCATTATCATACAAATCTGAGATCTTTTCATTTGTATTTCCAGTCCTCCTTCCCTTCTCCCCCCCAATGAAATAACATGATCTGACCACACAAGAGACATTTTCTTCACTTAAACACCATGTACTTTGTCCAGCCAGGTGCTGAGTGCAGTTACCCTGGTCCAACAAAACACTTAAACATGATCTTAACTTTAAGTGAATGAATCATCTCATTGACTTAATGTTAAGCATATGTTTAACTGCTTTGATGGAAAAGGGCCAGGATGGTTAACATATAGCAGGACTAAGCCCTGAAATATTTAGGGCTTTAACTATTTTTGCCAAGAACGTATTTCTAAACTTTTGAAAATATTACAAAATACAACTTTTGCTTTACTTTCAATCTAAACGTACACTGACGTTTCAATGGATAATATTCTTATAGGAACTCTGAATCTGGAAAAGATTTGAAGTTTTCGTGTAATAGGCACTGCCCTGTCTGCTTTTTAATTAGTTAAAGCTGACAGTGTAAAATATGCACTTATGCTTTCTTGTTAAAAGTTCTTGAAATATATTTAGAACAAATTTTCCACTATGCAAACCACACTTTTGTGTTTTATTAATTAGAATCATTTTATTAATATTTAAATGATTGAAAACTGCTAAAGTAGGGCTTCTAATAATTAACAAAAATGTAAGATTTTCAGTTTGCAAACCACACATTTTGTTATTTTTAGAGATCTATAAGTTATATCATAGAAAAATCAAATGGTATAAATTAAGCAAACTTTAGAGTAGTGGTAGAAATGTAGCCGTGTTAGTCTGGTGCAGCTGAAACAAAAGACAGGATCACAAAGAAAAAACAGTTTCTTTCCACTTCAGCCAGAAAGGACATTGTCTCAACGACTTGATTACCTGCATCCTACTTCAAAGACCTTTTAAGACTGTACTTCAAAGAGAATCCTCTGAACTGTCATTCATGCTTAAATTCGACACTCTACATGCAAATTTGAATAAAGACGCTAATTATCTTACCCATTACAAAGATAGCTTCCCCAATTATCACCTCTAATATCATTAGCTCACAGACATTTACCTCCCTCTCTCCCCCCCCCCGTCCATCCCCCTTCTGTTCTGTAATGTGATTTGTCCTTTTCATATGTGTTCATTTTTTTAAATTGTATTCTTTGGTATATATGGTTGTGACTATTTTCTTCCACTATTTGATCTGAGGAAGTGGGTCTGGCCCATGAAAGCTCATCACCTATTAAACCATCTTGGTAGTCTTTAAAGTGCTACACAGTCCTGTTTTTTGTTTCAGCAAACTTTAGAGGGTATTTTTGCCTGATTTTGCTTTTCAAAGAATAATTGTATATTTTAATACCTTTCAACTTTTTTCCTAAAAACAGATGGCTAAATGCTGTTTTCAGTTATATAGAAATAAATGAATCATAGAATACTAGGACTGGAAGGGACCTTGAGAGAGAGGTCATCGAGTCCAAGTCCCCTGCCTTCATGGCAGGACCCAGTACTGTCTAGACCAGGGGTCTCCAAACTACGGCCCGGGGGCCGGATGCGGCCCGCGAGGCCCTCTCATCCGGCCCGTGGAGACCTTTTTGGATTCAAAGGCAGAAGAAGTGAGATTGTTTCAAAACCCATTTGAAGCAGATGTGGCCAGTTTCCCAGATGAACTGCAGCTGGAAGTCATTGAGTTGCAAGCAAATGACCTCCTTAGGGACAAGTTCAAAATAGGACTGGTGGGTTTTTACCAGTTTTTGCCCAAGGAAGACTTTCCTAATGTCAAAACTTTTGCATCAAGGTACCTTTCAATCTTTGGAACAACATACCTGTGTGAACAAACATTTTCAAGAATGAAATACGTGAAGAACAATTTGAGAACAAACTTGTCCGATGATAATCTCAGGTCACTGTTGATGTTAGGGACAACAAATCTAAAGCCAGAAATGTATGCTATTTTGGCATCCAGGAAACAATTTCACCATTCACACTAATACAGGTGTTCATGTGTAGTGTATGAATGTGTTATTAAATAATAACTGAATAAAATAATATTAAATAAATAATTAAAAACAACATCCATGTTTTGATTGTTTTTTATTTGGACCTCAAGTGTGTAGTCGGCCCCCGAACTGCTGTTTGATAGTTAATGCGGCCCTCGGGCTGAAAAGTTTGGAGACCCCTGGTCTAGACCATCCCTGAAAGACATTTATCTAACCTCTTAAATATCTCCAGAGATGGAGATTCTACAACCTCCCTAGGCAATTTATTCCAGTGTTTAACCACCCTGACAGTTAGGAACTTTTTCCTAATGTCCAACCTAAACCTCCCTTGCTGCATTTTTAGCCCATTGCTTCTTGTTCTATCTTCAGAGGCCAGGAAGAAAATTTTCTCTCTCCTCCTTTTGTGACCCCTTTTAGATACCTGAAAACCGCTATCATGTCCCCTCTCAATCTTCTCTTTTCCAAACTAATCAAGCCCAGTTCTTTCAGTCTTCCCTCATAGGTCATGTTCTCTAGACCTTTAATCATTCTTGTTGCTCTTCTCTGGACCTTCTCCAGTTTCTCCACATCTTTCTTGAAATGTGGTGCCCAGAACTGGACACAATACTCCAACTGATGCCTAATCAGCGCAGAGTAGAGGGGAAGAATGACTTCTCATGTCTTGCTCACAACACAAATGAAGTATAGATGTAAATGTAGTACATTTTAAAAACATGTAAATGATTGGAACAATCAGGTTTTCCACATTGTAACTCAGTGTAATCATGTGACCTCATTTCTGCCATCCTCTGAATTCCTCCCTTATTGCCTACTACAGGCAGTCCCCGGGTTACGTGCAAGATAGGGACTGTAGGTTTGTCCCTAAGTTGAATTTGTACATATTGTAGGGGAAACTCTAGCCAAACATTTCTCCAGAGCTCAGTTTTACTCTCCCACACCTGAGAAAAGCCGCTCTGTGTCTCCCTGGTCTGCTGGGGGGAAGCAGCTAGTGTGGGGTTGCCTCACCCCGTTTGTAAGTAGGGATCCGATGTAAGTCGGATCCATGTAACCCGGGGACTGCCTGTACTGGCCTTGAAGGAAAGCACACCTATTCAGGAAACATATTTAAACACAAGTTTAGCTTTAAGACTGCTCCTTATGCATTTATATAGTGCATAGCCAAATAGGGTCTTTGGATGTTACTGGAACAATAGGTAATAATAATAATAACCGGGCATGTTGATATCAGAAAGGAAAGGGGGCAATTGTCCTGCGGCCTGGAGGTTCACAAAGGCCTGAGGCTCTGGCTGCAATAGTGGCAGCCAGAATCCCTGGGCCCTTTAAATTGCTGCCGGAGCACCACATTTAGGGTTGCCAGGTGTCCAGTTTTGAACCGGAGAGTCCAGTATTTAAGCTTTCTATTCAGGAAACAAATTGAGAAAATATAAATGAGAAAATATAAATGTCCAGTATTTTCGAAACAAGATGTAATGTATATTGTGATGTAATGTCAAGTGTGTCCGGTATTGTTGTTGAAACCATCTGGCAACCCTAACCACACTGTGCACTCCGGGCAGCTCAGAAGGCTGTTCTGGGGAAGGGAGGCACATTGCATTGCACTCTGGGTGGCACTGAAGGCTGGCTCCCTTAATCCCGCCCCTTATGGAAGCATGGAACCACCTTCTCCACCCCTACCTTGCCCAGGGGCCCAGCAAGTCTGTCAGCTCCCCTGAAAATATCAATCAATGGAGTTCTTCTGGTTCTACACTATATAATTGAGAGCATAATCATGTATCTTCACTTAAAGAGACTTTGGACTTGATTAAGGGATATCCAGAGGACTGTTTCCTGTCCCATTGAAATTAGTTGCAGAATTCAATTTATACAAAATTGTGCTTTCATTTCCAGTGGCATAAAACTCAAGAACCTCCATTGATTTCCATAGTGTCTGAACCTTGAGTCATTTCACTGTAAATACAAATACAATTTGCCCTTTTGTCCTCCCTGGAAACATTCATGAATACCAATCCAAAGTTATTAAGTTAAAAATTTTACCTATATTGTTGCTAAGTAAAATGAGTCTTCACTTCTGACTGGATTATTTGGTCAGTCCTATTTCATTAAAGGTTATTATTGTTTATGTTGTTAATCTTGTCAGGGAAAGTTGCCTAAATTTGTCTTTTAAGACTGCAATCTATCTCTTTATTATCCAAAAATAAGATTATTGTAGGAGCACACAAAAATACATTCATGTTCTCTGTTGGCAACATCAAATAAGTAGTGTTTAGGTAAAATAACAATGATGGTTGGCAAGGTAGCATTCTTTATAAAGTGGAGTTGTTTGATTTTGTTTGAGTGAAAATAATCCCATTAATCAATATTTTCACAATGTGAAAGAAAAACAACAGTCTTTCTAATTTCTAATGATATGATCAACAATAATTAAAACCCCAACAAACTACTTAAAATGATCTTTAAATGTGGTCAGTTGCTTTCTATTTATTTAACCACTTTTAAAAGTAATATCATTGGGTATGTCTACACTGCCACCCTAGTTCGAACTAGGGTGGCTAATGTAGGCATTCGAAGTTGCAACATTTTAATTGGTCTTCCATAAAAACAGTTTGTCCTCTTGTGCGCCCTCTGAAGCAGCAGTTAATTAACAAACACCATATGCTTTGAAAATGTTGGTGCACTAAAGCATAAGTGAATTAAATAACCATGTTAAGTTTAAATTCTGTTACAAAGATTGGGGAGAGCAAAACATTGGGGCTATGTCTAGACTAGCATGATTTTCCGCAAATGCTTCTAACGGAAAAGTTTTTCCGTTAAAAGCATTTGCGGAAAAGAGCGTCTAGATTGGCACGGACGCTTTTGCGCAAAAGCAGTTTTTGCAGAAAAGCATCTGTGCCAATTTAGACGTGGTTTTGCGCAAGAAAGCCCTGATTGCCATTTTCGCCATCGGGGCTTTTTTGCGCAAAACAGTTTTTAGCTGTCTACACTGGCCCTCCTGCGCAAATACATTTGCGCAAGAGGGCTTTTTCCCGAACAGGAGCAGCATAGTATTTGCGGAAGAACACTGACAATCTTACATTAGATCGTCAGTGTTCTTGCGCAAATTCAAGCGGCCGGTATAGGCAGCTGGCAAGTTCTGGCTATTGAACTTTAGCAGAAAATATCAGACATTTCCATAAAGTCAATGCACTTCCCATATTCATAAACAAATGCAGATTAGATGATGGTGATGGTAATGGGTGGTCGATACAGCTAGAGCTGTGGGAGGCAGGTCCCTAGCTCCACCTTCAGCGGAACTTGCTTTTCAGCCTCAGCTCTTTGGTTTGTGATAACACCAACATCACCTACTCTATAACATCTGAATGTCTACGTGAAATCCATGTATGCGATACACTCAATTGACTTTCAAACCCTATGACTGGGAGCACAGGAAAGTCAGTGGGGCTGGAGGTAAGTCACAAAGCTGCACTGCGCTAACACGTTGAGGGAGGGGAGGAGGCACGGGAACAAAGAGGAAGATGCAAGCACACACACTCTAGCCTCCCCAGCCCTGAGCCCCAGGAAGGAAGGAAGCCGTGTGGCTCCAGCCCCCCAGCTCCCAGAGCATGGTGGAAGGAGGAGGCTGCGTGGTTCCAGCCTCCCTGGCCCCGGAGCACAAGGAGGGCAGATACTGGGGACAGCAACACTCTGTCCCCAGAGTGCCGACAGCAAGAGTTCTGGGGGCTCAGTGTGGACAGGGCCAGGCCTGGTGGTTTGAGACCTTCCCCTGCCTAGGCTATTGGATGCCTATGAAGATGGTATTGAAAAGACTTTGAACAAGAACAATGGACAGTACAAATCTTGCTAAATTAATTTCTATAGGACCAAACTTGAAAGGACCAAGGAGAAAAAATAAAAGACCTCAGAAGGCTGTGGATCACTTTCATGAACTGCAGAGGAAATTCACACATTTAAGAGATGAAGACAAGGGGCCTCCAGAAAAAGAAATGTGCTTTATTTGTGAAATGAATTTACCCTCAGAAGACCTGCATAGAGCGTCGGTCCTCTGTACTGATAGACCACAAGAACAGCACATGTTTGCAAAAGTAGAATGGATTTAGTGGTCCAGGAGGCAAAGTATCATGCAAGATGTTTGCTGTCTCACTACAACACAGCCTGAGGGTATGTCTACACTGCAAAGTTAATTCGGAATAACAGCTGTTATTCTGAATTAACTTCCATAGCATCTACACAAGCAAACCGCTATTTCAAATTAAATTCAAAATAGAGGGGCGATTAATTTGAGTTTGGTAAACTTCATTCTACAAGGAGTAACGCCAAAGTCAAATTAGCTAATTCGGAATAAGCGCTGTGTAGACGCTTAGTCCGAATTAGCTGGCATCCAGCCCTTCTCAGTTCCCCCTGGGGGCCACTCTGGGCCAAACCAGGAAAACTCTACTGCTCCCCCTCCAGCCCTGGAGCCCTTAAAGGGGCAGAGGCCGTTTGGCCACAGGGCCTGTGCCAGCTGCAAGCCTGCCAGCCCAGAGCCTGCAGGCAATGCCCCTGACCCAGGTGCCAGCATGAGCCAGCAACCCAGTGCCAGCCAGCTTTCCACCACTCCCTAGGACAAGTCTGGCAGCTCCCAGGAGCCTGCCAGGAGATGGAAAAGGCGGGCACCATCCTGGTCCAGTGCGGAGATCATGGACCTGATTGAGGTTTGGGGGGATGCCTCCAACGTCCATGATCTCCGCACTAGACACAGGAACGCGGCCGTCTACCGAAGGATGGCGGACAGCCTGGCCACCAAAAGCCACATGTGCAGGTGCAGGTGCACACAAAAATTAAAGAGCTGCCGCAGGCCTATGCCAGGACTGCAGCGGGTGGTTCCCAAGCAGGGGCAGACCCAGACCCTTTCCCGTATTTTGATGCCCTAGACCGCATCCTGGGGGATCAGACAGTCCGGGCCCCCCGGTGGTCATCGACCCTGGGGCCAAGGGCCCTGACCAGGACATGGAGGAGGAGGAAGAGGACTATGGCTGGGAGTCCCAGGAGCCTGGAGGGAGTGTGCTGCGCACCCCGGAATCCAGAGCCGTGCCAGCAAGCCTGTCACTTGTGTCGTCCGACGCCGGGGAGGCCTCGACATGTGAGTGCCATCATTGTCCCTTTATGCGGGGAGGGGATGGGGGGGTGAGAGGGAGCCCAGGGACTGCGCAAGTGGGCCTTGCTGACCATGGATCATGCAGGAACCTGTGCATGTGCTGCACCAGCTGGGGGATGTGACCTCGGCTGCCTGCCACACGGGGGCCCTGGTCTCTTACCCGCACGCATGTATGTATGAAGGCACACAACATGCTCCTGACCCCTGGGAGAGACACTGCACAATGCCCTCCCTCCAGAAGCCCCCTCTACATAGAGGCAGGGCACATCTCCCCTCTCCCCCTTCTCCCCCCCCACTATATACAGCACAGGGGCATGGGCGCAGTCCCGGGCCAGCTCACTCTCCCAGAGATAGCAGGGCATGATGGTACGGAGACCTGCCACCCTCGCCTTGCAGAGGGGGGCTGAGTTTCACCCACTGTGTCCCTAGGGATAACAGAGAATGTCTCAGGTTTTTCCACACCTGCTCTAGCCGCAAGTGCAGTGCTCACCACCCCGCCCAGGACAGCCTCCTGCACTTGGGCCAGCAGGATGACCCGCCCCCTGGAGGAGTACTACCAGCAGCACCAGGTACTAGATGCTAGGCAGGTCCGCTGCCAGGAGCACTGGGTGGAGAAAGACCTGCAGCTGCAGTGGGAGGGTCTTGAGGGAGCTGCTTGCCCAGGGCAGTGCCATACAGGATCACCTGCAGACCCTGGTGCGGAGATTGGTGCCTGCTGCCGCTCCAGCCCCAGTGGCCACCCCAGCTCTTGCTCCTCCTCTCAGTCCTACTCCCCCTCCCACTTCTTCCTCCCTCCCGCCCCCCCATCCATCTGCCCCACCTGCTCCCCCCAAGGGACGCCGATGCCCCTGCACACACAGTGCTGCGAGGCAGGAGGGCCGACAAGACCCCCAACCCTGAACTTCTCCTCCCCCTTCCTCCCCTTGCCTCACCCTTCCAGGTCCCTCCTCTCAGGTGTCCCCCTCCCCTCTCCCACCCTCTCTTCTCCCGTCTCCCACCTCCTTTTCCAAGTCTCACCAGGGTTTCATTCCCCCCCCCCCCCAGTTTTGTGAAATAAACAGAGTTTGCATTTATGAAAATACATGTATTTTATTTAACATTAGGAAGGGGGGCTAGGGAGGGGTAAGTGAAAGGACGTGAGGGAGGAATGAGGCACAAGCCCCCAGTGGGGCAGACCAGGGAGGCTCTGAGTGCTCCTCAGGGTGGACGCTCTCCCGCAGGGCTACCTGGATACCGACAGCGCCCTGATGGACATCCCGGATGGTATCCTGCAGCAGGTGAAGCCAGGCTGATGGCAACGCATCCACGAGACGCACCAGAGTGCCCAGGGGCAGCTCTGTCTCCATGTTGCAGAGTGCTATGATGTCTCGAGTGAGGGCAACCAAAGCACTCCAAGACACAAATGCTTTGCTGTCCCGCAGTGAGGCAGGCAAGCAAGCAGCCTGAGAACCGGCCAGCCAGGGGTGTATTTGTCTGTCCCTTTAACCACAAGCCTCAGATACCTCAGGCAACAGCCACACACAGTGTATGCCTACACTACAGCACTAATTCAAACTAACTTAATTCGAATTAGTTAATTTGAACTAAGCTAATTCGAACTAGTGCATCTAGACCTAAAAACTAGTTCGAATTAGCATTTTGCTAATTCGAACTAGAATGTACACATTGAGTGGACCCTGAACCGAAGTTAAGGCTGGCCAGAAGCAGTGCCGGCAGGGCATCAGATTAGGACTTAGAGCGTGGAGCTGTTGTCTCAGGCTAGCCAAGGGCTGTGCTTAAAGGGACCCGACCCCCACCCCGGACAGACAGTTCTCAGGGGTTCCCCGCTCGCTTGTCTAACTTGATGAGGGACAGCAAAGCAGTCCTGGCTTGTAGTGCCCTGAGTGCCCACACTCGGCACATCACAGCACTCGGCCATCAGCCTGGCTGCACTTGCCGCAGGCTGCCATCCGGGGAGGTGGGGTCAATCGGGGGGCTGCAGGAGAGCTTCCACCCCAAGGAGCCCGCAGAGCCACCCCAGTCCTCCCCATCGGGGGCTCGAACCCCATTCCTCCCTCCCCCCCTTCCACTTAACCCTCCCTAGCCCCCCTTCCTGATGTACAAAATAAAGGACACGTGTGTTCAAAAATAGAAACTCTCTATATTGAACAAAACTGGGGGAGACTGGGAAAAGGAGGTGGGAAAGGGGAAGAAAGAGGGTGGAAGAGGGGAGGGCAACTAAAATGATCAGGAGTTTGGAACAGGTCCCATATGAAGAGAGGCTAAAGAGACTGGGACTTCTCAGCTTAGAAAAGAGGAGACTGAGGGGGGATATAATAGAGGTCTATAAAAGCATGAGTGGTGTGGAGAGGGTGCATAAAGAAAATTTCTTCATTAGTTCCCATAATAGAAGGACTAGAGGACACCAAATGAAATGAATGGGTAGCAGGCTTTAAACTAATACGCGAAAGTCCTTTTTCACAAAGCAAAGAGCCTTTAATCTGGCAGCTCTCACCTGGCTCTATACAACTAGATGAGGGTGACACTGGCAGCATTCATTCACAGCATCCCAAAAAACCCCTCTTGTGCAGGAGCCATTCTTCCTCATTTTTTCAGGAAGAACGGCTCTTGAGCAAGAGGGGGTTTTTGCGCAAAAAGGAGCCATCTACACAGCTCTGTTTTGCGCAAAAGGCTCGTGCACAAAAATGGCCCCTAATTAATTATGTAAATGAAGCACAGCAATATGCTAATCTGTGCTTAATTTGCATAGGATTTTGCGCAAAAAGGAAGCATTATAGACGTAGCCTTAGAAAGCAAGGGGGCTCCTTATGTGCATAAAGTAAGCATGTTCTATTATGTATTGCCTGATCCTGCAAACACTTGTAATTAGGGCCAATGATTGTCAGACATGAGTTACTATTACCTTCAGACTTGATCCTTTGAGGTGTAGTTGACTTTTAATATAAATAGAGCGCAATGAATGCCCTTTAGATTCAGAGCCTTAGTTACTTTTTATATAAAAGTATGTGCATGTCAGGAAGCTATTTAACCTTCAGACACACCAGATGGTTAGAATTGTGATGATTTCTGTTGGCAGCAGTAGTGGGATTTGATATCGATTTCAGCCAAAAGCAAATGTTTAAGACTTACTTTTGGGATTGCTGAATCAGATCTGATTTTACTTGCTTTTGGTTTGCACCATTACAACTGTGATGAAATCAGCAGATTGACATCAACATTAAACCAGAGCAGAAGCAGACCCAATGTTAATTTTTGCTGGCTATTCTTTCCCATAGCTGATTAGTGCATGCAGATGTAGGTACATGTACACTCTGTGGGCGCGCGCGCACACACACACACACACACACACACACACACACACACACAGAGGCATTTGCAGTTTTACAGGCACAAAAACAATACACTAGCTTTGAGAGCAACTGAAAATGTAGGTAATTTTTGAACTTCTCACTGATTCAGATTGGCAGTTTGACAGCCCTATATTCAACCTGGATTTTCTATACACTCAGGGAAAAATCCCTATTGTCATCTATATTCTCATCTCATTTACACCATTAGGAACTTGGAGTAATTCCAATTAAATCGATCACCTTTGTCAAGCAAAGGATTGATTAAAGCAGGCACTCAGCAGACTGTATTGAACAGAATGCAGGCTCGCCACAGTCTCTGCATTTATAGTTGGCCCAATACTGTGTCTAAAATCCGTCACTGTTAGTCATTCATGCTGTAACATATGGAATAAGGTTTTTATTTGCTGGGTCTTTCCCCTCCCTGTTCTTCAAGGCGTTGACACTGCCATGAAATAGATTGTGAGGAAACGGTGATAAGAAGGGATTTGTTCTGGTTCCTGGAGGGTGTGTGAATATTTGCCTCCTATAAATAAGTCTCTCTCTCTCTCACTTTCTGTTTATTAGGAGAATCTTGGCTCTCTCAGATTGAGCTGCAGGTTTCTATGGAGACAGCGTCCTGGCAACAACTCTCAGCAGCCGTTTTCTTCCCATCTACCAGGCCTAGTGGCAGCAGGCCCAACGGAAAGGGAGAGGACCTGGCTTCTACTAGCAGCAGGAAGCGACGGATGGACATCCAGGCTGTCTAGCTGCACTCTATGAATCTTTTGCATACAGCTATCCCAGCAGTAAAATCATATTAAAAAGCCGAGCAGAGACAGCCAGCAGAGAGGTTGCTAGGATGCAAGGGAAGGATGGGCAGCCATGTCCTGCCCTAATCCAACATTGGTGAGTGAATACAGCAGCTTTAATATGACTAAGTGTCTGAACTTTGCCCCTCTCTGTCGCATGACAATATGGTGATGTTTGTGTTGTGCTGTTCTGTCAATTCGCCGCGTTATAGCATTTCCACAATCATCCCCATATTCTCAGATGCTCCCTCAGGGAGGTGTGCTGCAGTCATTTTAGGGGACCCATGAAACTTCATAATGTGGCAATGCAGTGTGTATAGTGTAAGGGCTTGTTTGATGTACCAAAGTGATGGGCTTTTCATTTTTTGACCCCTCCTCACAGTCATGACACAATAACATTTCTAGTCATTCCAAATCACCATCATGTTTTAGTGTTCGAGTGCAACATAGTGATTCCTGAGTTTGTCCCTGCCACGCACTCTCAGAGAACCCCATATCACAACATTGTGTCACCTACAAAGCTATTTCTGGTTTGTTTTGAGACTGGAAGGATGGTCCAGTGGTCCCTTCAAGTCCTTGCTGTATTGTCAACTTCTTATTTGGGTTTAAGACAAGTCACTTAGCTTCTCTGTGCCTAAATTCCTTGGGTCTAAAATAGGGATAATAGCACTTGTGAAGATAAATCCATTACAGACCGTGAGGTGCCCATATCCTATTGTATATACCTTAAGTAGCTTTCAATGTTATGAAACTTATAAAAGAGAACTGTGACTTAAAAAAGGGGCAAGTGGAAAACTATGTATGGTACTTATATGGCCCTCATTCTCATAGAATCTGAGTACCTCAGAATCTGCAATTTGTTATCCTCACAATACCTCAGTGAGGTAGATAAGTCCTCTTGTTCCCATTTTATAGAGAACTAAGTGGCTTGTTTAAGGTCACACAGGAAATCTATGGCAGAGTAGGGAGTTGAGTGCAGTCTCCCAAGTCCTAAGCTAGTGCCTAAATCATTGGAACATCTTTCTTTCTTCTCATCTGCCAAAAAATCAAATGTGCAGGGCAATGGTTGCTTTCAAGCTGTGGCAGAGGGAGAGGGATGCAACAAAACAGGAGCAAACGTGAACTGATCTGTTTCTTTAATCTTGCATGGAGCTTTATCTTTAGTTTCAAGTTTTGCATTTCTGATGTCAATGATTTACAGGAATAACAGTGAGGTATTCCAGGTTTATGTGAGATAGAAGTTGTGATAGGCCTCAAGTGGGTGGGTATCTTTGCAGTCAGGTATGAAACTTGCAGCTGTGAGATATTTTATGTATCTGCAACAGAACAAATGTAGAATATTCAGAAAGAAAAAAACCTAAAGAGATATGTGCTTTAAATTACTGTATTATATCAAACAGTAGTAAAATTATTTTTGAAGAACTCTTGACTTAAAAGATTAAACACCTGGGGCCTGGATCTTTATTAGGTTCAGTGGAACTATGCCAATTTATACTAGCTCAGGAGCTCACCTTGAGAGTAACATTTTTTTCTTTTGAGGCACGCCTGTGAACATTGGGTATTGCCAGGCCCACTGACAGGAGTGGTGGTGAAGGGGCAATTGCCCCAAGGCCTGGTGTTTCAAAGGGGCCCAGAGTTCCTGGCCACAGGTGATTCCATTTTGGCAGTGGCCAGAGCCCCAGGTGCCTTTGAACTGCCATGGGAGCTCTGCTCCATTCATCTTTGAGGGCTGGGGGATGGCAGATCCTCATTCTGGGTGATGCTAGGGCTGACTACCCTATGCCCTGCCCCTTCTGCTCTTGGTCCCACCCCTTCTGGGGACACGGAGCTGGCCACCCTCCAACTTTGTCTGAAGGCCCGTGGTGGCTATCGGCCATGCTGAGTGTTACATACATACATTGAGAGGAAACATGACTATTAGTTCTGACATGTAGTAGTTATTAATTATAGGACATACATACACTTTTAGAACTACAGAGAGCTGGATGGAATTTGAGTGCTGCTGGATAAGAAGCTCCTGCCCTGGACACTGGAAAAAGTGCTGAATTTAGCGTTTGATCAAGTTAATGGGAGTTTGTCCATTGACTTGGGGCTTTGGATCAGACCTTAATTGAGGCTTGCTTGCTAGGCATACAGAGCCAAATCCTGCTGGCTTGGGCTCAAAGGGCTCAGGCTGCAGGATTCTAAAATTACAGCGTAGATGTTTGGGCTCAGGCTGGAGCCAGGGTTCTAGGACCTTCCCCTTCTTCTGGGGTCCTGTGAACGTCCACACAGCAGTTTCACAGCCCTGTAACCTGAGTCCCATGACTCTGTGTCAGCTGAGATGGGCCAATCGTGGATGTTTAACTGCAGTGTAGACATACCCCCCATTGCTTTATCATGGGATATGGCCTGAAAGGCTTTTTGAACTTGGCCCATAATGAAGTGCTAGTAAATAAATTATATCATGGAGCTTACAGCTGACAACTGATTGCAAGCCTGGCAGTGAAGAAGCTGGTGAGAACTAAGGGTATGTCTACATTGCCACACAGTTTGGACTAAGGCAGTGGTCACCAACCAGTAGATCGGGATCTTCTGGTAGATCTTGGAGCCTCTGACAGGTGATCCTGACAGGTTTGGCCTAGGGGCTACCAAGCACTGGCACTTCAGCTGCCTTTTCCCCCCACTGCGACACACCTCCTGCCCATTGCCTTACAGCTGCCTCCTCCTTGCCTGCCCCCCCCTCCACCCAGCCTCCTGCTTGCTGTGCAGGGCAGGGGCAGAAGAGAAGGGGGTGCTTATGTCAAGGTGCCCCCCATCCTGTATTCTGTCTCCACAGAATGGAGTGGGGGGGGCACAACAGGGCTTGGGGTGAAGGGAGTTTGCTGGCTACTTTTGGGAGTGGTGTAGGGTCAGGCCAGGGGTGAGCCTGCTTTAGCCCCACTGCACCACCACCAGGAGCCACCTGAGGTAAGCATTGCCCAGTTGGAGCCAGCTCCAAACCTCTGTCCCAGTCATGATCCCCCTCTGACACCCTAAGCTGCCGCTCCAGCCCTGAGCCCACTGGACCCAAACTCTCTTACAGAGCCTGTACCCTGAGCCCCCTCCTGCTCCTTAACTCTTTGCCCTAGGCTCAGCTCAGAGCCCCTCTCACACTCCAAATCCCTTAGCCCAAGACCAGATTCTGTGCCCCAAACCTCTGCTCCTGCCTAGTGAAAGAGATGGAGAATGGGAAAGGTAGAGAGGACAGTGTGACCAGAGGCAGGGCCTCACAAAAGGGGCATGAAGGAGGCAGGGCAATATATATGGGTTTGAGGTAGATCGCAGATTGTACTTTAAATTCAAAAAGTGATCTTGTGCTTAAAAAGGTTGGAGAGCACAGGACTAAGGGGATGTGCACAGCTCTGGGCTCCCCCTTGTGGGTGCTCTGGGTAAGATGTTACAGGTTGTGAGTTCTCTGTAAGCAATAAAAAAACCAACAAATGGTCTGGTAGCACTTTATAGACTAACGAAACATGTAGATGGTATCATGAGCTTTCGTGGACACAGCCCACTTCTTCAGATGACCAGTTATCTGAAGAAGTGGGCTGTGCCCACGAAAGCTCATGATACTATCTACTTGTTTCGTTAGTCTATAAAGTGCTACCAGACCATTTGTTGTTTTTTTCTGTAACAGACTAACTAGGCTACTCCCTGAAGTTCCTGTAAGTAATAGTTACATGCCAGATCTAATAGGCACATTCCCTCTGGGGACCTTTTAAGCTCACACCTACAGCATCCAAACCGGGGAGTTAAAGTACAGCATTTTGGTGCTCATCTGCCATTCAGAGTCTCTTAGTCCGAGCTGTGAGGCAATGTAGAGATGCTCTCAGTGTCACTCAGGATGAGATAACTGCCTCAGGATCACTCATTAATGATCTAAAAGTGACTGTCAGAAACCAGCAAAGCAATTTCAGAAACCAGCTAGAGAGAGAAACTGTGGAATTTGCCTTCATATACAAATTTGACACATTCAACTATGGTTTGAACAAAGACACAAACTGGATGGGCTGTTATATTTAACACCCAAATGAAATCAAGAGCTAAGTATCAGGCACTGACAGCCCGCTCAATTAGCCTCATTTAGCATGGACACTTTAATTGACAAGGGGTTTTTTTCCTCCTTGCCCTTCCCATCTCCCTTCTTTTTCTGCTATTTATTTGTACCTCTGGACCCCTTACTCCATTCATTTGAAGAGGTGGGTTGTGCCAAGAAAACTCATGATACTATCTACATTTTTTGTTAGTTTCTAAGGTGCCGCAGGACCATTAGTTGTTTTTTAAGTTGCCTTGGGATATCATTGTAGAGTGTGAGGTCTCAGCATAAGGGAGATCTGAGTGTATACGCAGAACCAGTGCTAGGTATAATCAGAATAAACAATTGCTTAGTGCCCAAGCATCTCAAGGGGGCTCCTATTAATTATTAGTATGTATTGTGAGGGAGAGGAAGAAATATTTCTGCGTAGGGTTTGCTATGGGCTAGTACTTGCCCTGGTGTACAGAGTGACTGTTTAATTTAAAAATAACAAAAAGCTGAATATTTAATATTTGGAAATATTGCTTTAGACAAATCAGTGCCTCTGGTGGCTTTTAGGAAAATTTGTATTTGACTGTACAACTGTGACTAATCCTGCAGTCTTTCTGCACCCAGACATTGTCTCCAGTGGGAGTTTCAGCTGCACAAATGTGGCAGGATGAAGCCATTGCAAGATGAGGTAAAAAAATCAACCACATTTAAGATATACTGTCAGTTATACATTTTTAAATAGTTTAATATTTTGTCTTGTGTCCTTGGGACAATATCCAGATCAGGATAGTTCCAATGAATTCAATGAGACTATTTACATATTTAAAACTAAACTGTACATAACTGGTCTCTTGCATCAAGGCCTCTAACATGCAGTGCAATTTAGTGGAATAAACATAGATCCAGGCTCTGCCACTGATTCACTGTATGATCTCTTTGAGCAAGTCATTTAACATCACTGGCTAAATTTCCCAAATTGTGAAATATCATAATAGTGTTAACCAAAAACCACCTCACAGACTGTAGTGGGTAGATCCCTCAGATGAGTAATCCCATTGTCTTAGTGGCACTTAGTGGAGACCACTTGTGTGAGGAACGATTTGTAGAATTTGGCCTTTAGTATCTGTACAGTGTAAATAATAATACCTATCTTACATATAATTCAGCATCATTATCTCCATTTTACAGATGGAGAAACTGAGACATAAAGGAGATTTGCCCAGGGTTACCCAGCAAAGCAGAATCAGAGCAAGGAACTGGAGTCAGGTCTCCTCAGTCCCAGTCAGAACCTCCTCACCATTAATTGCTACACTGCTTCTCATTAAAATGAGGCTATTTTAAAAAAATCATTCATAGAATACTGTGCTGTAAATGGAACACACATACAGCTACAAAAATGTTCTCTGTTGTCTAAGTGGTGCTTTGAAACATGTTCTAAAGCATCAGCATGCTGTGAATTTTGATGCTTTTGCAGGATCTCCCTTGCAGGCTTTTTGAACTTCAAAAGTCAACACTTGTATTAAAATAACCTGTTTTCTACTTCCATCTGTGCACCATATTGCACCAAATTTCATCAGCAGTTGCAAAACTGTTTTCATAGATCATATCTCTTAGTTTTCAGTAGCAATTCTGAGTTCACATGGAATTCAGGATCGAGTCCAATGTGAAAAAAGAGTGATCATTATTCTGTCTGTAAGAGGGTCTTCAGTGGGCTGAAAAGCCGAGGGGTTAGTGTCCACTCATTCAAGGGACAGTGATAGGGTAGCCTGGACCCACCCACTCCACTGGGCTCTGATCCAGGACCCTAGGAAGATCAGGAGTGTTTGCCTATGGGAAGGGGCCCTCGGACCTACTTTCCCTGGGTCACTGCTTACCCCTGCTTCAGTCCCTCAGCTTTTGGTCCCAGATAAGAAGAGAAGAAAAAGGAAAAGGACACCCAACTGCTAGCCTAGCTGGGTTCTGCAAACATTCCTGTTCCTTCTCCAGACAGAGGCGTAGCGAAGGTGTTTTGTGCCTGGGGGCAAAAGAAAAATTTGTGCCTTCCCCTCCCCCGCCACCATGTGGCACGGCCCTGAGCCTGGTGCACAGGTGAGGGGAACTTGTACTGCATCTTTCCCCACCCCCTACAGTTTGGGGCCAGGCTCCCGCATGCATTAACCCGCCGGTGCAGGGTCGAGCTTGGAGCAGGGTCGGGCTTGGAGCAGAGAGGCAGGGAGGAGGCTCCAGCTGCTGGTGGCAGGTGGAGTAGGAGCACGTGAGCTGAAGGGATAACGGGGGGAGCAGAATGGGATTAAATTGGAACCTCCCTAGCATGGTGCCCAGGGGCAACTGACCTCTCCGGTCTCCTCACTAAGATTTGTGTGGAGGCTAAGATTTGTGTGGTTGCTACTATATGTATGGCTGTTCGTATTAGAAAACCAGTCGTTAAAAGACTAAATTTTGACCAGTTTTCAATGATCTCAGTTGCTACAGGCTCAAGTTAGTTAGATGTTTAACTGCCAAAATTTGAACCTCCACAATGTATTGTTTTAGCATCAGTGGTTAATACAAAACACATATAAGAGAATACATAACAGCAAGAGTGTGTTCGCTGAAGAATGGAACAAAAACATTTAAGAGACAGGGCATTAGATGGAATAATTTCCTATTGCTAGGAATACTCTATTATTTGCCTTCAGTGCCTTAATTTAGCAGTGCTAATGGTAGTTGGTGATTTCCCAATTCTTGTTGCTAGAGATGCATGAGCCAATATACTTGGTTTATTTTTGTGTCATTTTTTCTCTTTTTCTTAAGGCTGCTCTGCCCAGCTACAGTTGAGTCAGGGGACATAATTAAAACATGGCTGGCTCCTGACCCCATAAACTAGGGTTAAGATTTTCATTATTATATTGAAAAGCCTAATGACCACATTGAGATACAGGCAGTCCCCGGGTTACTTACAAGATAGGGACTGTAGGTTTGTTCTTAAGTTGAATCTGTATGTAAGTCGGAACTGGCGTCCAGATTCAGCCGCTGCTGAAACTGATCAGTTTCAACAGCGGCTGAATCTGGACGCCAGTTCCGACTTACATACAGATTCAACTTAAGAACCCCAGGCATCCCCAAGTCAGCTGCTACTGAAACTGATCAGCGGCTGATTCCAGGAAGCCCGGGGCAGGAGCTGGGGTGCTGCTGGGTTGGTCCAGTAGCGCCGCCGCTCCTCGGCGCTACTGGACCAACCCAGCAGCACCCAAACTGCTCTGCCCCAGGCGTCCTGATTCAGCCGCTGCTGAAACTGACCAGCAGTGGCTGAATCAGGACGCCTGGGGCAGAGCAGCTGGGGTGCTGCCCGGTTGGTCCAGTAGCGCCCAGAGCGGCGCTACGGGACCAACTGGCAGCGCCCCAGCTGCTGTACCACAGGTGTCCAGAGCAAAGCAGCGGAGCACGGGGGCAGCGGGACAGCCCAGACGCGCCGTGGTTGTCCTGCTGCCCTCGGGCTCCGTGGCTTTGCTCTGCTTTGCTCCCCGTCCCCCTGGTCTGCAGACCAGGGGGACGGGGAGCAAAGCGGCGGAACTCGCGGGCAGCGGACAGCCCAGACGTGTCTGGGCTGTCAGCTGGCCGCGTGCTCCGCGGCTTGGCTCTGCTTTGCTCTGTGGGCAGCGGACAGCCCTGTCCACTGCCCGTGTGTTCCGCCGCTTTGCTTCCTCTCCCTGGTCTGCTGAAGACCAGGGAGAGGAAGGGCCCCGTTCGTAACTGCGGATCCGACATAAGTCGGATCCGCATAACTCGGGGACTGCCTGTACTCTTTACTAAGTTGAATAGTGCATTACAACATAAATACTACTATTAAAATCAATGGAGTTATTTGGGGAGTAAATAGTGATACTACTCAGTAGTGATACTACTCTGTAGGAGCAAGAGTATCACAGCCAAGCTTTGAAGTTGGTGGAGTTCATTTGACTAACTATATGCATCTTTCTTGTGATGATTTGCCTAACTTGTTCATATTGGAATATGTCTCTTAACTTGGGATATTTTAAAGTTTTCTGGGAGTTGGTAATTCTGGAGTACAATTATAGATGTTTACAATCAGAAACTCACTATTAATTGTTTCATGCAGAAGTTAATCATAACGGAGGAGGGAGTGTCAGCTTTCACTGAATTTTCTTGCTTTTACTGCTTTTTAAAATCACAGTTTAGAATTATTTCTATGTAATTTTTGTATATCACATCAAGATTGGATCAGAAAGGCATAGAGATTTAGAAAGTTGCAGGTGCCTTTGAGTATTGAATTTGTTTAGATGACCAGAGACGTCAATGTTTAGAGACTGTCCATAGGAACATTTAGCACATGGCAAACTGCAATGTAAATCTACCCCACACTAGCCTGCTGTGTGGACCCTGCTGCTGCACACTGAAAGTTCCAAAGTGCACTTAAATTACACTCTTTCAAAACAGAAATAGATCAAAGCACCTTATGAAATTTTAATGCGTGGCAGCAGGGTCCACCCTTACTCCACTGGAGGCTAGAGTGAAGTAGATTTACACTCTTGCTTGCTGTGAACTAAATAGTCATAGAGACAAGACCTTAGAATCATGGGGACAGATCCTCAGATTGTCATCACTTCGAGCCAATCCTGCAAATACATAGGGTATATCTACACAGCAAAGTTATTTCAAAATAACTTTACCAGCGTCTACACAGCCAAACCGCTATTTTGAAATGAAATCGAAATAGCAGAGGTAAACCTCATTCCACAAGGAATAGTGTCAATTTTGAAATTGTTATTTTGAAATAAGCGCTGTGTAGATGCTTTTTTCAAAATAAGGGGCTTCCAGCCGTTCCCAGGGTGCCCTGGTGGCCACTCTAGGCACAACCAAAAATACTCCTTTTCCTCCCCCCATCCCCAGAGCCCTTAAAGGGGTTGACTCTGGCCACAGTGCCTGTGCCAGCTCCAAGCCTGCCAGCCCAGAGCTAGCAGTCACTGCACCTGACCCAGTGGCCCCAGCATGAGCCAGGCAGCCAGTGCCTGCCAGCCAGCCTTCCACCGCTCTGCCAGCCAGCCTTCTACCGCTCCCCAGGACCAGTCTGCCAGCTCCCAGGAGCCTGCCAGGGGCCGGAAAAGGCGGGTGCCTGCCTGGTCCAGTGCAGAGATCAGGGACCTAATTCAGGTTTGGGGGGATGCCTACAACATCCATGATCTCCGCACTATAAACAGGAACACTGCAGGCGTATGCCAGGGTCACAGGGGACAGGTCCCAATCAGGGGCAAATCCAGATTCCTACCCCTATTTTGATGCAATGGACCGCATCCTTGGGGGCAGGATGGTCCGTGCTCCCCAGGTGGTCATCGACCCTGGGGCAGAACTTGCTGCCTACTGCTGCTCCAGCCCCTGCTGCCTCCCCAGCTACCGCTCCTCCTCTCACTCCTTCTCCCCCTCCTGATTCTTCCTCCCCACACTCCCCACACCCCCAGGGATGCCGAGGCCCCCGCATTTGCGGTGCTGGGAGACAGTTGGGCCGGCGAGACCCCCAGCCCTGAGTCCTGAGCTTCTCCTCCCCCTTCCTCCCCTTGCCTCCCCCTGCCAGCTCCCTCCTCCCAGGTTTTCCCCTCCCCTCTCTCACCCTCCCTCCTTCCCTCTCCCACCTTCTTTCCTCAGTCTCACCTCAGTTTCATTCCCCCCCACCCCAGTTTTGTTCAATAAAGAGGCTTTGTTGTAATGAACACATGTATCTTGTATTGTACAGCAGGAATGTGGGTTAGGGAGAGGTAAGTGGAAGGACGTGAGGGAGGAATGAGGCACAAGCCCCCAGTGGGGCACAACAGGGAGCCTGTTACTGCCTGCAGAATGTGCTTCAAGGCTTGAAGCAACACATCCAGGAGAAGCCCCAGAGTGCCCAGGGGCAGCTCCGGCTCCGTGCTGCAGAGTGCTGTGGTGTCATGAGTGAGGACAACCAGAGCACGCAGTGAAAAAAATGCTTTGCTGTCCCTTAGCGAGGTAGGCAAGCAAGCAGGGAAACCTTAGAACAGTCTGTCCAGGGGGGGAGGTGTCCCTTTAAGCACAAGTCTCAGATACCTTCTGTGGCTCCTTCCTGAGGCTAACTCCTGACCTGATGCCCTGCCAGAACGGGTTCTGGCCAGCCTTAAATGTGATTCAGCGTCCTATCAGTGTGGACGCACTATTTTGAAATAGCAAAACGCTATTTCAAAATGCATTTTGTTTCTAGACGCATTATTTCAAAATAAGCTATTTCAAAATAACTATTTCGAAATAAGCTATTTGGAAATAACACTGTAGTGCAGACATACCCAAACTGTTGAAGTTAATTGGACTATTCATAATAGGGAGCAATACTATAGGAGAAAATTTTCAAAGGCATCAGTGGAATTGGTCCCCGACTTCCATTCATTGTCAGCAGGATTTGGATGCCTAACTGCCCTTTGTGTTTTTGGAAAATCTCCCCATAGTCCCAATAATATATTTAAAAAAAAATCTAGGCCATGCACGGGGCAAATTTCACCTGGCCTAAGCTATGACATGGTAATATTCTACCGGTGGTTCTGTTCACAGACTGGTATTAGAAAGTTCACTTTGCCACTGATCTGGGATGAAGGATGGTCCAATGGCAAGGATATTGGCTTAAGACAGTGTTTCTCAACCTTTTTTTATAAAGTACCTCTTTAAAAAAAATGTATAAGTACCCCCAGTACCTACAGTTTTCAGACACACAATTTTTTTTTCTATCATTTCAACACGTGTTTAAACAACTTAATCGTAGCCGGGCAGGGCAATTAAATTTTTGGGTGTAAAAAGTACAAAAATAATAAAGCGCTGTAAAACTTAAAACAAAAATTCAGTTTTCTCCAAATTTCAGTTGTTGACATACCCCCCAGATTTCTTTTGAGTACCCCTAAGGGTACTCGTACCACTTGTTGAGAAACACTGGCTTCAGACATGGGGAGCCAGATACAATTCATTGCTTTATCACGGCCCCTGTGTGACCCTAGACAAGTTATTTAACCTTTCTGTGCCTCAGTTCTCCATGCGTAAAAAATGGGGATAATAATGCTACCCTATTTCAGAGCAGGTTGTGAGGCTTAACACATTAGAGACTGTAAAGTACTTTGGGTTTGACTCGTAAAAAGTTCAATATGAGTGACCGGCTTTACTATTAGGGGTGCTGACAGCATCCATAGGCCCCTGGGCAAGATAGAGTGGTGGGCCGGCTCAGTGCTCCCAGAAGGGCTTGGAGCTTGGGGCAGAAAGGGCCGAGCCAGGGGCAGCCAGCCTTCCACTCTGTACCCAGCCATAAGTCACCCAGTGCAGTAGCAGAAGCAGTGGCAATGGCCGGGAAACCTAGACCACTTTGAATCAGTAGGCCCCATGGCAACTGTCCCCTTTACCCCGCCTGTCAGCAGTAGGGATGCCAGATGGCTGAAACAAAAATACTGAACACCCTCCCGCCCCCGCCAAAAAAACCCACCGGGGAAAAAAATTTATTGAAGGAAAAAAAAGGGGGGGGGGGAGAAACAAAGTTGTTGAGCAAAAAACAAACAAACAAAAAAGACTCCAAGGACCTGCTAGGGGTTTTCCAGGTAGTCACTAAAAAAAAAAATCACGCTTCATGGGGGGAGGAAGACGACCGGCCAAGAAGGGAACGGGGGGCTAGAAACAGCAAATGGAGGGGGGGCAACGGGGCTGGCCGAGGGAGATGGGGGGGCCAATGGGAAGCGGGGCTGGTTGTGGGGCGGAGGTCAAGCGGAATGGGGCTGGCTGCGGGATATTGGGGGGGAAGACGGGCTGGGAGTGGGCAGGGCTTGCTGGGAGTAAGGGGGGCGGGAAGCACAGCTTGGGGCAATTGGGGGCTGCAAGGGGGGCCGGGAGGAAGAGTGGGCAAGAAGCAGAGCCGGCTGGGGGGAGAGGAGGGGTGCAGCGGCGCTGGCCGGGAGAGATCAGGAAGAGGAATGGGCCGGCGGGAAGCACAGCTGGCGGGGGGTGGTGGTAGTGGTGGTGCAGCGGTGCTGGCTGGGAGGAGGGGGGGGCAGGAAGCAAAGCTGGTGGGGGGGGGGAGGAGTGCAAGGGGGCTGACCAGGGGAGATCAGGAAAAGGAACTGGCTGGCAGGAAGCAGAGCTGGGCGTGTGTGTGCAGGGGGGCTGGACGGGGAAGATCAGGAGGGAAAGTGGGGGAGAACCGGACGGCATGGAAGGGGGGGGGGGTGCGCAAATCGGCTGGCGGGGAGTGGGACTGACCTGGGCACTTGCTGCCTGTCCTGCGCAGGCTCCCGGCGACGCATGAGCTAAGAGGAAGCTTCCCCTCCTCCTCACACTCAACCGACTGAGGGCTCCCGGCGGCAATCGTGGCCCCGTCTCCCAGCCACTCCCCCCACCTCCGCCAGGCTTCCGTCCGGCACCCAGCTGGAAAAATCAGAAAATACCGGACATTGCACATGTCCGGTATTTTCAGATGTTTTTTACTGGACACAGCGCTCAAATACTGGACTGTCCGGTACAATACCAGACACCTGGCAACCCTAGTCAGCAAGTCTGTTTACTTTTATTAGTTCTGTGAATAAACTGAGGACTACAGCTTCCAAGGCTGTCAATCTATCAGCTTTCATATGTGCTTCATTCAATTGAAAAAGGGTTTTAATTGTTTGTCATCAAATTCTCTTCCTTGTTTTGCTGTGTTATAAGTTTTGTAGACAAATATTTTGAAAGCCAAATCATGGGCCATATATCAAAAGTTTTCCAATGTCAGAGTTGTCAGCCTAGTTTTAAGGTTCACTTCAAGCAGATACATGAAGTCATTTCAGTGCCAGATATAAACACTTGTTAAGTAATGCAATGTGTATTTTTTTCAACAGACATAAATTATTGAAAAGAAAATGGCACAGCGAAGCCCAATCTTTCCGACACTTGCCCCTACTGAAAGGTACAGTCTGACATGTTAGAAATCTAGAATCTACAGAGTGCAGGAGTATTTATACTTCTCCTTTAATTCTCTATTTACTATCATGCTTAACATTATAGCTTTTGTACTTAGTGCAATAACTAAACTAAATTAAATATTTTAGACATATACCCTGCTTATCCAAATCATGAGTTAAATTATAAAGTCCTTGGCTTTTATTTAGTCCTTTCTCAAGGAAAACATCTACTGGCTTCAACTGTGACTGAGTCTATGTCTACACTGCAGAGTTCTGCCATGTCCAAAAAAGCAGACACATTTTTTCGGCATCCCTGTAAACTTCGTTCTGTTTTTTTCAGACAGCGTGTTTTTTCCAACATTTAGCCCCGTGTAGGTGGGCCAAATGTTGGAAAAGCCTCTTTCGGAAGAAAAGCGGAAAAAGATACGCAAATTGCGATTTGCGATTTGCAATTTGCGTATCTTTTTCCGACTTTTCTTTGTAGTGTAGATATAGCCAGAGTGAAAGTTCAGGATATTAGGACTAGTCCCAGTGGAAGCTTTTCACGACTAAGGAATGGGTGTAAAAATGTAAGGTCAAATTCTGCGTTCATTTACACCCTTGTTGTATCTCTATTAACTTAAGTGAAATCATCACACAATGTAAGTGAGAACAGAATTTAGCCTTCAGTTCCTGATTAGGCCCCTATGAGTATGACATAACAGATCTAGCATACAAGAAAAAAAGAAATAAGAAAGGTGTTTAAGGTATTGAAAGGCACAAAGGAAAATTAGGCACCCAATGATCATTGACTTTCAATGGGAGTTGAAGACCTATTTTCAATTTGTGCTTTTGAAAATCTTTCTCTAAAGAATTATAAAACTTAACTTCTGTAAAATACAGTGTTCATCGATGGCCAGATTTCCAAAACTCTCAGCACCTCAACAGCAACTGTTGCTTTCATTAGAAGCTGCCCAGTGCTGAGCTCTTTTGAAAAATCCGTAGAGTTATTTTGGTGCCTAAATGGGAGCTGACCTCTTTCGAAAGGTTGCCTTAGAGACTGTGAGAAGCTTGGATTTTGTCCCTCATGGATTTCCAAAGCTTAAGCATCTATTTAACCAGTTCCCAAGAGGAGAAGTTTTTGGATGCATACTCTGGAAGTAGCCTTACTGGGAGAGAAAAAAATTCCTTCTTAATTTTATTTGTATTTAACTTTATTACAATTATTGCTTTGAATAAGGATGGGAAAAAAGAAGAGGCAAAATTTGCCCACATATAGTGATACTTGCACAGTGTAATCAAAAGCATTCTGTGTTCGTCCCCAGATAGACTGCTTTGTTTTGCTAAGTGCACATGCCTGGGTTAGTTACCCTGAAGTGAACTGGAGAGGAGGCCTTGATCTCCCTTCACACCTACCACTCACGGCAGCAAATGCTGTACCTATGTACAATGGTGGGAACTCTGGAGGTGTTTAGGATTTTTGGGAGCCAATGTTCTTTTTGGAGGCACTGTACCTCCCAGTGTTTCTACTAAGCTGGTATCAGTCTCATATACATGACTGTGGTTAAAAGCTACAGTAGAGTTTTGAGTAAGGCAAACACATTAATAACACACTTGTTTTAATATATTTCTTTTGTTAGACGGATTCGAAATATACCACTACACAGCCAAGCTTTGACCGCAGTCCCATTAGCATCTGCAAGTCTAGTGGATCAGCTAGAAGACAGAATTCTAAGCCATGAAAAAACAACTGCTGCTCTTGTGGAACACGCTTTTCGCATTAAGGAGGACATTGTTTCTACTTTGCATAGAATGCAGAACAAAGGAGGAGGAGATCGGTTGGCTAGGCAACTCTTAGAAGAACATATCCGAAACATAACAGCAATAGTGAGGCAGCTTAACCGGGACATTGAGGTATGTACTGGTTCTTTCCCGGGGCTAGCACCATTTCTGCTATTGACTGAATTTAATTAGAAAAATTAGTAAGATTTAATATATGGTATAAGTATAAGAGCTAAACATTTATAAAGTGTAGGTATATGCTTACCAGAGTATGTAGTTCTTTTGGTTGCTATAAAAAATATAGGCCACTGGCAGGAATTTACATATAAATTCTACACAGTTTTGTGCTGCTAATCCGACACAAAAGACAAAACTAGAAAATCATCACTGAGAGATAGCCATGTTGGTCTGTAACTTTAAAAACAACGAGTAGTCCTGTAGCTCTAAGATGCAACACTAACATGCACATCAACTTCAGTTGAAAGGCCCTACTACCTAAACATATACAGACTCCTCTCCCCTATAAGAAAACATACACAGACTCCTCATCCTTTTCATTTTCCACATCTGCCACCCACAATGCACACACCCAACTTATCCAGTTAATCAAATATACAACCTTAAACCTGATTTCTGCAGAAATTAGCAGGGTAGTGGTAGTTGAGTGAATATAGGTTAGTATTTGAGAACCCAACTCTGCTGCTAGTGTGACTTTAGAGAGCGTTCTGTGAGTGGACTGGACTTGAAAATCAGGAGAAACCATAAATAAATGTATAAATAGGATGAAATTCAATAAGTACAGTTGCAAAGTACTCCGCTTAGGAAGGAACAATCAGTTGCAAACCTACAAAAAGGGAAATTACTGCCTAGGAAGGAGTACTGCAAAAATGGATCTAGGAATCATAGTGAACCGTAAGCTAAATATGAAGACAATAGGTCTATAAAATCATGACTGGTGTGGAGAAAGTGAATGAGGAAAAGTTATTTACTTGGTCCCATAACATAAGAACTAGGGGTCACCAAATGAAACGTATAGGTAGCAGGTTTAAAGCAAACAAAAGGAAGTACTATTTCATGCAATGTGCAGTCAATCTGTGGAACTCCTTGCCAAAGGATGTTGTGAAGACCAGGCTTTAAGGGTATGTCTACTCAATAGGGCTTAACTCAAAATAAGCTATGCAAATTGAGCTAAAAGAGTGTTCCAAGGAAGAGAGAGAAAAATATTCTTTTTAAACTCTGATGAAAGGATAAGAAGCAATGGGCTTAAAGTGCAGCATGAGAGGTTTAGGTTGGACATTAGGAAAAACTTCCTAACTATCTGGGTGGTTAACCACGATAATAAATTCCCTAGGATGTTGTGGAATGTCCATAATTGGAGATTTTTAAGAGCAGATTAAACATACACCTGTCAGGGATTGTCTACTGTAGGTGGTACTTGGTTCTGCCATGAGTGCAAGGGATTGGATGCCCCATTTTTTTGCATGCCTATAAAAACAGTTGTTATTAAATTAAAAACAGATTTGATATTTTATTTGGATTTAGCAAAATATAATAAATGGCCTATTGAATGTATAGTGACTTGTTGAACTTCTGTTTGCGTATTAATGCCTTATAGACACTACAGGAACAGATACGTGTCAGGGATAACCTCAGTTATGGAACTAATTCTACCTTAAAGAGTCTGGAACTGCGGCAGCTATCTGGTTTGGGAGATCTTCGGGGGAGAGTTGCAAGGCAAGTGTCACTTTCGGGAGTGTTTTTTGCAATCAACTTGTTTTCTATTAATCTTCAAGTATGCCTTTTATATTTAATGACAGTGGTCCAAATTTAACCTTGGTCTAAGTCCCAGAATGAATTTGGCTCAATGTTTTCATGGCAGTGAGAAATAATCTCCTACATTTCAGTATAAATATTAACATTAGTTACATGGCCATTAATTATTGAAAAAGATACCATTGAAAAATTTGTGTTCCCAGGGAGCAACATAAAATTACATATTGTTTTTTAATGTATTTTAAGAAGTAAAAATCTTATTAAAATTAGATAAACTGCATGTTATTCCCAGGGTTTAAAAGAAAGGGGAGTGGAAGTAACCATGGCATCATAGAGGTTCTATAGGCCAAATTAAGCCCTCAGGCATGGACTACACAAGCCACGATGTTGCTCAGAGGCGTGGACATAACTCCTGGTGTAGACAGCGCTATGTCAATGGGAGCGCTTCTCCTCTTGATCCAGCAACCATCTCAGGGAGATGGAGTTCTTAAGCCAATGGGAGAAGCCCTACCATTAGTGTAGGTAGACTCTTCGCTGAAACTGGCATCAGTGCAGCTTACTAGCTGCAGCACTGTATGTGAAGACAAGCCCTTACACATGTGCAGCTTTGTTATTTTTAGATAATTCACTCAATGACACCTGGGCAAACCAACTTACAGTTGGCATTGATGACAATGAAAATATAATCTTAAGGTAATGGGGTTGTATGGCTGTAGATGAGGACTTAATTTGTCATGGAGAATCTTTATGGTTGATGGCATTTGGTGAATTACACCAGAGATGAATTTGGCCAATTATCTGGATTTGTTAAGACATCCCATTCCTTTTTAACTACACCAGTTTTGTTAGTTGACTGTAGTTCATCAGAAATGATTTACTGATACTGTCAATAGGCTGGAAAAACTTAGCTAAGGAAGGTGGAAGGTTAAAAGATTCTGTAAGATTTCCTGCTGTCTATCTTGGGCAGCATATAGTTTCCACATTGACTTGTTATCCCAATTTCCAAAAGAGTTGTTTAAATAGGAGCTAGAGCAGTGATTACAGAGGATTGATTTTTTTCAGACATTAAGACAATTCCTTCTAAGTACATCAGGAAAGGACAAAATCAACTCTTGCTTTGTTGTCTTTCAGTCAGACAAACTATTGAACAATATTTATTGATCACTGAAGTGTTCCTGCCAAATTTATCTCCACGGGTCTTCCTGCATAGCCCTCTTTATATAAAGAATTCACAATGAGATTCTACAAGATCGCATGTTCGGAGCAACACAATTAGTGCCAGGTTGTGCAGCTTTTATTTATATTGATGAGTGCTCATTCATGCCAGTAATGCCATTGAATTCTATGAGTGTGCTTACCTGAATGAGAACTTGCTAAAATGTGTCCTGCAATCTGGCTCTAAATGGCAGAGAACTTAAGATGCGGGGGAGGTAATGGGGAGCTATCCGCACTTAAACCAATATTTCTTCTTGATATGTTTGCTTGGGGAAGTTCACTTTTTTTACTTCTCCCCTAATAATTGTAACTACATGATTTAGATTACACAAAGTGCAGTGCTCAAGGTCAGACATCAGAGTGCCTAGGGCTAGAAATTCTTGCTCATTATTGAGACAGAACACATTTATTGTCTCTTTTTATCTCCTGTTTCATGCTTCCCCGTTGAGCATTTTGTTAAAATCTTCTCTTGGGAGGGAAAAAAACTTGTTTTAGCTGTAAAATGCTGAATTCAATTAGGACATTGTTCTGTGAGAATGAATTATCTGCCTTCAATTACAAGTATATTTTGCTATAAAAATTCCCATAACTCCTGGTTATAATTATCATTTGCATTGCAGTAGTGCATAGTTACCCCAACTGAAACTATGGCCGCATTGTGCTAGGTGCTATACAAATACAGAGTGGGAGACAGTCCTAAATTGCTTGTGATTATTTCATCAATAATCCCCCCAAATTCTGGAGAGGTTCAGACCTGAATCTGAACTTCATAGCTGGTCTCATTTTTCTAAAGGGATGATTTAAATCCTGACAGTGCAATAACCTACAAGCTCTGGGAATGTTTAAGTTTGGATTTTAACTTGTGTCTTATGCCTTTTGTGCAAAAGGGTTTTTTCCTGATAAATGGTCCTCTCTACACAGCGCTTTTTATCGCAAAAACCTCTTCCGCAGAAAGGATCGGAAGAAGATATGCAAATGAGAGCATGAGATATGCAAATGGTGTGCTCATTTGCATTTTCTCTTCCGCAAAAAACCCACAGTGTAGACGTAGCTTGAACCTTCTAATGACAGAAAGTTAAAAGACATTGGTCAAGCCAGAGACAAAAGGGAATCACAAACTGCATTTCCAAGTACCAGATCAAAAGAAGACCAAGATTTTTTAAAATTTTAAAATAGTTGTAAATAATAATCATCCATCTGCTAGATGCAAGGTACAACCCCCACTTTGAATTATGCTGTACTTCCAGGCTTTTGCCTTTGTGTCTCATGTGTCCTTTGTGTCTTATGACACAAATCTCAATATGCTGTTGGACTTACATCCACAATTCACCAAGGAGCAAACATTGTAGGAACAAAAGAAAAATATTCAAGAGTAGCTAGTTACAATAAGGATAAAAAGGATAGTTATAATAAGGATAAAAAGCATTCCAGTCCACTCAGGATGGTTTATCATGAGTTCTACGCTTTTGTGAAAAAACATAATGAACACAATTCACCACGCACAGCTGTTTTAATAGCTGTTCTGTTCATATTGCAAGGAAATGCACCCCAGTGCAGAAGGCCAATGCAAGGCACAACTTAAAACATTTATGCATAAATTAAAACTACTGAAGCTCTCGTGTGTGGGGCCTTGAATGGACTGCCTATCAGTTATTACAAAGCACTCCAGTGTTGTAATAACAAATTTAAAAAATTTTTTTTGGAAGAAATACAATCCCTCATATTCTTCATCTCTCATTGCAGAAGATAAAGAAGAAACTTTCCCTGCAGGCATATTATTCCCTATACATACCTTCTGATGGGCTTCTTTTGACCAGCTACTTCAGAGACAAAATGCTGGATTAGGTGGAGAACTAGTCTGATCCACTACGACAATGCTCACATTCCTAAATCTTTCATACAAGTTTCACTTCATTTAATGATGGGGACTATTTATCAATTATATTAATAATGCGTAGAATCTTCCAAACTGAACAATTTCAAAGTATTTTACAAAAGAACATAAGAACGGCCATACTGGGTCGAAGCAAAGGTCCATCTAGCTCAGTATCCTGTCTTCTGACAGTGGCCAATGCTCCAGAGAGAGTGAACAGAACAGGGAATCATCAAATGATCCCTCTCCTGTCAGCCATTTCTAGTCTCTGGCAAACAGAGGCTAGGAACACCATTCCTACCCATCTTGGCTAATAACCATTGATAGACCTAACCTCCATGAATTTATCTAGTTCTTTTTTAAACCCTGTTAAAGTCCTGGTCTTCACAATATCTTCTGGCAAGAAGTTCCACAGGTTGACTTTGTGGCGCGTGAAGAAAAACTTACCTTTGTTTGTTTTAAACCTGATACCTATTAATTTCATTTTGAAATTTGGCATTGTCTACACAGCCCCAAATTTCGAACTAGAGTGGTATTCTGAAACATCCCTTAATTCTCATGGGACAAGGTTTATTGGGATGTTGAAACAGCACACCCATTATTTGGAAAGATATTTCAACATAATGGGCACACTATCAAGATGCGAAAAACGCTATTTCAGGATACTAGAAGTATAGTATACCGGAAGTATCCTGAAATAGCACTTAGAAAATCTCCTCTTTTCTAAGATGAAAAGTCCCAGTCTTTTTAAATCTCTCTTCATAAGGAACCCATTCCAAACCCTTAATCATTTTTGTTGCTCTTTTCTGAACCTTTTCCATTGCCAATATATCTGTTTTTTAGATGAGACCACATCTGTATACAGTATTCAAGATGTGGGCATACCACATCTCTTTGAACACAGAGTTAGTCTGTATCTCTGAGGTCTGTCCCAGGTAGCATTTCCCCAAAGATGCCCAGTTACTGAGGATATGTCCACACTAGCCCCCTAGTTCGAACTAGAGAGGCTAATGAGGGTGACTGAAATTGCAAATGAAGTGCAGGATTTAAATATCCTGCGCTTCATTAGCATGTTCCCGGGTGGTCGCCATTTTGGAAACTGACTAGCCCGGAATAACTGTCCGCGTCTACATGTGGCAGTGAAATGAGGGTTCGAAGTAAACCCCTTAACTCGAAATAGCTGTTAAACCTCATTCCACGAGGAGTAACAGCTAATTCGATTTAGGGGTTTACTTTGAACTCCCGTTTCACTGATGCGTGTAGACACAGGCAGTTAATCCGGGCTAGTCAGTTTCCAAAATGGTGACTGCCTGGGAACATGCTAATGAAGTGCGGGATATTTAAATCCCGTGCTTCATTTGCAATTTCGGTCGCCCTCATTAGCCTCCCTAGTTCGAACTAGGGGGCTAGTGTAGACATACCCTCACAGTCTCCTTCTGTGTGCCGGGTGCAGAGTAGCTTCTATACACAAGTACAGCCAAAGGGCCTCCCCTCTAGGGCAATCAGAAGCAGCCTGCTAGATCCCAGTTCGAAAGGCTCGCTGTCCCAGTCTATAACAGCCACATAACAGCTCCCGAACTGGATCAAACTCTTCCACAGCAGCCTACCTCCCTTTCTGCTCCGAAAACAGAGAGATGAGTCCACAGACTGCTGAGTCTTCCTCCACACATGTGTAGAGACTCAGATCTCCCACAGAAGAGTAACTTCCTTCCTGATTTTCCCAAGCACTCATGGGAATTGTAGTCTGTGAGGCTAGTTTGCAGCACACACAGAGTCTTCCCAGAAAATAAGCAGAGGCACCTTTAGTAAGGGGACTACATATGTTAGCCACGTTTTGTCCATTGTTAGCTAGGCCTCAGGCCTCAGACCTGGCCTGTGCTGCATTGGCTTATGTTTTAGGCTTTCATCTTACTAGAGACATATTAAGCATGCAAATGTATAATTATGTATTTACATTTTTGCTTTCACAAAATTCTAATTTTATGTACAATCCTAGAAACTACACAAACAAATTAGACGGGCAACTGGATGTATATTTTTGCATCTATATTTTTGAAAATCAAGTTCTTACTATGTATAATAACCTCAGCACTTAGGCTATGTCTAGACTACAAGCTTCTTTTGGAAGAAGCTTTTCCGGAAGAGATCTTCTGGAAAAGCTTATTTCGAAAGAGAGTATCCACACAGAAAAAGCACATGGAAAAAGTTATGTGCTTTTTCGAAAGATAGTGTCCACATTTATTGGACGCTATCTTGCATTTAAGTTGTGATTAGTATGGACAGAGTGGCCACCAAGACATCTGTGTTATTTCCTGGAGGCCTCTTCTTTCAAAAGAACTCCCTCTTCTGTGTCCACACATGCCTTTTTCTGAAAACTTTTTTGGAAAAAGGTTTCTTCCTCATAGAAAGAGGTTCACTGCTGTTGGAAAAACTGCTCTGTTCTTTCAAGTTTGTTGAAAGAACGCAATAGCACTGTAGACATAGGTATAGTTTTTCTGGAAAAAATTGCTGTTTTTCTAGAAAAATGCTGCAGTGTAGACATACCCTTAGATTTCAAGTAACAACATTTCTTCAGGGACTACTAATCCCTCAGTATCTTCATATTTTTAAAATTATCTCACTTCAGGTAAATATGTGCCAAGTCTCTTTATTTGGCTTTTGAAAAATCTGTTAGGATACAAAAAAGTGACTTTTTTCTCTCTTTTTTCATTATGTCCTACAAACAACTAACATGGTTTTGGCTAGGCATGTGGGCTTGACAATATGATTTTGTTACAGATAACAGCACAAGAGATTAATTAATACTGTAAGTTAGACTTTGAATTTTTTTTTAATTTAAAATAACTTTATAGTCATATTATAGATTGGTCAAAAAAGAACCTGAAACCTGAACTCACTGGCTGTGTCTACATTGGCACCCTTTCCCGGAAAAGGGATGCTAATGAGACCAGTCGGAATTGCAAATGCCGCGGGGGATTTAAATATCCCCCGCGGCATTTGCATGAACATGGCTGCCGCTTTTTTCCGGCTCGGGGTTTTGCCGGAGAAAAGCGCCAGTCTAGACGGGATCTTGCGGAAAATAAGCCCTTTTCCAGAAGATCCCTTATTCCTGCTTTCAAGTAGGAATAAGGGATCTTCCGGAAAAGGGCTTATTTTCCACAAGATCCCATCTAGACTGGCGCTGTTCTCCGGCAAAACCCCGAGCCGGAAAAAAGCAGCAGCCATGTTCATGCAAATGCCGCGGGGGATATTTAAATCCCCCGCGGCATTTGCAATTCCGAAGTGTCTCATTAGCATCTCTTTTCCGGAAAAGGGTGCCAATGTAGACACAGCCATACAGATTTCAGAGGAGTCTGACTGGAATGGGGTTAGATTTGTATGTCCTTAAGGTTTTGTTACAGAGTAAAATTCAAACCTTAAAAGGATTCTGTTTTTATTCTAATTTGGATTAGGGATGTAAACTAGCATTTAATTTACCAGTTGAGTAGTTGATGGAATTTCCATCAACTACCTGACTAGTCGATAGGCACTTCCGCGTTCTGCTTTTGAAATGTACAAGAGCCCCAGTGGGGGCTCTTGTGCATTTCAAAGTTGGAATGGAGCCCAGGCCCAGCAGGAAGACCATTCTTAAGTAGATATATTTTTTAAAATGTTGGCCTATATATTGCATTCAGCTACAGTTACCCATTGCTTTGGTATTTATTTATCCAAACAGGTGCGATGCTGGATTAGCCAGATTGTCTGCAGAACACAAAATAACGTATGAAAGACTTCAAAGTTTAAGCAAAGACCAACAAGCTTCTAAAATGATCTTGGAATCTAAAGTCAAAGAGGCAGAAATACAGGTATGTTGTATAAAACAAGTGACCTCCATAAGAGGGAGAATTTAATTTCATTCACAAAAACACTATATTGTTAATGCCAATTGAGTTGCTGGCTTTCAGAAGAGACATAATCAGACCTTCACCATTTTTACTCATTAAATATCCCATGACACTGTGTGCAAATAGGGTTGTCAGGTGTCCGGTATCAAACTGGACAGTCCATTACTTTCGCCTCCTGTCCAGTAAAAAAAATCAGAAAATACCAGACACCTGAAAGGTCTGGTACTTTCAGATTTTTTTCCATCCAGCAGGTGAAAATCCCAGGCTGCCCGGCTCAATACAGAGGCAGCTTGGCAACCCTAGTGCTTATTGGGGAGCTGCCTCCCTGTGCCAGGCTGGACAAGATGGCAGGCGGACGCCGGCAACCTGTTAGGGTAAAAAAGCCTCACCACACGGTTTTTAAAGGGGCCACTGTGGGTTTTGTTGTTGTTTTTTTGGCTTTTTTTGCTTAATAACTCTCGTGGCGCTCAACAAACTTTTTTTTGTTGTTCGATATCTTTTCTGAAACCATCTGGCAACCCTATGTGCAAATGTAGAGATGTCTGCTGTAGAATTGGACCAAATCTGAGTTGGCAGTTTCATTTCACCTGTTTATACTCTTCTACTGCTCTAGCTGGATAAAGTATTCATAATTTCCTGTTCCTAAAATATTATTTAGTATTATTTAGTAGTTGTTAGTGTTGTCCTAATGGCTTCTGTGAGCAAGACCAGCAATGGCTGAATTTCAGTAGTGGTTCCTCATGGGTTAGTTTGTGGCATGGGAGATGTGGAGCCCCCTCAAGAGCACCAGTAACATTTTGCACCATGCAGCAGTTTCCACAGTTGCTACTGCTTGTGCATTTTTCACAAGCTGCTTGGGTTATACAGAATGCTCCATACAAGAATAGTTATACAGAATACTATGGTGCACCAGCCTGATTCTATGGGTGAGCATGAAAGGGGGATGCCAGGGCTCTTCCTGTCTCAGTTTAACAGCAAGCATGTAGGAGAGGGACGCTTCTTGCTTGCTCCTGTGCTCCAGCATGACCTCACATAAGTCACGCACAATCTAGACCTATGTCTGTGCAGTAATAATTGGGTCAAACACATCAAGCAATCTGACTGAGTTAGCCAGTGGTACTGTAGGTGGATTAGTCAAAAGGGAAAATCAATTCCACGATAGTTCCAGCTTCTGTATTTGAACCCTGGTGAGAAAAAAGCTCAACAAATACATTTTCCATGATTCAAGTAGGTAACAGAATTTTAAAACATGGAAAATCTATATTCCATAACCTATTGACCACCCAAAACTGCAACTCCCTCATTCAGCAACCTCCATGGTTCGGCAGGACTACAGGTGTTCCTGGACCAGGGAGTCCTGGCTGGGAGCCCCAGTAGCAAGGGGGGTAGTGGCTTGGAACCTGGCAGGGGTGGGGGGGGGGGGAGCTGGGACTGGCACCAGAGCTCTGGTAGCTCAGCAGGGACTGCGGCAGTCCCCATACCAGGGCCATGGCAGTCGTGGTACTGGGACTGGGGCTGGAGATGTGGCAGCTGCAGCAGCCCCGATAGTGGGGTCGGGGCCAGAGATGTGGCAGCCCTGATAGCTGGGCAGGGGCTGTAGGTGCAGAAGTAGTGGCAGCCCCAGTGGCGGAGTCGGGACCAGGGACACCACAGCCCTAATAATGGGACTGGAGCCAGGATAGTCTGGCTGGCCAGGACTGCAGCAGCCCGGCAGTGTGGCAGAGAGTGGTGGTGGCTGGGTCTGGCAGTGGGGAGAGAAGGTGGTCTGGGGAACCGGTAGCAGGGGATCTCCTCTGGTCCAGAAAATTCCCTCATTCAGGACTGGTCAGATCCTGAGGGTGCTGGACCAGAGAGGTCCAACCTGTAGTTGAACAGTAGCATTTCCACTGTATGTCAAAAAATTTTCACATTTATCTAAAGCTTAGCTCCCAAGAGCAGGCTGATAATTCACTTTTTTTTCTTACTAGCTTTTAAAATAATCTGTTCCATTTAATGAATGCCTCAAATAATGAAGCTGATATATAGAAACCTACTGGTTTAAGAGGCATTTATACAATTAAAATATGCCTGCAATTTATAAAATCGGATTTTCGATGTGTTGAGTAATTCATCAGATCATTATATTTTGGAATAAAGATCTGATAGTGAGGTGAACAGCTCTCAAGTAGCAACTTTTAAAATATCAATTTCATAAAGATTGCCAGCACGCTAACTGCTAGCATGTCTGTTTTCTTGATGAGCCATATTTTATCTTTAGTCTTTGTGAATAAATATAATTGTAGTTAAAGAGAAATAGGTATTGCAGTGAGGTTGTAACAATCATGACCTCATGTATGCTCGTCATAGCCAATAATAGGAATTAGCGTGTGCATTTAGGAGAAATCTTATTTCCCTTAAATTGTCAATGGGTTTTGGAGTCCAGTGGGCAACAATAGGAAGAATAAGAGCCTTCTCAAGAGGTGTGTATCATGGACAGTACTCTTGAGAGCTACTTCACACAGGGAGGTTTTGGAGGTGGGGTGCAGGTAGGTAATATTCCTCACCTATTCACTAAAAAAGGACCAGGTAGATGCTCTTACTGCAAGGTAACACAGCTCCCTCTAGTTGTTGAGAAATTGTCATCTTAGTAATGCTGCCACTCCAGCTGTGTGGGTTAATAGAAGGAAAATTTGCAAGTAGGTTAAAGTTTGGGTCTATTAATTAGAGCAGTGTCCCTTTAAAATCTTCAGTCATAAGTATGTTCAAAACACAATGTGTGATGAATTTGAGGAGAAAATAGTAAACTCAGAATTCCCATTTCAGATTTCATACCTTTTGAGCAGAGTAGAGCAGTCAATAATGCAACAAGAAGCAAAACTGAAGATTGCCTACAAAGAGAGCAACCAACAGCTCCACCTTCTGGATGTTAAGTGAGTATTCACCATATTGAAAAATCATGCCACTTACAAATCAAGAGTCTACTCTTGCAAACTGTGAGTAATCATTAGGGCAGTGGTATCCAACCTTTTTACATTCAAGATCACTTTTTAAATGTTAGGATAAGCCAAGATCTACTTCATCCCTTTCCCAAAACCCCACCCCTTCCTTGAGGCCCCGCCTTCTCTCTTCCCCTCCTCTCCATCACTTGCTATCTCTCCATCACTTGCTTACTCACTCTCACTGGACAGTAGGTGCAGGCTCTGGGGTGGGAATGAGGGATTGGGTGTGGGAAGGGATGAGAGGTGCAAAGGAATTTGGATGGAGGAGGAGGTGAAGAAAGGGATGCTGGCTTGGGGAGGGAGCTCTAGGCTGGGGAGTGTGGGGTCAGATTGAGGGTTAGGGTGCTGAGCAAGCCACAGGCTTGTGTATGTGAGGTTGCAGGAGTTTGGGTTGGGTATGTGAGGGGCTCAGGGCAGGAAGTATGATGGGTTCAGGACACAGATCTGTGGTGTGTGGATGGTGCAGGAGTGTTGTGGCAGAAGACTGAGGATGTGGGGGTGCAGTAGTTCGGGGATGTGAGAGGCTCAGTACAGGGGGTTCCAGTGTATGATAGACTCAGTTTTGGTGTTGAGGGGGGTGCAGGAATGTTATGATGCTGTGGCCAGATGGGGGCTTGGTCCCAATTGCGGGCTTGTTGGCCAGGCTTCATTTTTAAGTAAAATATTATGTCAAGCACAAAAGGTTTCAGCATTGTCTTTTTTTCTGAGAGGGGCAGGGAATCTGTTTTGAGTCAGGGGTCACTAACCCACAGAAAAGTCAGTCGGGGCCACACAAATGAGATGCAAAAAAACAACCCCTCCAAAACCCCCCAAGCCTCACTAATGTGGCCCCAAATGTATTGGTGGGAACAGGGGACAGGGTTCTGGGCCAGGGAACAGGGTTCTGGGGCAGGGTGCTGGTGGGTGCTGGGGCAGGTGGCAGGGTGCTGGCTCAGGGAACAAGATGCTGGTGTGGGCAGGGGACAGGGTGCTGGGGTAGGGTACAGAGTGCTGGGGCAGGGGACAGGGTGCTAGTGGGTGCTGGGTCAGGTGCTGAGGTGCTGGGGCAAGGGACAGGGTGCTGATGGGTGCTGGAGCAGATGGCAGGGTGCTGGAGCAGTGGACTGGGTGCTGGGGCAGTGGTCAGGGTGCTGGTTAGGGCTGAGATAGGGTACTCGTGGGGGGGTCTGGACAGGGGGAGGGGACAGGGACAGCTGGGGCCAGTACCTGGGGATCCTGCAGCTGCACACCAGGCCCAGATCTCAGGAAGCATGTGCGCTGCTTCCCCCTCCCCAAACAGCTGGCGCATGTCCTGAACAGCCTGGTCTGTCATGCGCTGACGACTTTCTTCCCCTGCACGGGGTGGAGGGAGGCGGAGGGGGGAGAAGTAAGAGTCCCAGGACTGCGCCAGCTCCAACTGCTCAGTAAGTGTGCGTGCCCTGCTCCTCTGCTCCCCACAGCAGTTGCGCACTTCCTGAGTAGTTGGAGCTGGCGCAGTCCCAGGATTCCTACTCTCCCCCCACACAGGAAGGCAGTAGGGGAAGGAAGTTGCTGGCACGTGACAGACCTGGCATTTCAGGAAACGCGCCAGATGTTTGGGAGAGAGGAGAGCAGCCCATGCACTTCCTGAATCCCCGAACATGGCATGCAGCTGTGGGACTGCTCTCCCTCCCCCCGCAGGAAGCTGGTGCTACCTCAATTGTTGCTGGAGGTAAGATCAACAGGGGCTTTTTCTTGGGGGTGGGGGAAATGTGGGGGTTCCCGAACACCTCGCAATCGATCAGGCAATCGTGATTGACGGGTTGGTGACCATGGCATCAGGGGTATGTCTATATAGCAGGGCTAAACTCGAAATAAACTACACAGCTTGAGCTACGCTAACTGTGTAGTTTAAGTCAAAATAGTTTATTTTGAATTTGGGAATATCTACACAGCGTTTATTTTGAAATAGAGCACTCTTCCTCCGACTTCCCTTACTCCTCAAATAATGAGGGTTACAGGAGTTGAAGTAAGCAGTCCTTCAGCTTGACATTATTTTGACAATATGTTGAAATAACTGCTTGTGTGTAGATATGGATAATAACGCTACTGTATAGACCAGTGTTTCTCAACTGTGCTCCGCAGAGCCCCATGGGCTCCGCGAGACATCTCCAGGTACAACACATACAATCAGTGGACTGCTGGGGCTCTGCATAAATTTTTACGCTTGTAAAGGGCTCCGGAGCCCAGAAAGTTTGAGAACCGCTGATATAGATGTACCCTATGAGACTGAGGATCTTTGAATGAGTGAGGAATTGAAGGACTGGGACCCAAATGAAGGTACATTAATTTGTACATATACTCACAGCTGTAATAGTACTCAGTAAGGGCTAGATATAAAAAGATAATTAGGTACCTAAAAATGCAGACAGGTACCTAGTGGATTTTATAGATGCAGCTAAGTTAGTTCAGCATTTCATTCTTATTGGCTTGCAGTGGAAGTTTGGCTCCTAATTTGTTTAGGTGCATTTGTAAATGCCACTATGCACCTTTCTGCATTTGTAGGTACCTAAATACTTCTGTAAATCTGGTCACAAACCACTTGGAAATAAATTTATAAAACATTGTGTGCCAGATGTAAGTATTAAGACCTGGAAAAGAACATATACATGTACAGACAGACATGAAATTCAACAGGTGTAACATTTTCAATCTCACTTCAAATATACATGTGCATACATAGGGTGTGTCTAGACTACATGGCTCTGTCGACGGAGCCATGGAAAGTAGTTTACTTGACATAGTCAATGAAGCGGGGATTTAAATAATTCGCACTTCATTGAAATAAAAATGGCTGCCATGCTGTGCCGACAATCAGCTGATCTGGTACAGCGCGGCAGTCTAGACGTGGCACGGTCGACAAGGGAAACCTTTGTCAACTGCTCCTGTAAGCTTCGTCTAGACACACCCACAATTACTACAACTATCTCAGCATCATGCCAAAATGAGGGAGGTAAATGCATACATTTAAATGTTCTAGTATTTGAAATTCTATGCATGTCCATCCAAACACTAAAACCCTTACTTGTCCTTTCTAGTCCCAACTCTTCTGGGCTTCAAAGACTGTAAAGTGAATAGGATGTCACATTTATTTCTAGCATATGGCAAACTACTTTTTGAAGGATTTGCATTGTACATGCCTCAGAATGCGGCAACCATATTTTGTGCAGCTAGTTGCTGTTGTATCACATCCTCTCATCTTTGATTATTTGAAACAATTAACATAAAGCAAGTCTAGCAGCCTGAAATTTCAAAACATTGCATGAATATGCTGTCAAAAATACTAAAGAGGAAAAAGAGGATTTTTATGATGATTGTCATAAAAATGCCACAGCCAAGTGATCAAAGAACCTGAAATGCTCTTGTATATTTCCAAACATGATAATTTATTTTATTCTCTTAGATTAAAAGGTGCAGTAGAGGAACTCAGCAGCCAGATATTGTCTGCGCGCAGCTGGTTGGAACAGGAACAGGAACGAATTGAAAAAGAGCTTCTACAGAAAATTGATCAGATGTCTTTGGCTCTTAAGGAAAACACTGTAGGTTTCTGTAATAAAAGAAAATACTTCTACAGATGTGTAGTTCCCTGTATATTTATATCCGCATTTTCATCTGAAGCCACAAAAATGAGCTTCGGATCTCCTCATTGACATCTGTGCATGCAGATACCCATAGATAAAAAGTGAAAATCCACAAATTTTCAGGGTTCTAGATAGAAATTTTTTATCCACATCCATATCCGGAGATGTAGATACTGCAGATATAAAGCAGATAGCTGAGAATTTGCAGGACTCTAGAGATGTATACAAACAAATATTGCCGAGTTGGCATTTTCATAGGATTTTTCAGAAATGCTCAATATTGGCATAAGTATGCTCCACTTAATGCAACAATAAAATTTCCATCTACTGGGAGCTTTTGAAAACCCACCCTATAGGAATAGATAAAACTGAACATTACTTTTAAAATTAGAAATATTTTATCCTAAACAAAATGAAGCAGAAGCATCTAATTTGAGACTTTTTATTAACTATATTTCATTACTGATTAAACATTTAAATCTTGTATAGGAAATAAGTAAGCATTGATACTTGTTACATATCTAGGGAACGAACAATGGAATTTATTGCCCACAGAATAACTGAATGTAATTATTTTCACTGATTCCAGGAAATGAGTGAAAGGGCCATAGAGATAAGATTCAGCCAGATGTCAGAGAAACTTGATAAAATAGAAGAAATACAGAAAATAACAATGGAAGAACATGGAACAAAACAGGCTGAAGAGAAGATAAATGTTCGAATCAGCAAGCTTCATATGGAAATTAATGAAGATATAAAAGAAATGAAAGCAGAAGTTAATGCTGGTAGGACTACTGCTGTTGAGCTCTATACTCTGAATTCTGCTACTGTAATTTAACTTTGATAAACGTATTTTCTTTATTTTCATTAATATATCATCTGAGAGTCTGAAAGCTCTTTCCAACAATGGGACATATTTTTCAACTGGGTGCATAGTGGATACACTCACAAAATCATGTACCCACCTATTGTATCCACAGAGGGCGTTATTCCTACAAAGCAGTGAGTGAAACACAATTAGCTTTAGATTTTTTCTTATTGTTTTCCTTGTCTGTAGAAAACAGAATTCAATACTGTTAAAGGAGTAGCCAAGCAAGAGGGTGTGGACTTGTGCTTGCCAACAGTGTCTGGCTGCCATAATGTGCATATAGGCACAGCTCCATTGACTTCAATGGAGTTTCACACATCTATACCTGCAAAGAATTTGGCACAGTGCCTGTCTTTGTTAGGAACATTTGCCTTATTGATCATGAAAATGCACTATTATATGTTGTAATCTTGATTTTTGCTTTTAAACTAGCTAGACATATAAAGGGTAACAAGAAGACATTCTATAAATATATTAGAAGCAAGAGGAAGTCCAAGGACAGGGTTGGCCCATTGCTCAGTGGAGAGGGAGAAACAATAACAGCAAACTTGGAAATGGCAGAGGTGCTTAATGACTTCTTTGTTTCTGTCTTCACCAAGAAGTCTGATGATGAAGGAATGCCTAACATAGTGAACATTCGTGGAAATGGGGGAGGTTTAGAAGATAAAATGAAAAAAGAACAAGTTAAAAATTACTCTTGAAAGTTAGATGTCTGCAAGTCACCAGGGCCTGATGAAATGCATCCAAGAATACTTAAGGAGCTGATAAAGGAGCTATACAAGCCTTTAGCTATCATCTTTGAAAAATCATGGACGACAGGAGAGATTACAGAAGACTGGAAAAGGGCAAATATAGTGCCCAAAAAAGTGAAATAAGAACAGCCCAGTCAGCCTGTGCCAGGAATGATAATGGAGCAAGTAATTAAGGAATTCATCTGCAAATATCTGAAAGAAAATAAGGTGATAGGGAACAGCTAGCATGGATTTGTAAAGAACAAATCATGTCAACTCAATCTGATAGCTTTCTTTGATAGAATAACAAGTCTTGTGGATAAGGGAGAAGTGGTGGACATGGTATATCTAGACTTTAGTAAGGCATTTGATATGGTCTTGCATGATCTTATCAATAAACTAGGGAAATACAACTTTGATGGGGCTACTGTAAGATGGGTACATAAGAAACTGTTCTCTCTACACTACAGGGTTTTTGCACAAAAACAACCATTTTTGCGCAAAAACCCATGGAGTGTCCATACCTCAAGCACATTTTTTTGCACAAGAAAATTTACAGTGAACTGGCAGAACAGAGGGATTTTTGCGGTGTAGGTATAGCTCTTTCTATGAGGAATAATTCCTTTTTGTGCAAGAGGTCTTGTACAAAAAGGTGTGTCTGGACGCTCAACAGGGGTTTCTTGTGCAAAGTGGCTGTGAATGGCCATCAGAACTTTCTTGCACAAGAGTGTCTGTGCAGTGTGGATGCACTTTTGCGCAAGAAGTTTTCTTGCACAAAAACCCTGCAGTATAGACAAAGCCAGAGAGTAGTTATTAATGGTTCACAATCATGCTGGAAAGGCATAACGTGCGGTTCCGCAAGGGTCTGTTTTGGGACCGGCTCTGTTCAATATCTTCATCAATGATTTAGATGATGCTATAGAGAGTACGCTTATTAAATTTGCAGATGATACCAAGCTGGGAGGGGTTGCAACTGCACTGGAAGATAGGGTCATAATTCAAAACGGACTGGACAAACTGGAGAAATGGGCTGAGGTAAATAGGATGAAGTTTAACAAGAACAAATGCAAAGTACTCCACTTAGGAAGGAACAATCAGTTTCACACGTACAGAATGGGAAGTGACTGTCTAGGAAGGAGTACTGCAGAAAGGGATCTAGGGGTCATTGTGGACCACTAGCTAAATATGAGTCAACAGTGTGATGTAGTCGTGAAAAAAGCAAACATGATTCTGGGATGCATTAACAGGAGTGTTGTGAGCAAGAAATGAGAAGTCATTCCTCCTCTCTACTCTGTGCTAATTAGGCCTCAATTGGAGTCCAGTTCTGGGCATCACGTTTCAAGAAAGAGGTGGAGAAATTGGAGAAAGTCTTTAGGTTTAATAATAAAACTAATTACATTTCTATCTGCAATTAGGGTTCGCGGCTATCTACGAGAGCATTGGGTCTCTACGGGAAGTTCTAGAAGCTAAAATGAAACTTGACAAGGATGAGCTACAGAAGCAGATTCAGCAAATGAAGCAGGAAGTTTCAACATAGGGAGAGTCAAGACCATGACTGATCACAAGATTTATTCAGAGAGAAGAGTGTTTGTGTCTAAGTAGGCTATAAATTCAGCCCAATTTGTAATAAGTGCATGTACCAAATAACATGCTTCTGTTTTTCAGGTGTGTATGTTTACTGTAAGTGGTAAATGCAAGTTTTAAAAGCTAAGTTGATACATAGTTTTTATGGGGGCAAAGCCCTAGTTCACTATTCTTTTACTCCAGTTTATTTCAGTGGAGTTACAGCTGTTTAAAAGCGGAGTAACACTTCAGTGAATGTGATGTCAAATTATGTTAAAGGAGCCTCAGAGTGCTACCTCCACTCTTGTTGGCTTTGAAATATTAGTACTTGTACCCATAGATAAAATTCTGTTTTTGTTACAGAAGTCATGGAAGTCGCATATTCTGTGACTTTTTTTTGACGTCCATAACTTTTAAGGTGGCTGGTGTGCTCAGGCAATCCCCAGGTCAGGTGCATTGGTTGTTGCTGGAGTGGCCTCAGGCAGCAGTAAGAATTTGGCTGGCGGGTGAGTGAGAATCAGGGTTGCAGTGCAGGACAGTGCTTACCCAGGGAACTCAGCTCCTACCTCTATGGGTTCTGCCTGCAGGCACCTTCTCCACAGCTCCCATTGGCTGCATTTCCTAGCCAATGGGGGCTGTGGGATGCCTTAGGGTCACTTCCAAGTTTTAGTCAGGGGTGCATAGTAGAAGTCACAGACAATCATGGACTACAAATTTTGTTTACTGCCTGTGACCTGTCCATAACTTTTACTAAAAATACCCATGACTAAAGCTTAATGTTACCCATAGTTAATTGCTTTGTTTAAAAGTCAAGCCTTAACAGGTTAATATCAGTTGGCAATTCACCACCTTGTAAGATCTTGTTCCCATTGAAGTCACTGGAAATGTTCCCATTGATTTCAGTTAGTGCAGAACTGGCATCTGAGGGTATGTCTACCCAGCAGCGCTATTTTGGGTTAATGTCCATTATCCCAAAATAGCATTCTTTGTGTCTTACAGCATTCCTGTTATTAAAAAATAACGGGCATCTTATTCTGGCTTCCTATAAACCTCATTGCATGAGGAATAAGGAAAATGCCAGGATAGTGCTCTATTTTGAAATGCCAAATTTCAAACTACACATGACAGTGGAGATGTACCCTAACAGACCAGTTTTTTAAATTCAAATACCTTCAGAGAATGACACCTTTGCTTCATTTAGAAAAGTATTATGTGCGCGCATGTGTGTGTGTGTTTACTATATAGTATTATATTTTGTAGTTACAGGCTAACAATAATGCATTTGAGCAACACAAGCAACTTAACATGTTGTTCAAAGTTCCTGAGTATTGTGACTTCTAATTAATATCCAGGTAGAGCTGAGACGGAGTGAAGGATAATATATACAGTATTTTATTATAAGTTTTACTATGAATTGTGTTCTTGTGCATTGTTTCATTATGTCAGTGTAAACTTTGAGGGTTTTGGTGTCAGTGGGGAAAGTGATCATTCAAGTAATTCTGGAGAACATGATGTAAAAATAAGATGCATTAAAATGCATCTTAAAATGTTTTCTGATCCACTAGGAATTTTTATAGCTGATGTAAGACAACTGACTTTTCAAATTCAATTTATTTAAATAGGTTTTAATAATTTAGCATGGATAAGTAGATTTGAATCGGTATTGCATTTACAAAATTTCCAAAGAATATTTTTATTTCTTAATGTACTTTATATCACACTGGTGCTTATTGAAAATTATGAATAATGAAAATTAGCACCAACGCTGTGTAGTAATCTAGATGAGAAAATAAATATTTTATATATTCACTCAGGGCCTAATCCTGCTCCCATTATCATCACGTGGTGCAGGATCAAGCCACTACTCAGAATATTTGGCCTGATCCAAAATCCATTGAAGTCAATAGGAGTCTGCAGTGGCTTCATTGTTTGCACAGGTCCATATCGCCAAATGTTGGTGCCATTGAATTGTCAGTAGCAAACTCTCAATCACTCCTGTGTGCTAGAGCCATGAAACAAGTAGTACAACAGTTAAGGCCCCAATCCTGCAAGGTCTTAAACTCATTTATTACAGTGGGACAATGAACCATGTGTAACATTAAGCAAATGCCTAAGTCTTTGCTGGATCAAGGGCTAAATTAGTATTTGCCGCCAGTATAGACAAAAGTGTTTTTAACACATTTTAATACTTAAAACTTTACAACTTTGATTTCCAATGCTCTCTAATGGCATAAATGACTCTTTTAGTCCCACTTTGTATCACTTTTTATCACCCAATCACCTGCTGTGAAATATAATTAAAATGGCAGCTATAGATATGACTCCTGTTCACTGGAAGGAGATGGTTGAAACATTTACAGGTATTTCTTAACAGTTCTTTTAAAAATACCTTTTCTTGATGTCTGTCTACTTGTCTAGAAAATATTTATCCATGTGCGATGGAGAAGAATTCATTGGCGTTTTGTAACTCTTTCCCCAACCCCAGAGAGAAATTTCTCCTTAATAGCAAATCTGTAATAAAGTGAATCTTACAGGAAATGAACAAGCATACAGTAAGTCAGAGAAACAATTTATATATGATTTTAATAAAAGTGTTTCTCTTGTAAAATCTTGTGTGATCCAGCCCATATATAAACCAACACAGGAAATGCCAGCTGATAACTTGGCTCTTGCCTTTGAAAACAGGCTTTTCCCCTGAAGGTGAGTAAAGGGACATTGTCAAGTCAAAAATGATATCTTTCTAAAATAATATCCACGTCACTAAACAACATTTCACCAGTGTCTCTACTTCCGAGGTGCATGCCAAGTGGGGGAGGACATGAATGGAGAACAAGAGCTATGTGGGCAGCGAGAGAAAGTTACCTGAGTTGGATCTACATTGCTCTCCACAAATAGGCATGTAAAACTCTCTCCCACCTTTATTTCCTTCATCTACAGTAGGGTTTCCCAGCCTATGGGTCAGGACCCAAGTATGGGTCACCATTACATTTCAAAAGGGTCGCCAAGTGTCTCCCCAGGTGGCTCTGCCCTCCCTCCTCCTCCCCATTTTTGAATTGCCCTGGGTCACCAAGTCTGTCTGAATTGTCAAAATGGGTCCCCATCTGGAAAAGGTTGGAAACTGCTGATCTACAGTGACCCCTAATGCAACTAGTTCTAAAGCAGCAGATGTGTAGAGTTACAGGTTCAGTCAGTAATCCACTGATCCATGTTTCGCCTGCCTTCTGCATGGTGCTCCACTCAGCCATAAGAACATGTTAGTTCAGTTTCTCAAGACATGCCACCTACCATGGGTATCCTTTTCAAGCCTGAGGAAGGATATGGTTTTTGTTAGAATGTGAGTGGAGAGGAAGAGCCTGCAGGGCTGTGTGTGTGTGGCCAAAAAAAAAAAAAAAAAAAAAGAGAGAGAGAGAGAGACGCCAAAAGGGGGAAAAAAACAAGACTGGAGGAGAGGAGAAAGAACTGACTGAAATGATAGCACAGAAAGGGTCAGTGAACAGATTAAGGCTATACAATGGCAACAGTTTTAGGGATGATGGGAGGACTCATGGAGGGGGATCTCCTGAAGCATCACAACAGGCGTTTGAACAAAAAAATAGATGGGGACTCAGGGTTGGATTACTAACACAGAAAAATGTACACATCTGATACACTTCCTTCTCCCAGCTGCACCCCACCATGCACCACTGCTTCTGGCGACTGGACGCCAGTTCTGACTGGTGGAACCGGATCATCATGGAGCAGTGAGACGACCAGCACTGGCTACAGAATTTCTGCAGGTGGAAGGAGACCTTTCTGGAGCTGTGTGCCTAGCTCACCCCGCCCTCCTGTGATGGGACAAACACGTGATAGCAGCCGCCCCCCTGATCAAGTGGTTAGACATCACTGTGTGGAAGCTCGCCACACCTGACAGCTACCGATTCATCGGCAACCAGTTTGGTGTGGGGAATTTGACCATCAGGGCCCTCGTCATGCAGGTATGGTTTTCTCAGGCTAAAGTCTCAGTGGGGGAGTGAAGTGCTGGAATGCGGAACCCTTGGGAAATAGATGTTGGGGTGGGAGTGGGGAAAGCACCCTTCCTGGGCAATTTTTCAGTCCCGCCCTCACACAGCCTTTCTGGGGGAGGGGCTATGTAGGGGGTTGCTCCTGGTGTGTGTGTGGGAGGGTATAGGGAGAAGGGTGGGCTCAGGGACCTCCCAAGGGCTCTAGCACCCCAGTGATTCTCTGTTTGTCTGCTTCTACAGCTGGTGCAGGCCATCAACACCATCCTGCTGCACACAGTCATCAACTTTGGCGATGTGGACCCCGTCATCACTGGCTTTACCAACATGGGCTTCCCCAACTGTGGGAGGGCTATTGATGGCACCCACATCCCCATCCAGTCCCCCGACCACCAGGCATCTGACTATCAACCTCAAGGGGTACTTCTCAGTGGTCCTGCAGGCCCTCGTCGACCACCACGGGCAGTTCACCGACATGTATGACAGATGGTCAGGGAAGGCGCACAATGCCCGTGTGTTCCAAAACTTGAATGTGTCCCAGAAGAAAGCTGGCACTTTCTTCTCTGACCACACCATTAGGGTTGGGGACATGGGCATGACACTCTGTATTGTGGGGGATGCGGCCTACCCTCTGATACCCTGGCTCATAAAGTCCTAGACCAGCCACCTTGAAGTTTTCCTTGGAATGCTCAGTGCCAGGCTCAGCAGGGCCTGCATGGTTGTGGAGGGCGACTTCGGGCATCTCAAGGCGTGATTCACCTGGCTGGATGTTGGAGAGTGGAACATCCTGCAAGTGGTGGCTGTGTGTTGTGAGTTCCACAATATTTGTGAGAGGAAAGAGGAGACATTCCTCCCGGGGTAGGGGGCAGAGACTGGCTGGGTTGTTAGGGCTTTCGAGCAGCCGCGCAATGCTGCCATCCAGCAGGTCCATCGAGGGGGTGTGCACATCTGGGAAACCCTGAGGGAGAGTCTCTTACAAGGACCCCAGTGACACTCTCCCCTGGGCTTCCTCACTAGGGGCCTGTGTCTTGCCCCTCTTTTCATTTCCTCCCTCACCCCTTCCTTTCCCGCAGAGACAATAAAACAGATTCTATTTTTTGGAAACAATAAACTGTGTGTGGCTTTCTTTGGGGTCAGAATAACTAAGGAGGGACAGGGGAAAGAATCTGGGAGGGGAAAGTGGGGATAGAGAGGGTGATGAGAACCTTGGAGGGGGGAGGAGGGAGGAGGAGAGGCTCATGGCTGGGAGTGGAATTGGCGCCTGGCTCAGTTGGTTCCACTGCCTCATGTGCAGGGACCTTGGTGACCACAGAGGATGGGGGAGGCTAGGGGGAGAAGTAGGAAGAGGAGCTGGAACAATCAGGCATAGGAGCTGGGGCAGGAGCTGGCATAGAAGTTGGGGCAGGACCAGGGGCTGGGACTGGGGCTGGTCAGGAGTGGCAGCAGGAGCAGGAGCTGGCTCTGTGCCAGCAAGGAGAGACTGGACAGCCGTGCACATAGTGCGGCCCTGCTGCAGCAACTCCCTCCAGGTCTCTCTCCACAACTGCATGTCTTCCTGGGCCCAGAGCATGGTCAACTGCTCCCACAGCAGTTCCTCCTGTGTTCTTGAGCACCTACAGGTCTCCCGGTGTTAGGCAGCTGCACAGGTCTCACGCTGGTCCAGCTGAGGAGAAAAGAGAGATGGTCAGTCATCCCTGGGGACACTGTCCCTGAAGCCTTGCCCTCATCTGTGAGCTGAGACCAACAGTTCTTGGGTCAGGTGAAGGTGATGTACTCGGAGCAGGCCTATCTGAAGTCTGGACAGTGGGCCCTTTCCTATAGAGTCCCAGATGTCCCCAGGGGAGCAGCCTCACCACCCCCATGCCCTGGGGACAAGCAGGCGTGGGAAGCTGCTGGTCAAACTGGGATCCTGCAGGTGGGTGTGGGGCATTGGGCCAGCTGGGCTTGCCTCGGTGCTGTGCACATGCTGGGTCCAGCAGTGGTGGCATCCCAAGGAGAGAGGACTTGTATCTCTGGCCACTGGAGGAGAGGGTGTCAGGCTGTGTGGTCCTCAGGAGCAGGTGCTGCCTTGTGCGGGCAGGCATGTGCTGTATGCGGCACTCCTGAGTGTGTGTGTGTGGGGCCATGTCCCTGGCCTCCTTCTAGTGGTGGCTTGTGGTGGGAGGATGTCAGAAGTGTGGCCAGCCTCCCAAGAACCTATGAGCAAGAGCTCAAGGGTGCTCTGGTGCAGCCTCCTAGGGCTGTGTGGCTCAGACTGCCATTGCATATGCATCTACATGCACGGACCCCCAGACTGAGAAGACGGTGCGAGGAGCACACCTTAGCCCCTCGCTGCTCGCCACCTCCACTCTGTCTGTCTGGTAACTAAGGTCACTCACTCGATGTTCCTTCCCTGGCCTCGGATGATGCCTGGGACACATCCAGGCCGTGGGGTACTGGCCCCAAGGATTGATTCTAGGGCCGGTTTTGTTCAACATCTTTATTAATGATATGGATAAGGGGATGGATTGCACCTTCAGCATGTTTGCAGATGACACTAAGCTAGGTGGAGAGATAGCTATGCTGGAGGGAAGGGATAGGATCCAGAGTGACCTAAACAGATTAGAGGACTGGGCCAAAAGAAATCTGATGAGGTTCAACAAGGACAAGTGCAGGGTCCTGCACTTAGGACGGAAGAGTCCCAAGTGTTGTTACAGGCTGGGGACTGACTGGTTAAGTAGCAGTTCAACAGAAAAGCAACTGGGGATTACAGTGGATGAGAAGCTGGATATGAGTCAACAATGTGCCCTTGTAGCCAAGAAGGCAAATGGAATATTAGGTTGCAATAGGAGGAGCATTGTCAGCAGATCTAGAGAAGTGACTCTTTCTCTTTATTCAGCTCTGGTGAAGCAACATCTGGAGTACGGTGTCTAGTTCTGGGCCCCCCACTACAGAAAAGATGTGGACGCATTGGAGAGAGTCCAGTGGAGGGCAACCAAAATGGGGGCTGGAGCACATGACCTATGAGGAGAGGCTGAAGGATTTGAGCTTATTTAGTCTGCAGAAGAGAAGAGTGAGGGGGGATTCGATAGCAGCCTTCAACATCCTGAAAAGAAGTTCCAAAGAGGATGGAGAGAGGCTGTTCTCAGTAGTGACAGATGGCAGAACAAGGAGCAATGGTATAAAGTTGCAGTGGGAGAGGTCTAGGATGGATATTAGGAAAAACTATTTCACTAGGAGGGTGGTAAAGTACTGGAATGGGTTCCCTAGGGAAGTGGTGGAATTGCCTTGCTAGAGGTTTTTAAGTCTTGTTTTGACAAAGCCCTGGCTGGGATGATTTAGGTGGGGTTAGTCTTGCTTTGGGCAGGGAGTTGGACTCGATGACTCTTGAGGTCTCTTCCAGCCCTAGGATTCTATGATTCTATGAAATGCCGAAGTCAGGGTGTCTCCCTGCCCCTGTGCCCCATCTCTGGAGAGCCGGGGTCAAGGAGAAGGTGACACATAGCAGAAGTGCTTCAATCGGAAACATGTATGGTGAGTGACTCAGTAGAGTGCCTGTCTTAATAGGCGGTGCCCTGTTTCCCGGATTTCAGTGCTTGTTCTCTCCCTCTCACACACACATTGGAGGAGGGAGACGACAGAGCAGGACAGCTTTTCCTGTCTTAAAGAGAGAGGGCATGGCTGCTCTCAGAAACTTACCCAGCAGCAGTAACCACACACACACACTCTGTGTCACTGTCACAAACACCCAGTTTGTGCCACACTGTCTCCGCTACACACACACATACACACACACACACAGTCACTGTCACACATTCTCCTATTCTCTGTGCCACACACACTCAAACTTTGCCTCAAAGTCTGTCTCCCACACACAAAGTCTCTCTCTGTCTCTCTGGGTATGCCTACACTACAGCATTATTTCAAAATAGTTATTTCGAAATAATGCGTCTACACGCAAAATGCATTTTGAAATAGCATTTTGCTCTTTTGAAATAGCATGTCCACACTGATAGGATGCTAAATCGCATTTAAGGCTGGCCAGAACTGGTTCTGGCAGGGCATCAGGTCAGGGTTACCTTGAGTGGCTGCTGCCTGAGGCTATCTGAGACCTGTGCTTAAAGAGACCCCCCTGGACAGCCAGTTCTAAGGTTTCCCTGCTTGCTTGCCTACCTCGATGAGGGACAGCAAAGCATTTTTTTCTCTGTATGATCTGGTTGCCCTCACTCAGGACACCACAGTACTCTACAGCATGGTGTCGGAGCCACCCCCGGGCACTCTGGTGCTTCTCCTGGACCTGTTGCTGTGAGCCTGGCAGCACGTTCTGCAGGCAGTAACAGGATCCCTGGTGTGCCCCACTGGGGGCACGTGCCTCATTCCTCCCTCACGTCCTTCCACTTACCTCTCCCTAACCCCCCCTTCCTGCTGTACTATAAAAGACACGTGTTCATTACAAAAATGTGGATTGGATAAATGGACAGTAAGATGGTTAGAAAGATGGCTAGAAGGCCGGGCCCAGTGGGTAGTGATCAATGGCTTGATGTCAGGATGGTGGTTGGTTTCTAGCAGAGTGCCCCAAGGTTCAGTTCTAGGACCGGAGAGAGGTAGATACGCTGGAGGGCAGAGATAGGGTCCAGTGTGACTTAGACAAATTGGAGGATTGGGCCACAAGAAATCTGATGAGGTTCAACAAGGGCAAGTGTGGAGTCCTGCACTTGGGACAGAAGAATCCCAAGCATTGTTACAGGCTGGGGACCAACCAGCTAAGTAGTAGTTCTGCAGAAAAGGACCTGGGGGTTACAGTGGATGAGAAGCTGGATATGAGTCAACAGTGTGCCCTTGTAGCCAAGAAGGCTAATGGCATATTAGGTTGCATTAAGAGGAAAATTGCCAGCAGATCCAGAGATGTGATTATTCCCGTTTATTCGGCTGTGGTAAGGCCACATCTGGAGAATTGTGTCCAGTTCTGGGCCCCCCACTACAAAAAGGATGTGGACACATTGGAGAGGGTCCAGCGGAGGGCACCCAAAATGATTAGGGGGCTGGAGCATATGATCTATGAGGAGAGACTGAGGGAGCTGGGTCTGTTTAGTCTGCAGAAGCAAATAGTGAGGGGGAATTTGATAGCAGCCTTCAACTTCCTGAAGGGAGGTTCCAAAGAGGATGGAGAGAGGCTGTTCTCAATAGTGACAGATGGCAGAACAAGGAGCAATGGTCTCAAGTTGTGGTGGGAGAGGTCCAGGTTGGATATTAGGAAAAACTATTTCACTAGGAGAGTGGTGAAGCACTGGAATGGGTTACCTAGGGAAGTAGTGGAGTCTCCATCCCTAGAGGTGTTTAAGTCTCAGCTTGACAAAGTCCTGGCTGGGTTGATTTAGGTGGGATTGGTCCTGCCTTGGGCAGGGGGCTGGACTTGATGACCTTCTGAGGTCTCTTCCAGCTCTATGGTTCTATGATTCTATGAAAAAGCCTCTTTATTGAACTGGGGTGGCGGGGCGGGGGGCGATGAAACTGAGGTGAGACTGGGGAAAGAAGGTGGGAGAGGGGAGGAGGGTGGGTGTGAGAGGGGACGGGGAAACCTGGGAGGAGGGAGCTGGCAGGGAGAGGCAAGGAGAGGCAGGGGGAGGAGAAGCTCAGGACTCAGGATTGGGGGTCTTGCCTGCCAAACTGCCTCCCAACACCATGGGTGCTCAGCATCTCTGGGATTGTGGGGAGGGTGGGGAGGAAGAAGCAGGAGGGGTAGAAGGAGTGGAAGGAGGAGTGGTAGCAGGGGAGGCAGCAGGGGCTGGAGCAGCAGGAGGCAGCAAGCCCTGCCCCAGGGTTGATGACCACCTGGGGGGCACGGACCATCCTGCATCAAAATAGGTGGAGAGGTCTAGGTTTGCTCCTGGTTGGGAGCTGCCCCCTGTGGCCCTGGCATACGCCTGCTGCAGCTCCTTTATTTTCATGTGAACCTATTCCTAGGTTCTCATGTGGCCTTTGGTGGCCAGGCTGGCAGCCATCCGCCTGTAGACGGTTGCGTTCTTCCATTTAGTGCGGAGATCATGGACACTGTAGGCATCCCTCCAAACCTGAATTAGGTCCTTTATCTCCGCACTGGACCAGGCAGGTGCCCGCCTTTTCCGACCCCTGGCAGGCTCCTGGGAGCTGGCAGACTGGTTCTGGTTAGCAGTGGAGGGCTGGCTGGCACTGGCTGCCTGGTTCATGCTGGGGCCACTGGGTCTGGTGCAGTGACTGCTGGCTCTGGGCTGGCAGGCTTGGAGCTGGTACAGGCACCGTGGCCAGAGTATACCCCTTTAAGGGCTCTGGGGAGGGGAGGAGGGAGAGGACTTTTCTTGGTTGTGGCCAGAGTGGCCACCAGGGCACCTTGGGAAGGGCTGGAGGCCCCCTATTTCGCTATAAGCGTCTACACAGTGCTTATTTCAAAATAGCAATTTCAAAATTGATGCTATTCCTCGTGGAATGAAGTTTACCAATTTTGAAATAAGCCCTTCACTATTTTGATTTAATTTCAAAATAGCGGTTTGGCTGTGTAGATGCTGGTAAAGTTACTTCGAAATGACAGCTATTATTTCGAAATGACTTTGCTGTGTAGACATACCCTCTTTCTGTCTCTCTCTTTTAACCCCATCCCATCCACATGAGACCTCGCCTCTCCTGGGGGGCTGTCAGCCAGCCCGTAACCATGCACGAAAATTCATTAAATGGCTCCCCTTGCAAAAATTATTGCCTACTCCTGGGCTATTCTATGGAATTCCTTCTCCTCCTGCCTAAGAGCCTCTAGTTTTGGAACTTTATTTGCCAAGGTATAAATTACCTCAGTTATCAGTGAATGACAGTAGGCTTCTGTGTAGTGGAAGTGTCTCCCATTCTAATATAAACAGCAGAAGTGGCAGAATTGTAATTTTCATTATCTGTTTCCTGTTACTTTTTCTATCGCTCACTAAACTTCTGCTTTCCTCTCTCTCCACAAGACAGTTTTTAGAATTAGAGACACACCAAGAAGAGAAGATCTTTGCAACTCTTCCTGGCAGAAGAATGCATTTCTTGGTGATCTTGGCTTTTCTAGGACAAACTACTGGTATGTTTGTTTCCTACTAAGATAAGTTACTCATTCCTACTCCTATCACTTTCTTAGTTCATAGGAGTATTTTGGGTTGAAATTCATTTTCTGGGCTATTTAATTCAAACTAGTATGGAAATGTAGAAGTATATGAAATTACAAATCAGAGTTGGTTTAAGTTTAAGAATATATATGTTGTATAAAAAAAGGGCTCGACCAGAAAGTACGGGGAAGGCCTTGAAAAATAATAAGACCAGAAGGAACGGAATAGGGAGGATGTCTAATTAAAAAATGAGAGTAGGGAGTTTCTAAAAAGAAGGCCTCTGACCGACAGTTGACTGCTGATGGTTTAAAATAAGGCAAAGAGAATTAGTGTGAAAAGGAGCCAGCATGAAGCTATCCATTGGCCACAGATACCTGTAGTATCTTAAAGTAAAGCCTGTGTGAACCCAAGTGCAAGGAAAATGCTATCAGTCAGTAGGGAGGAAGAGAAGTGATAAGGAGCAAAGCGCTTGGGAGAAAGCAGGTTGTAAATCTCACTTGGATTAAAACTGAAAATTAAGGTGAATTGTCTCAAATTAGCCATTAAGTAATGTGGCAACTGGCAATGGCATCATTTGTTTTGAGAAGGATATAAAAGGAGTTATGAAGGTAAGCGTTCTTTGTCAAACCCTAACAGCTTGTGCACACCAGACTATATGGTTTTCTCTAGGTCAGGACTATTTGTAAGTATACTGATCCCATGGCTATGAATACTTTGTTACTGTATTGGGCATAGTGGCTGCTTATTTCAAGGCTAACAGGAATGCTTAGATCAATTGTACAAAATACCATTTGGCCTTTGGACTTTAGGAATTTATGGTTAAAATAGTGTCTGGTAGTCTCCCATATTATTTCTATATTATTCCTAATTGCAAGCTACATTTACTGACTTTAAAAAAGTTAGAAAAGGTTATTCTCTCAACCAGTACATGGACGGATGGGAAGGGGCATTATTGATGTCAGGAAATTGATTTTGTGTGAAATACAGAGGGAGAGATGTAGGGGAATGTTTCAAAGTGTATGTAGCTGGTGGCAAATCTAACTGGGAAAAGGAAGTTTATGCTGGTGGTTCCCAAATCTCTCTTCCCAAGCAATGGATCCAGGAACAGCGCTGGGGTGCAATGGTTCTATGGCTGCCCCAGAGTCTATGGGAACGCTTTTGCCACAAAAGCAAAGGTATCAGCATGAGCTCTTCCTTCAGCTTTACCAAGTGGCATATACTGCACATGGTGTAGTGTTGTACAATGCTGTGAATTTCATAGAATACCCAACTAAGCAAAACAATCACTTTTTAGGGAAATGATTGGCTTTATATTTGCGGCCAGATCTTGCCCCACTTATTCAAAAAGAGTTCCCTTGGAGTGGTGCTGATATGACACCCAATATGGAGCCCTGCCAACACCCCCCTTCAGTTCCTTCTTACTGCCAGTAACAGTATCTACAACTTCCCCTTGCTCGTTTCTTGCCTCACAAGTAGTTAAGCATTTTTTCTGTTTTGAGCTTTTTGTGGCCAAAACCCATTTCCTCAGATGAGCAGAGTGGAATGGAAAGGGGGGATCCTCACAATTTATAACAGAAAAAGAAGAGGAGGGGGGAGTAACTGTCAATTATAGTGCTGGTGCTATTGAGGCTAATTGATTGGGCTGGAAGTATCACATTTGCATATGAAGGTCAATTCTGCTCTCTCTGTAGTTGGTTTTTGAAATTTCTTTGTAGAAGAATGGCTACTTTTAAATCCATTAATGATTTGTGCCCAAGTAAGTTAAAATATGCTTTGACAGGTTTCTGATAAGTATGGGACACTTCCACCCCACTCAATTAGCCTCATTAGCACCAGCACTACAATTCCCCCTTCTTTTTCTAATTTAAGTTGTGAGAATCCCTCCTCTTCCTCTCCCCTCTGCTCTTCTGAAGAAGTGGGTTTTGCTCATGAAATCTCATGATAATATACATCTATTTGTGTTAGTCTCTAAGGCTACATCTAGACTGCAAGCCTCTTTCGAAAGCGGCTTTTTCAAAAGATACTTTCGGAAAAGCCTCTTTCGAAAAAGAGCGTCTAGATTACAACCAGTACTTTTGAAAAAGCAAACTGCTTTTTCGAAAGAGAGCACCCACGCAGTCTGGATGTTCTCTTTTGAAAAAGCACAGTTTACATTACATAGTGCCTTTTTTTTGAAAGAGCACTTTTTAAAAAAAGCGTTATTTCTCATAAAAGGAGGTTTTCCACGGTTGAAAAAACTGCTGCGTTCTTTCAATTTACTTTCAAAAGAATGCGACAGCAGTCTAAATGCAGGGGAAGTTTTTTTAAAAAAGGCCACTTTTTTTAAAAAAAACCCTGTAGTCTAGACACACCCTCCAGGTTTATCTACACTGCACTATTTTTCCAGAATAACGGCTGTTATTCTGGAAAAACAATACTAGCATGCACAGAGGAATTCCATTATTTTGAAAGAAAATTGAAATAATAGAGGGCTTTTCCCAATGTTGGTAAACCTCATTCTACGAGGAATAACGCCTCTTCCGAAAAAGCTATGTGGACGCTCCACTGCTGCTTTGTCAAAATAACTCCTCATCAGGGCCATTCTAAACTTATTCCTCCCCAATGCCTCCTGGGGCTCCACATTAGGGGAGCCAGCCTCAGACTAATTTTGAGGCTTCCCTGTAGCGTGGATGCTCTATTTTGAAATAAGATTTGGCGGAAGCTATCTTCCAGGAAAGCTTATTCCAAAAGAAGAAGCTTGTAGTGCAGACGTACCCATATGTGCTACAGGACTACTTGTTGTTTTTTAAAGTTTGGATAAGTTTGCTGGGGAAGAGGGGTTGACTCCTACAGTTGTGTCCCTGGTGCTTTCTGAACGACTATCCATGCCCTCCACAGAAGAGGCATTTAGGGTATGTCTAGACTACATGCCTCTGTCACCAGAGGCATGTAAAGTAGATTACCCAACATAATCAATGAAGTTGGGATTTAAATATCCCCAGCGTCATTAAAATAAAAATGGCTGCTGTGCTGAGCTTCCCTTGTCGACTGGTCCATGTCTTGACTCGCGTGCTATGCCGACGATCAGCTGAGCTGGCACAGTCCGGTGGCCATTTTTATTGAAAGGTGCAGGCCCTCCCCCATGAGTTGGATTCTGACTCCTACAGATTGGGGTACAGCAGCAGCAGGACATCATCATTCGGGCACTGAGGAAGGCCCAACTATTCCCAGTAGCCACTGCAACAGCAGGACCCCACACAATGGCCCTTTTGGACCCCCTGGGCCTTCCAGCAGGGTCAGGGCAGAAGCCAGGGGTTGCACTCCAGAAAAGTTAAATTATGACATGTACAGACCAGCCAAACCCCGAAAATAACCCACTTTGCAAGCAGTAACAGAAGTAACAACCATCCCCCATACGTGGGCGGGAGATGCGAGTGAAGGACAGTGTGTGTTTGTGAGAATGACAGAGACACGCAGTGTGTGAGAGTGACAGAGATTTGCATTGCCAACCTTCCTCCATCCCTTTCTTGCTGTGTGGAGACAAGGTACACAGGTGGAGGGAGGAGGGATACCCTGACATCAATCCCTCCCTCTTCTCCCTCCCCCACCCTGCACAGCGATCAGGTAGCTCCCCGGAGGGCAGCTCCAAGGCAGAGGGCAGGAGCAGCATGTCAGTGGGTGCAGGGGCAGATGAAGTGCAGATCTTGATGCTTCCCGGCCAAATAAATCGGGATCATCTGTCAGAGGCTCCAAGATCCATTGGTAGATCCCGATCTAGCAGTTGTTGACCACTACCTTATGCATTGCCCGTACTGCTGAGTTCTAGAGACCCTGCTGGTGGGAATGGGAGGGAGCAGCCTCCTTCATTACTAGTGTCATTCTCCTCCTCACCTGCCGAGACCTAGTGAGGCTTGTCTGTAGCCAGTGCCCTTGAGGACCCCCCGAGTTCTGCAGCAGCTATTGCACAGAGTAGCTCACAGGTTGGGTGTTCAGAGAGAAGATGTGGTCGACAATGCTGCCCCCCAATGGTCAACATACTGGCCCCATCAGGTCTATCTAGGATTGTATTGAAAACTCATAAAAATGTCACAAAAAACTAGTGGCAAGAGCCTGGTTTCATTGCACCGTATGGCCAAACGCACAGAGAGATGGTACTGTCGTACCTCGGTGTTTTCGTACCTCAGTACCTTCGGTCGTCTGAACTGTCAGTGTCAGTGTCGTCTGGTCTGGATCGTCCTGGTGTGCTCCTGACAGGGCCTCTACTCCGTCGGTGGTGATAAACTTTCGGCTGCGTGCATAACAATCGGTACTCCAAAAGCGGCGAGGAGTCCTGTGACACCTTATAGACCAACCAAAGTATTGGAGCATAAGATTTCGTGGGCAAAGACCCACTTCGTCAGATGCATGTAGTAGAAATTTCCAGAGGCAGATATAAATATGCAGGCCAGAATCAGGCTGGAGATGACCAGGTGGATCCAGTCAGGGAGGATGAGGCCCACTTCTAGTAGCTGATCATGAGGTGTGAATTCCAAGAGAGGAGAAACTGCTTTTGTAGTTAGCTAGCCATTCACAGTCTTTGTTTAATCCTGAGTTGATTGTGTCAAACTTGAAGATGAACTGTAGCTCAGCAGTTTCTCTTTGAAGTCTGGTCCTGAAGTTTTTTTGCTGCAGGATGGCTACCTTTAGATCTGCAATTGTGTGTCCAGGGAGATTGAAGTGTTCCCCTACAGGTTTTTGTATGTTGCCATTCCTAATATCTGATTTGTGTCCATTGATTCTTTTACGCTGGGACTGTCCAGTTTGGCCGATGTATACAGCAGTAGGGCATTCTTGGCACATGATGGCATATGTTACGTTAGTGGATGTGCAGGAGAATGAACCAGTGACAGTATGGCTGATCTGTTTAGGTCCTGTGATGGTGTTTCTGGTGTATATATGTGGGTAGAGTTGGCACCGAGGTTTGTTGCATGGATTGGTTCCTGAGTTAGAGTTATTATGGTGCGGTGTATAGTTGCTGGTGAGAATGTGCTTCAGGTTGGTGGGTTGTCTGTGGTCAAGGACTGGCCTGCCTCCCAAGGCCTGTGAAAGTGAGGGATCATTGTCCAGGATGGGTTGTAGATCACTAATGATGTGTTGGAGAGGTTTTAGCTGAGGATTGTAGGTGATGGCCAGTGGTGTTCTGTTGTTTCTTTCTTGGGCTTGTCCTGTAGCAGGAGTCTTCTGGGTACACGTCTGGCTCTGTCAATCTGTCTCCTCACTTCCTCATATGGGTATCGTAGTTTACAGAATGCTTGTTGAAGATCTTGTAGGTGTAGGTCTCTGTCTGAGGGGTTGGAGCATATGTGGTTGTACTTCAGTGCTTGGCTGTAAACAATGGATCATGTGGTGTGTCCAGGATGGAAGCTGGAGGCATACAGGTAAGCATGGCGGTTGGTAGGCTTTCAGTATAGGGTGGTGTTTATGTGACCGTCACTTATTTGCACCGTGATGTCCAGGAAATGGACCTCCCGTGTAGATTGGTCCATGCTGAAGTTGATGGTGGGGTGGAAGCTGTTGAAATCGTGGTGAAATTCTTCCAGAGTCTTCTTCCCATGGGTCCAGATGATGAAGATGTCATCGATGTAGCATAGGTAGAGAAGGGGCGTGAGTGGACGAGAGCTGATGAAGTGTTGTTCCAGGTCAGCTGTAAAAATGTTGGCGTATTGTAGGGCCATGTGGGTGCCCGTAGCAGTGCCACTGGTCTGGAGGTATATATTATCACCAAATCTGAAATAGTTGTGTGTGAGGATAAATTCGCAGAGTTCAGCCACCAGTTGTGCTGTGGCATCATCAGGGATACTGTTCCTGACAGCTTGTATTCCATCTATGTGTGGGATGTTTGTGTAGAGAGCCTCTACATCCATGGTGGCTAGGATGGTGTTTTCTGGAAGATCATCAATGCATTGTAGTTTTCTCAGGAAATCCGTAGTGTCGCGGAGGTAACTGGGAGTGCTGGTGGCGGAGGGTCCGAATAGAGAGTCCACATATCCAGACAGTTCTTCAGTGAGAGTGCCAATGCCCGAGATAATGGGGCGTCTGGGATTTCCAGGTTTGTAGATCTTGGGTAATAGATAGAACAACCCTGGTCGGGGCTGTGTTTGTGCAGGGAGTGTCCCGAGCAGATGGTACAGTTTCTTAGGGTATTCCTTAGTGGGATCTGAGGAAAGAGGCCTGTAGAATTTGGTATTGGAGAGTTGTCTGGCAGCCTCCTTTAGGTAGTCAGGCCTGTTCAGGATTACAACAGCACCTCCTTTGTCAGCCTCTTTGATTATAATGTCAGAGTTGTTCCAGAGGCTGTGGATGGCATTGCGTTCTGCACGACTGAGGTTACAAGGCAAGCGATGCTGTTTTTCGGTTCTCCCTTTATCTAGAGAGTTAGACCCCATGTACTTGGGTCAACACAGGAGATCTCTGAGAGGCCCCAGAAACGACAGATGCAGGCAAGGTTTGAAATCAATCGAGCAGGTTTATTGTCAAATGCAAAGCTCTACCAGTTGGTAACAGAGATCAGTACAGGCAGTCCCCGGGTTATGTATAGGATAGGGACTGTAGGTTTGTTCTTAAGTTGAATTTGTATGTAAGTCGGAACTGGTACATATTGTAGGGGAAACTCTAGCCAAACATTGGCTGTGTCTACACTGGGCCACTTTTCTGGAAAATCAGCCGCTTTTCCGGAATAAGCTGCGAGCTGGCCCTTGAATTTCCGGAAAAGCAACGATGCTCTACTGTACAAAATCAGCCGCTATTCCGGAAAAACTATTCTGCTCCCGCTCGGGCATAAATTCTTATTCCGGAACACTGTTCCAGAAAAGGGCCAGTGTAGACAGCCCAGTAGTCTTTTCCGGAAAAAAGCCCTGATCGCGAAAATGGCGATCGGGGCTCTTTTCCGGAAAAGCGTGTCTACACTGGCCACAGACGCTTTTCCGGAAAAATGGCTTTTCCGGAAAAGCAGCCTGCCAATGTAGACGCTCCTTTTCCAGAAAAACTGAAAACGGAATAGTATTCCGTTTTAAGCATTTCCGGAAATTCATGCCAGTGTAGACACAGCCATTTTGTTTTAGTTTTGGATAGCATAGGGAAGGGTTAACTCCCCTCTAGTGTTTGTTTTGCTGTCTGTTCCCCTGTTCAGACTGAAACGGGACTGAGCAACCTAAGGCAGTCCTGGGCAGGCATCTGGCAGGCGTCTGGCCAGCCTGCTCTTCCCAAGTTACCGCAAAGCCAGCTACGGCCGCCCGGAGCTCTAGCTGAACCAGGCATGTCGAGGGTTAACCAGTTACCCAGAGGCATTCTCCTGAGTGGCAGAGCAGCCCTGGATGCCGGGGAACTGGGTAAACTTTCACTTGAACCTGAGGACTTTACACACAGGATCTGACAGCCTTTGTTTAACCAAGAGGTTTGCTGTGTGGTTCCAAGGAGCCTGCCCTGCCCCAGGAAAGCAGTGGACGTGCAGCGGCCGACCTCATCCCCTCGGCTCTTGGGATGCCGCTTCTGAATTGATCATGTCAATTACCTGCCTCGTGACTGCAGCTGCGTGAGCCAATCTCCCTGTACCAGAAGCCGCTGCAAAGGCACGGGGGGCGGGGCGGACAGCACTCCGGCTCACCTGGCTGCCATATTAAACCCTTCGGCTCTCCTCCCAGCTCTCCTCCACAGCCCTGCTCTAAAAGGCCCCCCTCGGCGCATGCAGCATCCGGACGCGCTTGGCCGGCCCCAGCTGGAGCGCTACTGACCTGGCCAAGAGGCGGGGCCAGGCTCGGGGTGCACTGTGTGGGGAGAGCAGCTGACAGGAGTCACACGCCAGCACTTGTGCTCAAGAGGGGAGCTGGCTGCACGCTAACAGGACGCCCTTTGTGAGGGGAGCAGCTGCGCGGAGGCTGGCAGCCCACACGCCCGGCACCATGTGGCCCTCGCTCAGAGCAGCAGCAGGATAAAGGGCTACGTTTGTAACTACGGATCCGACGTAAGTTGGATTGATGTAAGTCGGGGACAGCTGTACAATGTTACACCACTGGGCACTATGGCCTGCGTTGACAAGGTACCAACACTGAGCAGGCCTATTGCCATATAACAGATATTAGCAGCAGTTAGTCAAAGTTAAGCTACTGTGCATTCTGTAAGTTTAGGCAATGACAGCTGCCGTTCAGGCACCTAGTGAGCCCCCCCCCAAGGTCGGCTGGAGAGCACCCTTTGCGGTGTCCTTTTACAGACAGGTACAAACAACTTACATCATTTCTTTACGTACCAGGTTACCACCCTCTGTTGCCTAGCTACCACCCCTCACCTTACGGAAGCGGGGCTTACTTACTATCCTTCATGCTGTCCGTTCCGACCTGGTCCTGAACCTAGGTTGGTATGTGCATTCGTTTTTAGGGAGTCTTTGTACCAAGACATTTCTTATTAAGATGTTCCGTTACTCCCCTTTGGCTTACAGTCTGTACCCAGTGCCTCCCTGTGTCCTTCCATGCTCGACCTAATTTACACAATTACACAGTTATCAGTAGGGCCTCTTTCTTGGCTCCTGTGTTACTGAACCAAAGTCTTGCTCACTAGATTGAAGGCCTGTTGCTGTTTTCATGCTCCGGCCTCTGTTTAGGCCTGCTGACTCCATGTTACTGACCGTCAACTTGCTACAGGTACTTTGTCCCCTCCAAGGGGTATGAGGGCCTCTATTCCCACCTGCCCCTGGACTCTCTCGTAGTACAGACTGTACCTCTCTAAACCAGGATCTCTGGTCTGGCAATATCCGTGGTCTGCCAGGTCTGCAGATGTTCCAAGACCAGAGAGTCTCCATGGAGGGCATGAGCCTGAGAGCCCTGCAGGCCGGCAGTGCAGCGGCCAGTAGGGCCAGGAAACTGGCACATGGCAGCAGGACTGCGCAGTAGGCCCAGGAAGCCAGATAGGGCCAAGATGTCAGAAGGAGCAGTGTTAGGGGGAAGCTGTCTGTGAAGTTTGCAGCCAGGCCGGGGCTGGGGCAGCTAATGGCATAGGGGCCAGAAAAGGCCTTTTTGGCCCAGCAAAATTCCTCATCTAGAACCAGTCAGGTACCGAGGGTGCCAGACGAGGGAGGCCCAACCTGTAGATGCTGGTTAACAGAGGGCGAGAGAGAGGTTTCAAGGTTCTTCCCCTAAGAACACAGAGACTAAATGCCTAGACCTCTTTGGTTGGAAGCTGTCCTCTACCTGGGGCTTACGGTTACTCATTGTAAGCCAGCAGGCCATAGTCAGCAGGTATTCATACAACACCTTCTTCGCAATGGCAAAGTTTATGGAACTCCTTCCATCAGATTCCAAAGCTGAATTTTTGGCTCTGGGAGACTCTCCTCCATCACTGCAGGCAGTGTTAGATTCTACTGCTAGGGTGACGGCCACGGGAATTGCCATGCATAGAGGGTCTTGGTTGCAAGTCTCAGGCCTCTCCTACAAAGTCCAACAGATGATTCAAGACTTGCCATTCGAAGGGGCTCACTGTTCTCTCAACAGCCTAAAGGACTCAGGTCCCTGGACCTTAGTACCCCTTCTAAGGTCCAGGGACATATTTCCGATCACAGACTCAACAGCGTTTCCCACCACAGAGCCATGAAGACACTGGAACTGAAGTCATATGCAGTCACTGCACCTTAGGTCCTGGTAACTCCATGGCTGAACCCAGTGGCTGTCTCTTGCTCAGACCAAGTCAGGCAAGTCCTCTTTGGTAGTAGGAAGCCCTCCACAAAGGCTATGTACTTTGCCAAGGGAAAAAGATTTTCTATCTGGTTAGAACAGCAGTGTCTCCTGTTGCTGCCACCTGTGTCTTTCATCCTGGACGACCTTCTCAACCTTAAATTGCACAGACTGTTGGTGTCCTCTGTAAGGGTCCAGTTGGCAGCGATATTGAAGTTCCACCCTGAGGTGCAAGGTCGATCAGTGTTTTCCAACCTTTTAGTGAGCCAATTTCTAAAGGCCCTGGACAGACCCTACCCCACGAGCCACCAACTACTCCCTCCCTGAGACCTTAACTTAGTTCTGTCTAAGCTCATTGTGCTCCCATTTGAACCATTAGATACTTGCTTAGTGTTCTGCCTTTCTTATAAGCTGGTTTTGTGGTTGCAATTAGGGATGTCATTTTGTAGACAACTACGCAATTAACCAATAAGCCTTGGTTTATCAGTTAATCTTGTCATCTACATGCATTTCCCCTCTTCCCTGCTTCTGTATCAGAGCTAGCAAGGGGGGGGGAAGTGCTCTCCGCACCTATGCACTGCAGCCACTGATAGAGAGGCAGAAGCAGGAGGGTGGAGTGGTAGATTGGAGCCAATACATGCAGGGAACTGGCTTAAAAGCTGATTTTCCCCCAGCACCGGGTCCATGGTGCTGCCTGCCCTACCGCTGTGCTGCCGTTGTGGGGAGGGAGCAGCAGGAGAGGCTGCCACGAAGCAGCCGGTCCATGGTGGGCCCGAGTTCCCCCTCGATAGAGGCTGCTTTGCAGCCCATGGAGCAGTCTCTATCCTTGGTGAGTCTGGGCCCACCAGAGACAGAGGCTGCTTCAGAGGGCTGGGGCGGGGAGGATGAGCTCCCCACGGAGCAGCTTTTGTCCTTGTGGAGCTCAGACCCCCCACAGACAGGGGCTGCTGCCACCCTATACTGCTGCCTCTCTAATAGAGGCTCCCGTCTGAACTGAGGGCCCTCTGGTCGGCTCTTGTATGTAAACTTTTATAAGGACAAGGTGCCACTCCATCTGCATCTGGCCGTCCTTCCAAAGGTGAGTTCTGGTTTCCATATTAGTCAAGACATCTTTTTGCTGGTGTTTTACCCCAAACAGCACTGTAGTGCTAGAGAACAGAACTTCCATTCCCTTGATGTGTGTAGAGCACTGGCCTTTTACAATGATAGAGCAAGACCATTCAGAAAATCATCTCAGGGTACGTCTACACTACAGCGCTAATTCGAACTAACTTAGTTCGAATTAGTTAGTTCGAATTAACGCGTCTAGAACTAAAAACTAGTTCGAATTAGCATTTTGCTAATTCGAACTAGCGCGTCCACACTGATTGGACGCAGGGGGGCATTTAAGGGCGGCTGAAACCGGTTCTGGCAGGGCATCAGGTCAGTAGTTGCTTTGTGTGGCTGCTGTCTGAGGCTATCTGAGGCTCGTGCTTAAAGGGAACCCCCCGGACAGCCGGTTCTCAGCTTTTCCTGCTTCCTTGCCAACCTCGCCGAGGGATAGCAAAGCGTTGGTCTCTGTGCCCGTCTGTGTCGGTGTTTCCCTTCGGGGTCGCCGCCACAGGTGGCAACATGGAGCCAGAGCTCGCCCTGCACCTTCTGGTGCACTTTCTGGACTTGCTGCTGCAAGCCTGCCAGCAATGGCTCGAGGCTGCCTGGCACCACCTGGTGCACGTCAGCCCCCTGCCTCTCCGCCTGGCCTCCCTGGGGGCCGTGGAGGAGCCGCGGCGTCACCCCAGCACCGGCGTGCCCCGCCGCGTCTGGTGTCTGGACACCAGCACCGACTGGTGGGACCGCATCGTCCTGGAGCGCTGGGGGGACCGACAGTGGACCCAGAACTTCAGGATGAGGAGGGACAACTTCCTGGAGCTCTGCGAGTGGCTCGCCCCTGCCCTGCGCAGAAGGGACACTCGCAAGAGGCCCGCCATCCCCCTCCAGAAGCGGGTGGCCATCGCCCTCTGGAAGCTCTCCACGCCGGACAGCTACCGATCCGTCGGGAACTAGTTCGGCGTGGGGAGATCCACCGTCGGAGCGGTGCTCATGCAGGTATGGCACTCGTCGGCCACCGAGCCGGGGGGGAAAGGGGGCTGCGAGGAGGGGATGGGCCGCCCCAAGGACAAAGGGGGGGTGGGAGGAGGCGAAAGCGCCCTGCACCAGAGGGGTCGGTCTGTCCCGGCCGTACTACACGCCGCCAGGGGGGTTGCTTCTGGGAGTGGGGTGCGGGGCACTGCCAGGGCACGAATGCTCCCAGCCACCCGGGCGCCCCACTGATTGGCGCTTTGCTGTGTCTCTCTCCGCAGGTGGTCAAGGCCATCAACCGGGTGCTGCTCCGCAGGGTGGTCCGCCTCGCCGACCCAGACGCCGTCATCCGGGGCTTCGGTGCCCTCGGCTTCCCCAACTGCGGGGGGGCCATCGACGGGACGCACATCCCCATCCGTGCCCCGGAACACCAGGCCTCCCGGTACGTCAACTGCAAGGGGTACTTCTCCATCCTCCTGCAGGCCATGTGTGACCACCGGGGCCAGTTCACAGACATTAATGTGGGCTGGTCCGGCAAAGCACACGACGCCCGGGTGTACCGCAACTCCTCTGTGTGCCAGCGGCTGCAGGACGGGACCTTCTTCCCCGACTGCCACGTCAGAGTCGGGGATGTGGACATGCCCGTGTGCCTGGTGGGGGATGCCGCCTACCCACTGCAGCCATGGCTGATGAAGCTCTACACGGGGCACCTCAATCCCTCCCGCCAGGCCTTCAATGCCAGGCTGACCAGGGCCCGCATCATGGTGGAGAGGGCCTTCGGGTGACTGAAAGCCCGCTTTCGATGCCTCCTCACCCGTCTGGACCTGGCCGAGCACAACATCCCTCCCGTGGTGGCAGCATGTTGTGTGCTCCACAATTCGTGTGAGCGAAGGGGGGAGGCTTTCCTGCCAGCCTGGATGGCTGAGGCTGACCGCATGGCTGGACACTATGGTCAGCCCTGCTCCGCCGCCATCCGGGATGCGCAGCGGGGGGGCCGTCCGGATCCGGGAAGCCCTGCGGGAGAGCTTCCAGGTGGAGGAGGAGGACTGACCTCTCCCTTGCATGCCCCACTGGGGCCTTATTCCACCCTACCCCCCTTCCTCTTTCCCCTCCCTACCTACTGTAAAATAAAGACACCTGTTTTTGAAACAAAAACGTCTGTTTATTTCACATAACTGGGGTGGGGGAAGGGAGGAATGAGGGTGGGAGAGGGGAGGGGGAAACCTGGGACGAGGGAGCTGGAAGGGGAGGGAAGGGAGGAAGGGAAAGGAAAGCTCAGGGGTGGGAGTCCGGCTGCCTCTCCCATCTCGCCACACTGCGGGTCCAGGGGCGTTGGTGGGGAATGGTTGTGGAGGGGGGGGGCAGGAGGAATGGGGGGTGTGGAGGAAGCAGGAGCGGGAGCAGCAGGAGGAGCAGGAGGAGCAGGGGGAGCAGGAGGAGCAGAGGGAGCAGCAGGGGGAGCAGGAGCAGGAGGAATTGGGAAGCGGTCGAGCAGGCTCTGGAGGTGGCCTCGCAGGGCACGGCCCTGCTCCTCCAGGGCCTCCAAACTCCTCCGGCGCATCCTCTGGTCCTCCTGGACCCAGTGGTCCTGCGTGAGGAGCTGGTGATCCAGGAACCGGAGGTGCCGCCTCTGGTAGTCCTCCTGGTTCCTGGCTCTCCTGCTTGCCCGGGCACGGGCAGCTGTTGCAGGCAGTGTGGTGCGCCCTGCAGGCCCAGGTGCTGTGGCTGTGGTGCAACAAGACCAGCGGTCAATTACCCCAGGGGCCCAGGTGTGTGAAACCCAGCTTCCCTCTGCAAGGCCAGGGCCCCTGCAGGATCCCCAGCTGCTGCTCCGTGGTGGGCAAGGCCCAGGCGCACGGTCCCGGGGCTCCCTCTCGCCCCAGCCCCCCGTACACATAAGGGGAGCACGATGGTACTCACAGGTGGATGCCTCCCCGGCCTCGGACGACACAAGCGAGCGGCTCTGTGGGGTGCCTCGGGAGTCCCAGGTCTTGGGCAGAGCTGCCGGCAGGCTCCTGGCTCTTGGAGCCCTCCTCCTCCTCCTCCGTCTCCTGGAGCGGTCCCTCTGCCCCGGGGTCTATCACGTCCCTGGGGGCAGGGATGGCATGAGCCCCCAGGAGGTGGTCCAGGGCGTGGAAGTGGGGGCAGGCCTCCGGGTCGGCCCCTGGCAGGCAGGCCCGGGAGTAGGACTGCCGCAGGTCTTTGACCTTGCAGCGCACCTGCTCCCGGCTGCGCTGGTGGCCCCTGGCGGCCAGGCTGGCAGCCATGCGGCCGTACACAGCCGCGTTCCTGTGGCTAGTGCAGAGATCGTGGACATTGGAGGCTTCCCCCCAAACCTTGATGAGGTCCACGATCTCCGCATTTAACCAAGCGGGTGCCCGCCTCTTGCATCCCCGGGCAGGCTCCTGGGAGCCGCCAGGCTGGTCCTGGGGGGTGTCCTTGGGTGGCTGGCTCATGTTGTGGCAGGTGCAGGGTCTGCTGGCTGGGTGCTGGCAGCCTTGCAACTGGCACAAACTGTGTAGCCAGCCCGTGGCCCTTTAAGGGCTCCGGGGCCGGGAGGGGGGCAGACAAGTTTGCCTGGTGTTGGCCAGAGTGGCCACCAGGGAAAGCTGGGAAGGGCTAGCCTCCCACTAGTTCGAATTAAGGGTCTACACAGCCCTTAATTCGAACTAGCTAGTTCGAACTAGGCTTAATCCTCGTAAAATGAGGTTTACCTAGTTCGAACTAAGCGCTCCGTTAGTTCGAATTAAGTTCGAACTAACGGAGCGCTAGTGTAGCGCCTATGAAAGTTAGTTCGAACTAATGTCCGTTAGTTCGAACTAACTTTGTAGTGTAGACATACCGTTAGTGTAAATCTAGACTAGAAGCCTCTTTCAAAAGAGAGCGTTTAGACTACAGCCAGTACTTTCGAAGAAGTGAGCTGCTTTTTTGAAAGAGAGCACCCAGGCAGTCTGGATGCTCTCTTTCGAAAAAGTACAGTTTGTATTACAGAGCACCTTTTTCGAAAGAGCACTTTTGAAAAAAGGTGTTATTCCTCATAAAATGAGGTTTTCCGCAGTCAAAAAAACTGCTGCGTTCTTTCATTTTACTTTCGAAAGAATGCGGAAGCAGTCTAGACGCAGGGGAAGTTTTTTCACTTTTTTTTGAAAAAACTCTGTAGTCTAGACACACCCTTAGTAGTAGTGGTGGCAGACGGAATGAAGGGCCAGCCATTATTCTCCATTCACCACTTCATGGATAGTGTCCTGTATCCATGAATGCCATGGACTTGCAGTATAACTCTGCCTCTGCTCACAGCACACTCTAGAAGGGCTCACACTTCCTCCATAGTATTTTTCACCCAGATCCCCAGCCAGGAGATCTCCAGGGCTCTGGCCTCGTCCTCACTACATACCTTTGCTGTGTACTATGTAATTATTCAGCAATCTAGAGACAATGCAACCTGTGGGAGGACAGTGCTCCAACCAGTGCAGAACACTGACCCCACCTCCTGGACTTGGGCTGTGAGTCACCTGATTGGAATACACATGAACAAGCACTCGAAGATTATCCGACCTTCGTTTATCTGACATTCCGTGTTATCCCACATGCCACCCGTCACATCATGGCAAAGGACTCCAGGGACGCTGGACAATGGCCTTTCTTTCCCTTTCCCTTTTCCCTGTTCCATGGCTGGACGGAGCTCTGGCTGGCAGGTCTGCAGCTCCCTCTTGTGGCTGAATAATTCACCATCATCAAGGAAGCTTTTCCCCCGTTTTTCCTGTTAACTGTTTCTGGGGAAAGCGGCGAGCACCTTGCCCTGCGTCACGTCATCGCCAGGTGACATGGAGTGGTGCCGGGCGAGGGCTGTGCTTCCACCGCAGGGCAGAGCCCTGGATCTTACTCCCATTTGGGGGTAAATATAAGGGCTGGTCAAGGCAGCAGATTGAGGAGGTTTAGAACTGGATCTTGCAAGGTATTACAAAGTTCAAATTTATAAAATTAATTACTGCATTAAAGAATTTTCCGTATTACCCGATATTTCCTTTATCCGACCATCCTCTGTTCCCATTTAGGTCAGATAATCGAGACTCTCCTGTACTCCCCTTTCGTAACTGTTGTTCTTTGAGATGTGGAGTTCATGTCCGTTTCAATACCCACTCTCCTTCTCCTCTGTCAGTGTAGCTGGCAAGAAGGAATTGATGAACAGGTGGGTTGACAGTGCCCTATATTGGGTGCCACTCCAGGGAGTGCCCAGCGCAACCCTACGGCTAACTGCTAGGAGGAAAATCTTCCAGCTACTGTGCACATGGGCGCGCTCATACCTGATTGGAATGGACATGAACAACACATCTTAAAGAATGACAGTTCTGAAAGACAAATAACGATTTTTTTGTGTATTGTGGCTGCTTGTAATTGGCCATTGACCAAGGGAATTAATAAATATGGCAATTACTAGTACAAAAATACAGATGTTTGTGTACCTTGTTTTCCTCTTTTGAACTCTCTCTGGTGTCATTCTCCTGGTCAAATATGACCACAAAAACATATTTTAAAAGAAAGCAAATATCCAGGCTTTTAAACTATGTAATTTGAGCAGTATTCACGATCATCTGTGCAATGTCCTGCTCATTTCACAAAGTCCAAGTGTATTATTCCAGATCTGAACTCTTAGCTCGAGATCTGACAAAGTGCTGTGGTTGTCATTGGAGGTGCTCAGAGCACAGAGTTTCTGCTGATGGCAATGAGAGGATGTTCGGCATGCACCTGGAGGAACACAGCAGCATCCCAGAAGCAGACAAGCTGGATTGGGTCCTTAAGGCTATCTAGAATACTGTAAAGAAAAGTCTTCAGGTGATTGATTTCTGAATCATTTTGTAACATTAATCATTTACATATATTTAACAGGAGAGACTTTCTTTTATCGTTATGAAAATGAAAATTTCACACTTACGTGCAACGAAACCTTGGCTAATGGGAGCAACGAAACAGTTTGGTATGAAATTCGAGAACATCTTCAAGTATTCAACGCAATTACCTGTAGTCCCATATCTCAAGGGACAAACGAACAGCCTTATAATAGAAAGCGTACAAACCGATTATCAGTTTCTACTTCCCAAAGTGGTGGGGTATTTGCATGTGAACAACTTACAAACACAGGAACATTGGGGACTCTCCCACTTTTTACCAATGTGGCTCATTGCAGACGTTATAACTTTTTTATTGTGGTGATAATAAACATGACTGCAGGTGAGTGCCTTTCGTGGTGGGTAGGGGGGTTATTTTCATCAGTAAGTTCCAGAGGCCAGAAAGGGAGTTAGTGAGATTAAGAGGAGATTATTCAGATAATTCAGGACTGAGGACCAGATTCTGCCCCTTTTACCTTACAATGAATAATACCATACACCACCAGCATTCCCCTGGCTTAAATAAAGAACATTTATGGAGGATGTATTATGTCAGTGAGGGTGAGTGAATTTAGCTTTGAATGAATGAGGTATCTGAACTAGACTGAGGAAAGTAGTGAGCCAAAGTACAATTTTTGAAAAAAGAAAATAAATTAAAACAAATATCTTGTCATTGACTAGAGATAGTTTTTGCCATACTAAGTCTACTTGCCCTGATATCTAGATACATTCCAACGCGGAGGCCTACTCAGGAAGTTTTCTGCCTTGCTCCTCGAGTTAGGAGTCCCTCGACTTAGATTTGAAGCCATGTACTGGCTGGGTAAATGGGCCAAAGGGTCTCTAACAGGATCTGATCTGGGTAGAATACCTCCTCCCCTTGGCTCAGGAGCTACAGCTGCAGATTGTCCGTTCAGTAGCACTCTTGCAAATCCTGGCATAAGAAGTATGGCTTGCGGCAAGCTGCCGAATGCAGCACTATTGAAATTCAGGGTACTTGTCTCTCAGGGCTGCCTAAATTCATCCTGTGGGCTCCTTAAATCCACCTTAACCCCTCTCTGCCTGCGTTGTGAATTTTTGTTCTGTGTTTCTAGAGGCCCAGCACAGAATCTTCCCTATAGCGTTCTAAGCTTTCAATTAATTGTACTCACAAAATTGATTTAGCACCTATTATGCACATGCAAATAACTATTTGTGCAGATAAGGCACCACTACTGCCACCTTGACTGCCACAGCCCCGGCCCTGGTACTGGGGTTGCTGCGGCCAATGCTGCACTACTTGGGCTCTGGTGCTGGTCCCAGCCCGAGCTCCAGCGGGCTCCAAGCCACCAGACCTCTTGCCACTGGGGCTCCCAGCCAGGACTCTCTGTTCCAGGAACACCCATGGCCCTGCTGGACCATGGATGCTGCTGGACGAAGGAGTCCCAGTTTTGGGAGGTCCAACCTGTAGTTGAAAATTTGACATTTAAAATACTTCAGAATCTCACTCTACCGGCCATTGTTTAAAATGTATTCATGCACAATCCAAAATGACTGATCTTTAACTGTCCTGTTAAACGTACACTGCAATGCCACTGCTTTATCCAGAAAATATTAATCTTTAATTGCTGTTTCACAATTTCACATTTTCACAATTTCATCCATTTCTAATAACTATTATCATGTCCTCTTTAGTCTCCTTTTCTTCAAACTAAATAAATCCAGTTTTTTAAATCCTCTTTCATAGTGCCTCCTTCATATTGCCATGTTTCTAATACTTTTAGTTGCTGTTTTCTGGACTTTTTCTAATTTATCCTCATCTTTCCTGAAATGCAGCCTCCAGAACTGGATGTGATACTCCAGTTGAGGCCTGATCTGTGCAGAGTAGAGTGGAAGGGTTACTTTGTCTGTTCCTAAGTCCCAGAGATTTTTTCAGTTGAACTGGACATACATCTGCAGGAGGAGTAGCGTTGTTAGTACCTCTAAGAGCATGCCCCACTGGTGCTTGCAGCAGGAGTCAGAGGTGTTGTCCCTGTGTTCACCCCAGTCCCCTCTGCTCCCCTGGATCTGCTTCCTGCTGCCAATGAGTGTGGGGGTGGCTTTACCCCTTCCTGCAAGCCTCTTCCCCCAAGCAATACAGCTGGGAGCTGGGGGAGCAGAATGGGCTGGGGACGAGTTTTTCTGTTTCTTGCTGCTGTGGAGTGTGGGAGCAGGTGTGAGCCCCCAGGTTGCTCTGGGCCCTGCAGGCCTCTGCACCAAAGTCCACAGCCAGGGTCGGTTGCCCCAACTTGTCCAATGATTGGGATGGTTCTGCATGCTGGTTGCTGGCCTATTGCCACTGCCCCCATGACATCTGGGGGATTCATGACCCCTCTGTGTCCTCCCACTTTTCACCCTGGTCCGGTCCATGAATTATTATTTTGCTAACCACCAAGAGACTGAACATGCAATGCTAAGCTGAGCACCTTCAGCTATCCCTGGCTTCAACGGAAAGTGAGGGTGACGACTACTTTGTAGAAGGTACTCAGACTTCACAGGATTGGGCCCCAAATGGCTAGTTGGAGCTGACTTCTAGCCAATAGTACAGGTATTTGCTCCTGTTAATGTAAAAATGCCATGTAAACTATTTATTAAAATAAAATTCTCCCAGCCCTACTTCAAATAGGAATGAAACAAAGTTTTTGTATTGAATTCTGTATCTGAGATAGTGTTTTCATTGCAAAATTTTCCTACTTCTAAGATTCCTTTTAAAGACTACACATGTTACAACATGCAACCATGTATGTTTTTCATATCGCTTGTGTTTTTCTGTATTGCAGAGAGCCAGATGTTTGAGAACATTTCTGCAAAATCATATGATAATCGTTTAGTGCAAGAAGGTGGTAACATCACTCTTTCTTGTGAATTTCAAACAAAGAGCAATGGAATCAATGTTGCATATTGGATCAAATATACAGAAACAAGCAAATGCCTGTCTTCTCTTCAGAAAGGAACAGAACTTTCCTATAATCACCACTGCTGTATTGATGAGATGATCAAAGGACGACTATTGAATCATACAAGCTTAGACTCAGACAACAAACATATAGTCCATAATATAACCATCTTGAATGTTACTTACTCTGATAGTGGAACTTATTTATGTGTTGTAAATGCCTGGTCAAAAGGGAAATATGTTTGGAAGATTGCAAATAATCTTTCTATAGAAGTGAGGAATGAAATTCCATGTAAGTCTGCAGTTTTGAAGCTGGGATTGGTAACAGCTGCAGCAGGTTGATGCTTATTGCAAAGCTTGTAGGAGACCCTGAGGCAGACTGGCTTTCTGAGAACTCAGGGAAAAACACATTAGAATTGAATATTTATACCTGCAGAAAATGGAGGCTCGTTTGAAGCCCTCGGTAGTTATTTGCTTTACAGTTGTGCTGCATTAACTCATTCAACTACTAGAGTATTCTACAGTAATCTCCCAAAATACTGCAGTATTGCTACTCTAAAATATATTGTATCGTCTCATTACAGTAGAATACTGCAGTATTTTCTCATAAAATAACTTGATTTCTGTAAGCTAATTTATCTGCTGTTTTTATTACCAATCCTTGAATACTTTAATCAGGAATCATCCACATTAAGGGGTTGCTGAATGTGTATTATCCACATAGTTGTTAAACATTGTTTGATCACTTGAAAAGCGCTGTCTGTATAATGGAGATATGATGGTAAAGTGTTTTGTTCACCATCTGGATAAAATTTTCAAGATTAACTAACCCCGGTTCTCTTTTTAGTCTCTCCTTCAGTGCCATTCCATTCCAAGGTGCCATTGTATGCTACAATCGGATCGATCGCAGGGATTATCACCATCAGTGGGATAGTATGGTTGATCTATAAAAAGAAAAAGAATAACAACTCAAAAGGTAGGAAAAGTAAAATTAGTAGGTGATAACTGTGGGAATATTTTAGCCATTGAACTTTATAGTGTGTTTTATTTATCTGTTACAGGAAAGTCATCTGCACAACTTCCCAGGTATGGTCTTGAATTGATATAACCAATGAAATATTAGTATAATTTTTAGTGGTTTTTCCAACTGATACATATTACTAAATGGATTCTTTCCTTATCTTTTTATTTTAGCGCTCAGGCTGCTGTTGAAATTCCAGGAGATGAATGTGAGCAGGAAGTTTTTGATAAACTTGGTTGATGTAATTGTCTGTCTTAGCACATTTTGAGAATTGTGCACTATGGATTTTTTAGACTGTCTATCCACGGTACTATGTTTTTAAACTTCAAGTAATGACATACTTTTGTTTTGACAAGTACCTTTTTGTTAATTAAATTGGTTTTGTTTAAGTAGGCAGTTGTTCGTTAGGGAGGGCAGTTAAGGCACTAGAATAAGATAAGGGTGATCTGAGTTAAAATCTTGGCTCTCTCACGGTACGACTACACTGCAGCGCTAATTCGAACTAACTTCGAATTAGTTAATTCGAACTAAGCTAATTCGAACTAACGCGTCTAGAACTAAAAACTAATTCGAATTAGCGTTTTGCTAATTTGAACTAGCGCGTCCACACTGATTGGACGCAGGGGGGCATTTAAGGGCAGCTGAAACCGGTTCTGGCAGGGCATCAGGTCAGTAGTTGCTTTGTGTGGCTGCTGTCTGAGGCTATCTCTGAGGCTCGTGCTTAAAGGGACCCCCCCCGGACAGCCGGTTCTCAGCTTTTCCTGCTTGCTTGCCAACCCCGCTGAGGGACAGCAAAGCGTTGGTCTCTGTGCCCGTCTGTGTCGGTGGTTCCCTTCGGAGGGGGGGGGGGGGGCCGCCGCAGGTGGCAACATGAAGCCAGAGCTCGCCCTGCACCTTCTGGTGCACTTTCTGGACTTGCTGCTGCAAGCCTGCCAGCAATGGCTCGAGGCTGCCTGGCACCACCTGGTGCACGTCAGCCCCCTGCCTCTCCGCCTGGCCGCCCTGGGGGCCGTGGAGGAGCCGCGGTGGCGCCCTGGCACCGGCGTGCCCCGCCGCGTCTGGCGTCTGGACACCAGCACCGACTGGTGGGACCGCATCGTCCTGGAGCGCTGGGAGGACCGACAGTGGACCCAGAACTTCAGGATGAGGAGGGACACCTTCCTGGAGCTCTGCGAGTGGCTCGCCCCTGCCCTGCGCAGAAGGGACACTCGCATGAGGCCCGCCATCCCCCTCCAGAAGACATCGCCCTCTGGAAGCTCTCCACGCCGGACAGCTACCGATGCATCGGGAACCAGTTCGGCGTGGGGAGATCCACCGTCGGAGCGGTGCTCATGCAGGTATGGCACTCGTCGGCCACCGAGCCGGGGGGGAAAGGGGGCTGCGAGGAGGGGATGGGCCGCCCCAGGGACAAAGGGGGGGTGGGAGGAGGCGAAAGCGCCCCACACCAGAGGGGTCGGTCTGTCCCGGCCGTACTACACGCCGCCAGGGGGGTTGCTACTGGGAGTGGGGCGTGGGGCACTGCCAGGGCACGAATGCTCCCAGCCACCCGGGTGCCCCACTGATTGGAGCTTTGCTGTGTCTCTCTCCGCAGGTGGTCAAGGCCATCAACTGGGTGCTGCTCCGCAGGGTGGTCCGGCTCGCCGACCCGGACGCCGTCATCCGGGGATTCAGCGCCCTCGGCTTCCCCAACTGCGGGGGGGCCATCGACGGGACGCACATCCCCATCCGTGCCCCGGAACACCAGGCGTCCCGGTATGTCAACCACAAGGGGTAGTTCTTCGTGATCCTGCAGGCCGTGTGTGACCACCGGGGCCAGTTCACGGACATTAATGTGGGCTGGTCCGGCAAAGCACACGACGCCCGGGTGTACCGCAACTCCTCTGTGTGCCAGCGGCTGCAGGACGGGACCTTCTTCCCCGACCGCCACATCAGGGTCGGGGACGTGGACATGCCCGTGTGCCTGGTGGGGGATGCCGCCTACCCACTGCAGCCCTGGCTCATGAAGCCCTACACGGGGCACCTCAATCCCTCCCGCCAGGCCTTCAATGCCAGGCTGACCAGGGCCTGCATCGTGGTGGAGGGGGCCTTCGGGCGACTGAAAGCCCGCTTTCGATGCCTCCTCACCCATCTGGACCTGGCCGAGCACAACATCCCTCCCGTGGTGGCGGCATTTTGTGTGCTCCACAATTTATGTGAGCGAAAGGGGGAGGCTTTCCTGCCAGCCTGGATGGCTGAGGCTGACCGCATGGTTGGACACTACGTTCAGCCCCGCACCGCCGCCATCCGGGAAGCTCAGCGGGGGGCCGTCTGAATCTGGGAAGCCCTGCGGGAAAGCTTCCTGGTGGAGGAGGAGGAGGACTGACCTCTCCCTGCATGCCCCACTGGGGCCTTCTTCCACCCTACCCCCCTTCCCTTTTCCCCTCCCTATCTACTGTAAAATAAAGACACCTGTTTTTGAAATAAAAACGTCTGTTTATTTAACATAACTGGGTGGGGGAAGGGAGGAATGAGGATTGGAGAGGGGAGGGGGAAACCTGGGATGAGGGAGCTGGAAGGGGAGGGAAGGGAGGAAGGGAAAGGAAAGCTCAGGGGTGGGAGTCCGGCTGCCTCTCCCGTCTCGCCACACTGCGGGTCCGGGGGCGTTGGTGGGAAATGGTTGTGGAGGGGGGGGCAGGAGGGACAGGGGGTGTGGAGGAAGCAGGAGCGGGAGCAGGAGGGGGAGCGGGAGCAGGAAGAGCAGGGGGAGCAGGAGGAGCAGGGGGAGCAGCAGGAGGAGGAAATGGGAAGCAGGGCACGGCCCTGCTCCTCCAGGGCCTCCAGACTCCTCCGGCGCAGCCTCAGGTCCTCCTGGACCCAGTGGTCCTGGAGACGGAGCTGTTGATCCAGGAACCGGAGGTGCTGCCTCTGGTAGTCCTCCTGGTTCCTGGCTCTCCTGCTTGCCCGGGCGCGGGCAGCTGCTGCAGGCGGGGTGGTGCGGTCAATTACCCCAGGGGCCCAGGTGTGTGAAACCCAGCTCCCCTCTGCAAGGCCAGGGCCCCTGCAGGATCCCCAGCTGCTGCTCCTTGGTGGGCAAGGCCCAGGCGCACGGTCCCGGGGCTCCCTCTTGCCTCAGCCCCCCGTACACATAAGGGGAACACGAGGGTACTCACAGGTGGACGCCTCCCCGGCCTCAGACGACACAGGCGAGTGGCTCTGTGGCGTGCCTCGGGGGTCCCGGGTCCCGGGCAGGCTGGCGGCAGGCTCCTGGCTCTCAGAGCCCTCTTCCTCCTCCTCCGTCTCCAGGAGCGGTCCCTCTGCCCCGGGGTCAATCACGTCCTGGGGGGCAGGGATGGCATGAGCCCCCAGGAGGTGGTCCAGGGCGTGGAAGTGGGGGCAGGCCTCCGGGTCGGCCCCTGGCTGGCAGGCCCGGGAGTAGGACTGCCGCAAGTCCTTAATTTTGCAGCGGACCTGCTCCCGGCTGCGCTGGTGGCCCCTGGCGGCGAGGCTGGCAGCCATGCGGCCGTAGACGGCCGCGTTCCTGTGGCTAGTGCGGAGATCGTCAACATTGGAGGCTTCCCCCCAAGCCTCGATGAGGTCCACGATCTCCGCACTTGACCAGGCGGGCGCCCGCCTTTTGCGCCCCCGGGCAGGCTCCTGGGAGCCGCCAGGCTGGTCCTGGGGAGCAGTGGAGGGCTGGGAGCCCTCGGATGGCTGGCTCATGTTGTGGCAGGTGCAGGGTCTGCTGGCACAGGTGCTTGCAGCCTTGCAACTGGTACAAACTGTGTAGCCAGCCTGTGGTCCTTTAAGGGCTCCGGGGCCGGGAGGGGGGCAATAGAGTTTCCCTGGTGTTGGCCAGAGTGGCCACCAGGGAAATCTGGGAAGCCTTAGCCTCCCACTGGTTTGAATTAAGGGTCTACACAGCCATTAATTCGAACTAGCTAGTTCGAACTAGGCTTAATCCTCGTAAAATGAGGTTTACCTAGTTCAAACTAAGCGCTCCGTTAGTTCGAATTAAGTTCGAACTAACGGAGCGCTAATGTAGCGCCTAGGAAAGTTAGTTCGAACTAACGTCCGTTAGTTCGAACTAACTTTGTAGTGTAGACATACCCTCACATACATCCTCTCCCTATGATCTTGAGCAAGTTCCAGAATCTCTGTATGCATCAGTTTCTCCTCAGTAAAACGAAGATTACAATGCTTCCTGCTCCCTTCGCGGTGCTAAAATGGAGTCAGGTATTCAGTGTTCTGAAATCACAGTGATGGGGCCATGTAAGAACCTAGCAGCTAAGTGATTCTGAATCTTTTTCCTTGCTACTGGAGGTGGGGTACTGTAAAGCGTAATCAGCACAGGTCTTAATTCTGGGCTGAATAGAATAGAGTAGAACTCCATTATTTGACGTCAGGAGAAAAAAATATTTAATATTCTTTTCAAAGGGAGATAAATTGCATTATGTTTAGTTGATTGATTTTTTGTTGTTGATGTTTTATTTTAAATCTTGGAGTTTCATAAACCCTTTGACGCAGAGCAATTGTTTTACAGGTTTCCCATATGCTATGAGCAGTAGAAAAGACTTGAAAAGAAATGAAGTGTTGTATTCTGTTGCAGCAAGCCCATATGAGAACCCAAATGCAGACTATTGTATAGTGGATGACACTGAAGCATCTGGCAAGAGGCCTGGAGATAAAATACATACCGTCTATGCACTAGTGCAAGAATAGCTGTTCCTGTAAGTGACCTATAAGAGGATGTGTTATTTTTTATGAATTATATTACTAATAGAACAACCCAGGTTAGTCACACTTGTATAATTAATAGGGGGGCAATGTGAGAATGCACTAATTGACAGGACATTTTCTTTCAATTGTATGAATCTATTCAGGGACCTGTTTCTCACTTCAGCAATATAGACCTTTAGTTTTCCACTATATATGCCCCTTTTTGCACTGCGTAGCTGTAGAGTCGGATTTTCAAACCTGAAGTAAAAGAAATAGGCTAATCTGGAAATTGTTCAACCAGAGCAAACCTTAAATTGATCACACACATTGGACAGCAGTGACATTTCAGCTAATGCAAAACATGGGTGAGAGGGAAGGCACAAGGAATAGTGCATTAGTTTGCCATCACTGCAATATCTGTGCTCTCCTGAGTGCAGGAACTGCTTTCTGGGACACAAGCGGCCCAAAAATTGAAATAGAAGATGCGGGGAGATGGTATGACCGTGCCCCACTCCCTCTAACCTGCCATCTCTTTTGGGGGAGCACAACATCTGCTCTTGTCCAGCAAGGCAGTAGAGTTCCAGGAGACAGTGGATAAATTGCTTTTCTCTCACGTATGGCTTTGAATACACAAAGAAAGAACTTTTTGTGGTTTAAGGATGTGGTGCTCAGAATGTTCAGCATTTCATTCTTGATTGATGGTGCCACTGTATTTCTCTTGAGCACTAATTTACCTTTGTAAAACAGCTATGAAATCCCCACTACTACTCCTTTTTTATAGTAAAAAATCACTTTGAGGCATGTGGGCCATAATTCCGTCATATGCAATTTTGATTTTAGCCTAACTGACACCTAACAGTGTGAGATTGTTTCTTAGAAGGTATAATGAAAGCTGAACTATATGACTTTCTCTAAAACCACATTGAAAAACTCTCCAATGACCATGAAATTGTTTTTATTTGCAAAGGAGCTGGAGAATTGAAGTCAGTATGAAAATAATGATCAACTTTTGGCTGAATAACTTTGACTAGTGAATTTTGAGTATTCAGTGAGCTATCTTACAGATATTAATGAGAAGATCCACTGCTGATACAAAGTCTCATACTATTATGAAGCTATGAAAGTTTGCATTAGAAGAACATCAGAATTGTCATACTTGGACCACTGGTTCACATAGTCCAGAATCCTGTCTTAAAGCTTATGACCTTCATCAGATCCTTCAGAATTAGATTCAAGAAGAATCCCAATAATAGATAATTATGGCACAACTTACTCACAGAGAATATTTCTTCTCAACACCTATCAGCTAGAGGTTAGGTATATACCCTGAAGCAAGAGGGTTTTATGGTCCTCACACATTTTATCCTTGTCTAATGTAAATTTATATTTAGTGTATGAAAATCTATGTAATGAATGTTTGTATTAGAAAACAAGATCTTTATTTTCCTCCAGTTTTATGTTGGCATAATTCTGTTGGCCCCTGTGGAGTTGCTCATGCTTTACACTGGCATAAGGAGGAAAAAGATCAGAAGCTTATTTATGCAACTGTGATTCCTAAAGGAAGCAGAATCAATTAAGGACACTAAGAACATAAGAACATAAGAATGGCCGTACTGGGTCAGAACAAAGGTCCATCTAGCCCAGTAGCCTGTCTGCCGACAGTGGCCAGCACCAGGTGCCCCAGAGAGGGTGGACCGAAGACAGTGATCAAGCGATTTGTCTCCTGCCATCCCTCTCCAGCCTCTGACAAACAGAGGCCAAGGACACCATTTCTATCCCCTGGCTAATAGCCTTTTATGGACCTAACCTCTATGAAATTATCTACCTTCTCTTTAAACTCTATGGGTATGTCTACACTACCCCCCTAGTTCGAATTTAGGATTAGGCTTCCTAATCTGAACTAGCTAGTCCATGCCGCGTGTAGCCGCGCGGCATGGGGTCTGAACTAGCCGGCATTTAAAAATGGTGCTGGCCGGCTTTATGCAAATGAAGCCCGGGAAATTCAAATCCCGGGCTTCATTTGCAACTCCGTATGACTACATTACCCCCCCTAGTTCGAACTAGGGGGGTAGTGTAGACATACCCTATTATAGTCCTAGCCTTCACAGCCTCTTCTGGCAAGGAGTTCCACAGATTGACTACACGCTGTGTGAAGAAGAACTTTCTTTTATTAGTTTTAAACCTGCTCCCCATTAATTTCATTTGGTGTCCTCTAGTTCTTATATTTAGGGAACTTTTCTTTATCGGCCCTCTCCACACCACTCATGATTTTATATACCTCTATCATATCCCCCCTCAGTCTCCTCTTTTCTAAACAGAAAAGTCCCAGTCACTTTAACCTCTCCTCATATGGGACCTGTTCCAATCCCCTAATCATTTTAGTTGCCCTTCTCTGAATCCTTTCCAAGGCCAAAATATCTTTTTTGAGGTGAGGAGACCACATCTGTACACAGTATTCAAGATGTGGGCGTCCCATAGTTTTATACAGGGGCAGTAAGATATTCTGGGTCTTATTTTCTATCCCTTTCCTAATAATTCCTAGCATCCTATTTGCCATTTTGATCGCTGCTGCGCACTGTCTGGACGTTTTCAGAGAACTGTCCACGATAACTCCAAGATCTCTTTCCTGATTTGTCGTAGCGAAATTAGCCCCCATCATACTGTACGTATAGTTGGGGTTATTTTTCCCCGATGTGCATTACTTTACACTTACCCACATTAAATTTAATTTGCCATTTTGTTGCCCAATCACTATTGGACCTACCATAAGTTTTTCTTTTTTAAAACAGCCACATTGAATATAATGTTGTGAAGGGACACTAGGGTTCTTTGTGTTCCCAGAAAAGGTACAGCACACAGCATGTGCCAGGAATGTGCCTGCAGGAGAGTCACTTTCCTAGTAGCCTGAAGCAAGAGAGGTTTAAGGTCCCTATCCTCTGTTCCCATCAGATACCCTGCAGACACCGTGGCAGGTGGAGCATCCTCTGTTCACAGGAAGCTCGGACCCCACATTGACATAGGCTGCTGCCAGACAAGCCTCTGTCTGCGGCCAGCCTGGGGTGCCATGGATAGAGGCTGCTTTGCCTCCCAGCTCAGACTCCCGCAGACAGGGGCTGCTGCCATCTCGCCCTGCTGCTGCCTCAGTATCAGAGGCAGCATGACGAGGCAGCAAGTAGCTAGTCTGCACGGGGTGCTGATTTTTAAACTGGATCCCCTCGTGGACTGGCTCCCACATGGCATGCTAATACATGGGCAGCAGCATGGGATGGCGGGGGCTTCCTGGAAGTGGAGCTGGAGCACACTGGCTGCTGGCCCTGCCCCAGGGAACTATCGAATAGTCATGTAACCGGTAAGAATTCATGTGGTTACACAAATATTCAATTGCTTGATCTCTTACATCCTTATTGTAAACCCTGAAATTAATGGAAACTACTCCAACCCAAAGTATGAAGCAGCACCTGTATCTTTGAAGTGTTCTCATCCCCTGCTGGTCTGGTCAGAGTGACCAGATATCAAGTGTGAAGATCAGGACACTTAATTTTTGGGGGGAAGGGTGAGGAATAGTTGCCTGTATAAGAAAAATTCCCTAACATCAGGATGTCTGGTCACTCTACGTATGAGGAGCCTGGGGTCTGAACTGGAGCACAGTGCATTGTGTAGCTACAAGCTCACCCAGAACGCTTAAATGGTGCCATATCCAACTGTCACTGAAGTCAGTAAAAAACTCTTTTTGACTACAATGGAAACTGAATCAGACTCTAAGGGTACGGCTAGACTACATGCTTTTGTCGACAGAGGCTTTGTTGACAGATACTGTCGACAAAGCTTCTGTCGACAAAGAGCATCTAGACTACATCCAGTTCTGTCGACAAAGCAAGCCGCTTTGTTGACATGAGAGTGTAGACGCAAAGGACAGTGTCGATGCAATAACGCCTTCTGTCGACAAAACTCTGTCGACAAAAGGTGATATTCCTTGTAGAATGAGATTTACTGCCGTCGACGCAGGTATAGTTTTGTCAACAAAATACCACTTTTGTCGACAAAACCCTGGGCTACGTCTAGACTGGCATGATTTTCCGCAAATGCTTTTAATGGAAAAGTTTTCTGTTAAAAGCATTTGTGGAAAAGAGCGTCTAGATTGGCACGGACGCTTTTCTGCAAAAGCACTTTTTGCGGAAAAGCGTCCATGCCAATCTCGACGTGCTTTTCAGCAAAAAAACCCCGATCGCCATTTTTGCGATCGGGGCTTTTTTGCACAAAACAAATCTGAGCTGTCTACACTGGTCCTTTTGCGCAAAGCCTTTGCGTAAAAGGACTTTTGCCCGAATGGGAGCAGCATAGTATTTCCGCAAGAAGCATTGATTTCTTACATGAGATCGTCAGTGTTCTTGTGGAAATTCAAGCGGCCAGTGTAGACAGCTGGCAAGTTTTTCCGCAAAACAAAAACTTGCCAGTCTAGACACAGCCCTGTAGTCTAGCCACACCCTTAATGAAGACAGATTATATTGCTTTGATGTCACAGCTTTGCAATAAAGCTTTCTGATGATATCATAACTACAAGATAGGCATTCATTTTACTAGCTGGCATTGGGATTTTTGCTACATTCATTAAGAGCAATGTAATAGATGCGATACAGTAAGTAGAACAGAACATGATATGTATTTGTATGCCTCTGATGTCAATCTTGTATCATGTTTTTTTCTTGTTTATTTTATGTGACACCAATGAATTGCAAGAGGGGTTATAAAATCCATGCAATTGTGATATTATGTAATATTACAGCTTTATAAAAATTGCAAATAAAATTAATACTTTATAAACTAGTTTTATTTCAAGTTGCAGTTAGGTAAATGTTACATGATTTCAAGGACGTGTTTGTTTTTGTGGACAATATTAATATTTATTCACTTCACAAAGGGCTTGTGAGAGTTCATCTATTCATGTTTTTACTGGGCTTTGAATATGTAAAGTTTATAGCAAGGGTTCTCACAACATAGTTTTTGGTGGCCTCATGGGTGCGGCCACCAACTCTTGCTAGTGGCTGCTCTAAGAATTTTTCCTAAAATACTTAATTAACTTCAGGAAAAACAAATAAATATTCATAGATGTCCAAATAATTGTAATGCATTTATGGAGGGTTTTTTTGCAGACTCAATAATACAAATAATGCACAGTTGTCTCTTTACTGGGTCTAAATAGAATAGCACTAAAAAGATGTTTTGCATATTTTTTCATTTTTTATTGCTACTTATTATGTCTGTTATTGTGAAAAAATTATATTTGTATATTTATTTCACAGCACATTTACTCAACCATGGCATGCTGGGAGACAAATTCAACGCTGGGGGATGAGGAGGTGGGTCAGGCGGCTCAGGAGGCCAAGGGGCAATACTTTATAAACTGGCTTTAAAGTATTTTAACTTCCTGCCAGGTAAATGTTAACTGAATCCAGGGACATGCCTCTGGAGGAGGTAGTGGGGGTCAAGACGATGGTGCGGGGTGGAGTGAGTCCAGGCATGGAGCACAAAACCCTGCAGCTGGGGGGTCAGAGCACTTCACCCACTACCCCAAAGCATTCTGGAAACCTGAAGCTTGAGCCTCACTGCCCCAGGAGGGTGGAGAATTCACACTGGTTGCCTGCTCCTAAGTGTTTCTTTCTCTGGAAGCTGGTAGGGGCCAACCCTTGCAGACAGCTCTGGTGGATGGGGAGTAACTGCCCATTTGAGACATGCTGGCCTAGTGCCCCAATCCTGCTTCTACTTCGACTCGGACCTAATTTTAAGCATGTTAGCTTCATTGAAAGGAAAAGATGTGAAGTTCAGCATATTCCTTAAGTGTTTGTAGGATTGGGTCTTACACAGGAGCGCCTCACATGCAGCACAGCCCCAGCGGTCACACTGCACGTTGGGTTCCCATCTCCATGTTGGACTGAAAGAGAATTTCAGAATGTGCTACAGATAGATTGTAATGTGTCATAGATTGTAATGGGCTTCCCCGCTCCTGCTGGCTGGGTTGCAGGTGGGTGTGGTTTGAAAAGGTCTGGGTGATTGGTAATTGAAACAAAGTGGGTTTGTTTGGGGGAGGACATATGTGTGTGTGGGCGGGGGTGGGCGGGGCACTGCCCCTTTTCAGCTCCAAGTAGGCAATAGATGCAACGTGAGGGCTTTAGTTGCAGAGGCGTAGCGAGGGTGTTATGCGCCCGAGGGCAAAATCAAAATTTGCGCCCCTCCCCCCGCTACCGCATGACAGGGCCCCAAATCTGGTACACAGCCGAGCCCAACCCTGGGAGGAAGGGGGGAGCTTGTACTGCGCCTTCCCCCACCCTGTTCAGTTTGGGGCGGGCCCTATTCCGCTATTGAAGAGCGAGGAGGGTGGGGCTGAGGGCTCAGAAGCAGAAAGATGGCTTCAGCAGGCAGTGGTGGGCAGAGGAGGAGGAAGAAAGAAAACAGGGAGGCCAAAGGGAATGGTTAAGAGCAGTATTTCTCAACCTTTTTTTAATAAAGTATGCCCAGTACCTACATTTTCAGACACGAAATTTTTTCTTCCATTGCAACATAATTGTTTAAACAACTTTCCCATCACTCCTTAAAAGGTACATTGTCCATGGAGGTCAATGGGGCTGGGCTATTTTATATATAAAGGTACTGAGAAATGCATATGTCAATACCATAATGGCAATGTGTATATTATGTAAATAGTACCGAATAATAATTGCCAAATGAGACCACTTCCCAACTTGCTTACAAAGGGCCTGATACAATTTAAATTTTAAGCTAGGATTGTGCCCAAAACAATCTGTTGATATGACCCCAAAAGATCCAGATTACATCTAGTCACCCTTCAAACATATAAGGGACCAATCAGTAAAAGTCCCACTGCCTGGTAGAGGTGATCTTTGAAGAAAATTGGAGAGACTTTAAATATACTTTTTCTGACAGCAGAACTTTCTCTCACTGAATGTGGGGTCTTCAGCACAGGTTTCACTTTGTGTCAGAATAACTCAGAAATGCATTGTTACAGTTAACTCCATTCAGGTCAAAGCAATGTGCACCCCAAAGACAGAAGAACAAATCCCTTGAAGCTGGAAGTCAAAACATCTCACCTCTTCACAGAGCTCACAAAGGGTCTTGTTCACCCAGAGACACAAGTCATGACAACTCTCTTGGGAGACAGACAAAACATGCTGCCTCTCTGTGGATGCCCCAAGTGTTTTCATGTGGTATCTTACCTGGAGCAACACGATGATTTTACTGCTGTGGTAACAGACCTGATCTCTCTGTGGGTTCTTGTGGAGCAGCTGAGAGTCTGCAGTGGTCTCTTGGGGGGAGAGGCCAGGGGTGCCTCTATTGCAGTGGTTCTCAAGCTTTTTGGCCCGTGGACCACATGTCTCAATGTAAACCTTTCCACAGACTGCCAGTTGCTAATAGAAATTCACCTTTAATTACACAATTATGCCCAAGCCATTTTGCTAGTGCTGCAGCTGGGGAGAATGGTTTAATTTCAATTATTAACCAGATTAAATGTTTTAACTTTCTCATGTTAGTTTATCAAACTTCATTTTAAATAAAGTAAAATATTAATTTATGTCCAATACAAAAAGGTTTCAATGTTTTCGTTACTTATGGCAGGGGTAGGCAACCTTTTTAGGATCAGGGGCCACTGATCCACCGAAAAAATCAGATGGGGACCTGACAAGTGAGAAACAAAAAAACTCCTCCCAAAACCCCAACCCTCACTTAGGTGACCCCCAACTGAGATACCTCATTCCTCTGGCATTCCAGTACCAACGGGTGAGGGGAAGGGACAAGGAGGACTGAGGTTCAAGGCTTTCCATAGGCTAGATTTACTTTTCTGAGGAATTTTATGGATCCCTTAGGTTCTCAAGTGGGGACAAAACTAAGGGGTTCAGGGCATGTGAGAGAGCTGCCAAAGAGTGGGATAGGGATGGGGTACAGGATCTGGCAGGAAGGTGGGGTGCAGAAAGGCACAAGGTTGTGAGGTCTGGGTGGGAGGTAGGGTTCAGAAGCAGGCTGGATGTAGGGTTTCTGGCCAGGGGGAGGGAGCGGGAGCAGGAGCAGATTGTGGGTAGGGTGTCTGACTAGGAGGGAGGGTGCAAGGAGGGGACTTGGATAGGAGTTGGACCTCCCTGGTCTGGCACCCTCTGGACCTGACTGGTCACATAAGAGGGATTTTTTGGACCAGGGGAGATCATTTCAGGGCTCCTGGTGCCCCCCCCCCCCCGCCCCACTAGGCTTTCTTGCAACTCCATCCTCTGCAACCCAACTGAGCTGCCCACCCCCGCTGGTTTCCGCACATCCCCCAGAGCCATCCCTCACACTCCGAGGGTACGTCTACACTACAGCGCTAGTTCGAACTAACTTAGTTCGAATTAGTTAATTCGAACTAAGCTAGTTCGAACTAACGCATCTAGAACTAAAAACTAGTTCGAACTAGCGTTTTGCTAGTTCGAACTAGTAAGTCCACATTGAGTGGACTCTGAACAGGGCTTAATGATGGCCGGAAGCAGTGCCGGCAGGGCATAAAAGGAGGACTTAGAGCATGGAGATACTGTCTCAGGCTAGCCGAGGGCTGCGCTTAAAGGGTCCCGACCCCCACCCCGGACACACAGTTCTAAGGGGTGCCCCGCTTGCAAAGAAGTTCTGGCTTGGAGTGCCCTGAGTGCCCACACTGGGCACATCACAGCACTCGGCCATCAGCCCGGCTGCACTTGCCGCAGGCTGCCATCTGGGGAGAGGGAGTAATTGGGGGGCTGCAGGAGAGCTTCCACCCCCAGAAGCCCGCAGAGCCAGCCCAGTCCTCCCCATCGGGGGCTCGTACCCCATTCCTCCCTCACCTTCTTCCACTTGCCCTTCCCTAGCCCCCCTTCTTATTGATGTACAAAATAAAGATAACGTTTCTTCCAACATTGACTCTGTCTTTATTGAAAAAAACTGGGGGAGACTGGGAAAAGGAGGTGGGAGAGGGGAAGAGAAAGGCTGGGAGAGGGGAGGGCAACTAACATGATCAGGGGTTGGGAACAGGTCCCAGATGAAGAGAGGCTACAGAGACTGGGACTGTTCAGCTTAGAAAAGAGGAGACGGAGGGGGGACAGGATAGAGGTCTCTAAAAGCAGGGGTTGGGTGGAGAGGGTGCATTCAGAAAAGTTCTTCATGAGTTCCCATAAAGAAGGACTAGAGGACACCAAAGGAAAGGAATGGGTAGCAGGCTTCAAACTAGTAAGAGAAAGTTGTTCTTCACAAAGCAAAGAGTCAACCTGTGGAACTCCTTGCTGCAGGAGGCTGTGAAGGCTAGAACTAGAACAGAGTTTAAAGGGAAGTGAGATCAAGTGATGGAGGTTGGGTCCATGGAGTCCTATTAGCCAGAGGGTAGGAGTGGTGTCCCTGCCCAAAGTTTGTGGAAGGCTGGAGAGGGATGGCACGAGACAAATGGCTTGGTCATTGTCTTCGGTCCATCCCCTCCAGGGTCCCTAGGGTTGGCCGCTGTTGGCAGACAGGCTACTGGGCTAGATGGACCTTTGGTCTGACCCAGTACGGCCATTGTAAGCTCAGGGCTCAGTGTCGGGGGTCTCAGTGGACCCCCTTGATTTTCATGCACACCTGGTCCTGGGTGGCCAGGCTGGCAGCTCTCCTGACCTAGACGGCCACTTTCCTGTGCCTAGTGCGGAGATCGTGGACGAGGTCCACGATGTCCGCACTAGCCCAGGAAGGTGCCCGCCTCTTGCGGTCCAGGGCAAGCTCCCGGGAGCCGCCAGCCTGGTCCCGGCAAGAGGGGGTGGGCTGGGGGGCATCGGGTGGGTGGCTCTGTGCCGTGCCAGGTGCAGGGTCTGCTAGCTGGGTGCTGGCAGGCTTGCACCTGGCACGGGCACCGTAGCCAGCCCGTGCCCCTTTAAGGGGTCCGGGGCCGGGAGGGGGGCATAGAGTTTCCCTGGTGTTGGCCAGAGTGGCCACCAGGGAAACCTGGGGAGGGCTAGCCTCCCACTAGTTCGAACTAAAGGGCTACACAGCCCTTAGTTCGAACTAGCTAGTTCGAACTAGGCGTTAGTCCTCGTAAAATGAGGTTTACCTAGTTCGAACTAAGCGCTCCGCTAGTTCGATTCAAATTCGAACTAGCGGAGCGCTAGTGTAGCGCATAGGAAAGTTAGTTCGAACTAACATCCGTTAGTTCGAACTAACTTTCTAGTGTAGACATACCCCAAGGGAGCACAGCACCAATTCCCTTACAGCCCAGCTGAGCTGCCCATCTGTTCCCTATGCCTCCCCCCTTCCGCCTCAGCCCAGTTAAGCCCCACACTGGTTCCCTGCATGCCTCCCCCACAGCATAGCTGATCCCCGTTTCCCTGCACCTCCCCCAAACCCCGCAGAACTGCTGAGCCCAGTGCTCATTTCCTGCCCTTCTCTCCCTCCCCTTGAGTCTAGCCCTGGGTTCCCGGCACCTCCCTCCTCCTGCAGCCAAACTGAGCTCCGAGTTCTGAACCTCCTCACGCCCACAGCCCAGCTGAGCTCCGTTTCCCTGCACCTCCTCGCAAACTGTGCAAACCTGCTGAGCCCAGCGCTGGTTCCAGGCCCCTCTCTCCCTCCTCTTGAGTCCAGATCTGGGTTCCCAGCACCTCCCTACTCTTGCAGCACAGTTGATCCCAGCACGCCACACCTCCCCACCTCCGCAGCCCAGCTCGGTGCCCCCCAAGCGTGGCACCCGGGGGCAACTCCCCCCCCCCCCGCACTCTCCTCGCTACGCCTCTGTTTAGTTGCATTAAAGTTCACTTGGAGTTTTAAAAAGCATGAAACGGCTTCATTCCTTTAGCTATTCTTGACCCCCAGGCTGAAAAGGCCATGCAAGAAGCAGGCCCCAGCCCCTCGCTGCTTGCCACCTCCACCCTGTCCATGTTTGGTAACTAAGGTCACTCACCTGATGTGTCTTCCCTGGCCTCGGACGATGCCTGGGACACATCCTGGTTGCGGGGTACCGGCTCCAAGGTCAACGTGGTGACAGTCCTGGACACGTTGGGGTCCACCTCCTGCTGCTCCTCCTGCTCCCCATGACTGGCTCTCTTCCCCGGGCAGGGTACGATGATTGTCTCTAGCCCTGAATCAACCACCAGAGGTGAGAAAGGGACTGCATCGCCCCCCAGAATACGGAACAGGTCCTGATAATAGTAGCCAGAGTGGGCTTCTGACCCTAAGCATAAGCTGGTTCCCTCGCTCTAGCATACGCCTGGCAGATCTCCTTTTCTTTCATCCAGACCTGCTCCTGGATCTGGATGAGGCCCTTTGAGGCCAGGTAGTCAGCCATGTAGATTTTTGGCATTGAGCTGTCTGGTATAGAGATCTCAGAGGTTTTCTACCTTGTCCCCAAACCTTAATGAGGGCCAAGATCTCCGCCCCAGACCTCTTGCGGCACCTGTCAGGCTCCTGGGAGCCATCAGCATGCTCTCTAGGAGCAGGGAAGGGATCTTGGGGGGCTTAAGGGCCTCTCCTGTTGGCCCGATCAGTTGGTGTGGCAGCTGCTAAGTGGCTGGAGGCTGTGAGGGCCAGCTTCCTGTCACAAACCCTTTCCCCTGTGGCTGCAGTTCTAAATGCTGCTGGGGAAGAGGAACTATAGGCTATGTCTACACTGGCAGATGTTCTTGCTCAAGAACCCACAGAGTGTCCACACTGCCCACCCGCTCTTGCACAAGATTTACAGTATGGCATCAGAAGAGAGGGCTTCTTGCACAAGAGCTATGCTCTTTTCTAACAGTTGTAAGCCCTCTTGTTCAGGAGCTCTTGAGCAAGACGGCAGTATGGATGCGCAGCAAGAGAGCGTCCACACTCTTGCGCAAAAGCACATGGCAGTGTCGACATGTTCTTGAGCAAGAGTTCTTACGCAAGATGCCTATATAGAGTCCTGATGAGTGTGGACAGAGTGGCTAGCAGGGCACCTGTGGGATTTCCTGGAGGCCTCTTGTTTTGAAATAATTGCAGCTGCCGCTTCTTCGCATGGTCTGTAGCAATATTCCTTGTGGAATGAGATTTACAGAAATTGGAATAAGTCATTCATTATTTCAAAATTATTTTTGAATAATGGACTTGCTGTGTAGACACTCGCATTGTTATTTCAAAATAATATCAATTATTCCAAAATAACGGTGCTGTGTAGATGCACCCTATGAGTATGGCTACATAGCACCTTAGCTTGAAATAAGCTACACAATTTACGCTATGCAAATTACATAGTTTATTTCAAGTGTAATTCAAAATAGCTTATTTAATAATTTGGCGCTGTCTGCATAGGGCCAAATTTTGAAATAAGTCACTATTTCAAAATGACTCTTAACCATCATGTAATGAAGGTTACTGGGACATTGGAATAAGCTGACTTTTATTTCAAGATCAATTTTGAAATCCAACGACTGCTTCAATAGATGCCTAATAGCTATTTTGGGATACTTCTGGTATCCCAAAATAGCTCCACAGTGTAGACATTAAAACAGCTTCCACAGCAGGTGAATTGGGGGAGAGATTAGGTGGATCTATATTTATCATCTCATTTCCTATAAGAACCAAATATTTTCTAACTTTGGAAAGGTTTTGGTCCACTTTAAACTTAGGGATTGTCAAAGGTTGGGAGGTGGGAGTTGTTTGTAACTTTTCCCAAACTAATGCACAATTGGTCATCATAAGGACATGGAAGGTTTGTATCTATGGTGTTTGATGCTTCTGCGTTGTAGTGCTTTTCATGTGCAGCCCAGAGATAATTTCATGGATCCCACACAAACTTGTCAAATGCTGATCAGAATCCACCAGTGAATCCCGTTCTGAGCCATTTGTTCAAATTCTTTGGGTTTGATACCAGCCCATTGAAGACTTATCTTTCAAATTATCTTAGAAGCGCTTACATGGATGACCCTTTTTTCTTTTGTCCTGACTTTGCTCCCCATACAAGATCTGTTGTGGGAAATGGTGGTCTTCCATTCTGATGATACTGCTGGTTATGTTTGCTCTCTCAAGGACCTTAATATTGGTCATTGTCCTGCCAGCAAATGTTCATTATTGAGCAGAGGAAGCACATGTGAAATTGTTCACACCGTGAAGAATCCATGTCTCAGATCCATACAGGAGAAATGTTATAACCATTGCACTGCAGATCTTTAATTTGGTGGAGATGTTGTGTTGGTTAAGCATTTTTGTGTAAAGTAAGAAAAGGGCCTGCTGCCTGACTTTACTAATGCTGAAGATGTCCTTAGCAAGAGAGCCATAATTTGAGATGGTACTGCCTAAATACTTGAAATGATCCACAGTTTTCAACTTGCGTACCTTGGATGAAGATGGTTCGAACTGGGAATTGGAATAAGTGCTGTTTGGAACAAGACATCTGTTTTCCCAAGACTGATGATGAGGCCAAAGAACTGGAATGCTTCAGAAAATCTATCAATGATGTCCTGAAGTTCATCTTGTCTATGAGTTATCAAGGGTAGTTATCTGCAAAACATGTTTCCTCTTGCAAGTGTGGTGCTCAAAGCACTGAGTCTTTGAAGATCAAAGAGGGAGCTATTGAGTCAGTAGTGGATGTACGTCCCCTGATCCAAGTCCCGTATTGCATGGCTGAGAACAAAGCAAAGAACAAGTTGTACAACAATGGAGCAAGTACGCAGCCCAACTTCACTTCATTTGAGATTTCAAATAGATCAGAAAAGCCACCACTGGTTAGTACTTGCACTGTCATGTGGTCATGGAACAGATGATACTACTTTGGCAGCTCAGTTTATGTAGAATAGCCTAAAGACACTCTTTGCTGACCATATCAAATCAACAAAAACTGCATACAGGTCCATGTTCTGCTCTAAATATTATTATTATTATTATTATTATTATTATTATTATTATTATTTTATTTTATTTACAACAGATATAATCTCTGTAGTGCTACAATCTGGTCTAAAACCATACTACACTTCTACCAGATTCTCCTTAGACATATTTGCAATGAATCTGGTCAATAGAATATGAACTAGTATTTTGCCTGCTTCAATACCTCTGAAGTTTCCACAATCAGCTTGGCGGTCTTTGTTTTTGAACAGTGATACACTAATAGCATCTTTGAAGTCTTGTGGCATTTCTTCTTCCTCCTAAATGCTATGCAGGATGTCATGAAATATCTTGATAGCCTTTGAGCCTGCTTATTTATGCAATTCAGAGGTCAGTTGTTCGATGGCTTTTATAACTTTCACGACTGATGGAGAGAGATAAATATCCTCTTTGATGGATTTCTCAGATAAAAAGTCAAAGTCAGTCTAATTTATTGTGGAAGGCCTATTGAATAGAATTCTGAAGTGTTTAGCTGACCTCTGTGTGATTCCCTCCTTTTCATTGATGAAGGCCCTCTGCTGACTTCAAAGGTCTATGCCAGACAGGGCTGGCTTTAGGAAGTGCAGGGCCCAATTCGAACCAAAATTTGGTTGAGCAAAAGAAAAAAAACAAAAACAAAAAACCCCAGCACACAAACAACTCTCAGCCTTTAAATCCCCAGCTATAGGGCAGACTCCCGCCTTCCAGCCAAACCCACAGGCCAATTCCCCCTCCCGCGGTGCACAGAAACTGCCGTGCTCCTCCTCCGGGGCTGACGCCCCCTCCCACAGCACGCCCGGCACACTTCCAGGTTTAGGGCGTGGGGCCTTCTGGCTTTAGGGCACGGGGCCCTTCTAAGCGCGGGGCCCGATTTGAGGGAATCGGGCAAATCGGCTTAAAGCTGTCCCTGATGCCAGATTTAGATGATCCATACACTGCTCTGAGAAATGTTTGCTTTGTTTGTATAATCTGTGTAATGTGGGACATTGGTAGCTTTCCTCTCACACCACTCATCCTGCAATTTCCATAGTTCCTAGCTCTATAGGTACTTTCTTTGAGGTGGAAGTGACCATTTAGCAAATGTTTTCTGCTTGTTTTCTGCTAGTCGCTTAGAAGTTTGGAGATGTTCTTATTGTTCTTATTGAATCAATCCTGGTGTACACCTTTCTTTGGCTCAAGCACTGATTGAACTGGATTAATACTAGGGATGTGAGGGTGTGTTTACACAGCAAAGCTATTTCAGAATAACGGCCGTTATTCTGAAATAACTATGCAAGTGTCTACACAGTAAAACCGCTATTTTGAAATAATTTTGAAATAGCAGACGGCTTATTCCAGCTTCTGTAAACTTCATTCTACAAGGAATAATGCCTATTCCGAAATAGATATTTCAGAACAGGGGCTGTGTAGATGGAGAATAGCTTCTATCTTGAAATAGGGGGCCTCCATCCGTTCTCAGGGTGCCCGTCTGGCTTCTCTATCCACATTCAGCAAAACGTTATCCTCTCACCTCCCCTGGACTCCTTAAAGCTGCAGCCTCTGCAGAAAGGGTTTGTGGCTCACAGCAGACATGACAGCCCTGAGCCACCATGCAGCTACACCTGACTCTCTGTGCCCCCGCAATGAGTCAGTCTGATGTTCCCACACAGCCCTCCACTGCTCCCAGGATTTTGATATGGTCTCCCACAATATTCTTGCCAGCAAATTAAGGCAGTATGGCTTGGATAAATGGACTGTAAAGTGGATAGAAAGCTGGTTAGATTGTCGGGCCCAATGGGTAGTGATCAACAGCTCGATGTCAAGTTGGCGGTCAGTTTCAAGCAAAGTGGCCCAAGGATCAGTTCCAGGGATGTTTTGTTAAATATCTTTATTAATGAGCTTCAGGAGTAGTCGAGTTAGTCTGGTAGTACGTCTACATTTGCTCCCTAGTTCGGACTAGGGATGCAAATGTACGCGACCGAAGTACAGTAGTTCATGAAGTGGGGATTTAAATATCCCAAGCTTCATTAACATGATCTTGCCGGTGCACTAGTTCGAATCACAGCTGATTCGAACCAGGAAGTGTGCGCTGGGACACGTTAGTTTGAACCAAAGCCCTTTTTTTTTGAAATTAGGATTTTTTGAAAAAAAATTGGCAGTTTAGATGGGCATCTTTCGAAAATAAAACCCTTTTTGGAAAGATCCTGTAAACCTCATTTTTTGAGGAGTACAGGATCTTTTGAAAAAGGGTTTTATTTTCAAAAGATCCCCATCTAATCTGCCGTTTTTTTCAAAAAAGCCCCGTTTCGAAAAAAAGCGGCAGCTGCCATTATGCAAATGAACGGCAGGATATTTAAATCCAGCTTCATTTGAACTTTCAATGTGCCTTATCTACATCTCTCTGCCAACAGAAGAGTGTAGTTTAGACACGCCTTTAGAGACAGGAGCATGGGAAAAGGAGAAAAAGGTAGGGGCAGAGATCTGAAGACACAGGACAGGGTTGGGGAGAACTGGGAATAGTTGAATGAAAGGAGCCAGGATGGTGTGGATGAAAGTGTTGGGTTTGGACAGGGAGACTAAGGATGGAGAGTGGGCCTTGGAACCAGTGAGGATGGAGAAGATGAGCGGAGGAGAGGGAGACCAGAGGTGAAGGTTGGGAAGAGAGACAGGATGGATGAGGAGCCAGAAAAGGGAGGAACTGGGAATTGGTTGGCAAAAAAGCTGGAAATGGGAGTGAAGAGGAGATTGGGTCTGGGATTGGAAGTTTGGACGGGATGAGACAAGGAGACTGGGACTGAGAGAAGCTTGGGGACTGGTGACAGCAGTTAGCTAAGCCAGGAGAATAAGAAGGAACATAGGAAGGAACAATCAGATTCACACATACAGAATGAGAAGCGACTGTCTAGGAAGGAGAACTGCAGAAAGGGATCTCAGGGTCATAGTGAACCACAAGTTAAACATTAGTCAATAGTGTGACACTTTTGCCAAAAAAAAGCAAACCAGATTCTGGGATGCATTATCAGGAGTGGTGTGAGCAAGACAGGAAAAATCCTTATTCCACTTATTCTGTGCCGATTAAGCCCCATTTGGTGTATTGTGTCCAGTTCTGGGCACCACATTTCAAGAAAGACATGGAGAAACTGGAGACAGTCAAAAGAAAAGCAACAAAACTGAATAAAGATCTAGAAAACACGACCTATAAGGGCATACTGAAAGACTTGTGCTTGTTTAGTTTAGAAAAGAGAAGACTGAGGGGGGACATATTAGTGTTTTTCAAGTAGAAGAACATAATTTATTGGGCAAAAGTCAACATGGTTTTTGTAAAGGAAAATCATGTCTTACTAATCTATCAGAGTTCTTTGAAAGGGTTAAAAAACATTCGGACAAGAGGGATCCAGTAGATATAGTATACTTAGATTTCCAGAAAGCCTTTGACAAGGTCCCTCACCAAAGGCTTTTGTGTAAATTAGGTTGCAATAGGATAAGAGGGAAGATCCTTTCATGGATTGAGAACAAGTTAACAGGTTAAAAGACAGGAAACAAAGGGTAGGAATAAATGGTAAATTTTCAGAATGGAGAGGGGTAACTAGTGGTGTTCCCGAAGGGTCAGTCGCAGGACCAATCCTGTTCAACTTATTCATAAATGATCTAGAGTAAGGGGTAAGCAGTGAGGTGGCAAAGTTTGCGGACAATACTGAACTATTCAAGATAGTCAAGACCAAAGCAGACTGTGAAGAACTTTCAAAAGATCTCATCAAATTGAGTGATTGGGCAAGAAAATGGCAAATGAAATTTAATGTGGATAAGCACATTGGAAAAAATAACTCCAACCCTACATAAAATATGATGGGGCTAATTTAGCTACAACTAATGAGGAAAGAGATCTTGGAGTTATCATGGATAACTCTCTGAAAACATCCATGCAGTGTGCAGCGGCGGTCAAAAAAGCAAATAGGATGTTAGGAATTATTAAAAAAGGGATAGAAAATAAGATGATGAATATCTTACTGCCACTATATAAAACTATGGTACGCCCACATCATGAATACTGTGTACACATGTGGTCTCCTCACCTCAAAAAAGATAAGTCAGCATTTGAAAAGGTTCAGAAAAAGGCAACTAAAATGATTAGGGGTTTGGAACGGGTCCCATATGAGGAGAAGCTAGCGAGACTGGGACATTTCAGTTTAGAAAAGAGGAGACTGGGGGGGAGGGGGAATATGATAGACAGGGGTCGCTGAGTGGTGGCAAGCCCTGCTCGCCAGCCGCACAGTTCTGCGCACTGCGCATGTGCAGATGGTTCTGTGCATATGCAAATCACTCTGCACTGGCTCTTCCAGGGTGTAATCTAGAGTAGATTACATTGTTTATTGAGCCCTGATGATAGAGGTATATAAAATCATGAGTGGTGTGGAGAAGGTGAATAAAGAAAAGTTATTGACTTGTTCCCATAATATAAGAACTAGAGGACACCAAATGAAATTAATTGGTAGCAGGTTTGAAACTAATAAAAGAAATTTCTTCTTTACACAGAACGCAGTCAACCTGTAGAACTCTTTGCCAGACGAGGCTGTGAAGGCTAGGACCTTAACAGAGTTTTAAAAAGAGCTAGATAAATTCATAGAGATTAGGTCCATAAAAGTCTACTAGCTGGGGGGAAGGAATGGTGCCCCTGGCCTCTGTTAGTCATAGGCTGGAGATGGATGGCAGGAGACAAATTGCTTGATCAGGAGGAGTACCAGCAGCAGCACCTGGAGTTACTGTGAAGGCAGGTCCGCAGCCAGGAGCACTGGGTGCATGAATACCTGCAGCTGCCGTGGGAGAGCTTGAGGGAGCTGCTTGACCAGGGCTGTGCCATCCGTGACCACCTGCAGACCCTGGTGCAGAGATTGCTGCCTGCTGCTGCTCCAGTCCCTGTGGCCACCCCAGCTCTCACTCCTCCTCTTAGTCCTGCTCCCTCTCCTGCTTCTTCGGTTGAGGTGTCCCATGTAGGGTTTCATCAGCCAGGATTGTAGGGGATAGGCTGCATCCCCCACCAGCACACAGGCATGTCCACATCCCCGATCCTAATGTGGCGGTCGGGGAAGAAAGTCCTGGCATGCAGCCTTTGGCACATGGAGGAGTTGCGGTAAACCAGCACATCGTGTGCTTTGCCAGCCCAGCCCACGTTGATGTCCATGAACTGGCCCCGGTGGTCAGACACAGCCTGCAGGATGACCAAGAAGTATCCCTTCCGGTCAATGTACAGGGAGGCCTGGTGTTCCAGGGCACAAATGGGGACATGCGTCCCGTCGATTGCCCCCCCACAACTGGGGAAGCCCAGGACGCCAAACCCCTCAATGACCATGTCCAAATCAGTGAGGCGGATGACTGCAGAGCAGCACTCTATTGATGTGCCTTGACCACCTGCAGAGGGACACACAAAACCGAGAGTCACTGGGGTGCCAAGGTGGCTGAGAGTGCTCCTTCCCCACCTCTGCCCCGCTCCCCCACTCCCCAGGAGCAACCCTGTGATGGGGTGAGGCAGCCCTGCACTGAATTCGCAGGGTCCAGCCAGGGACTGCAGGGTGGGGGTCAGGGAGAAGGAGACACACAGCGGAAGTGTTGCAATCTGAAGCATGGATGGTAAGTGACTCAGCGGAGTGCCTGTCTTAAGAGGTGGTGCCCTGTTTCCAAGATTTCAGTGTTTGTTCTCTCTCTTTCTCTCTCCATCACTCACACACACACTGTGCTTGTTCTCTCTCTCTCTCTCTCTCTCTCACACACACACTTTAGGAGGGAGACGACAGAGCAAGACAGCTTTTCCTGTCTTAAAGAGAGAGTGCATGGCTGCTCTCAGAAATTTACCAGGAGCAGCCACCACACACACACTCTGTGTCACTGTCACAAACACCCAGTATGTGCCACTCTGTCTCTGCTACACAAACACACACACACACAGTCACTGTCACATACACTCTCCTATTCTCTGTGCCACACACACTTGACCTTTGCCACAAAGTCTGTCTCCCACACATGGGCGATGTCTACACTGGCGGCTTCTTGCACAAGAACATCTTGCGCAAGGTTTCTTGTGCAAGAAGTCTTGCGCAAGAAAACATCCGCACTGCCATGTGCCAGCTGTGCTTTTGCGCAAGAGCGCCCATGGCAGTTTAGACGCTCTCTTGTGCAAGAAAGCTCTGATGGCCATTTTAGACATAGGTCTTTCTTGTGCAAGAAATCCCTGCGGAGTGTCCACACTGCCCTCTTGCGTAAGAGCTCCTGCGCAAGAGAGCTTATACCTGTTAAAAAAGAGTGTAGCTCTTACGCAAGAGCTCTCTCTTACCACACCGTACTGTAAATTTTCTTGAGCAAGAGCAGTCGGGCACTGTGGACGCTCTACGGATTCTTGCACAAAACGGCCATACTTGCGTAAGAATCCGCGAGTGTAGACATAGCCATGGAGTGTCTCTCTCTCTCTCTCTCTCTCTTTCTGTAGCCCCTAGCCATATTCCTTCTACCTGAGATCCGGCCCCTTCCGGCAGGCTGTCAGCCAGCCCATAAACATGTAAAAATTATTGCCTACCCTTGTGCTATTCTGTGGAATTCCTTCTCCTCCTGCCTAAGAGCCTCTAGTCTTGGGACTTTATTTGCCAAGGTATAAATTACCTCTGTTATCAGTGAATGACAGTAGGCTTGTGTGTAGTGGAAGTGTCTCCCATTCTAAAATAAACAGCAGAAGTGGCAGAATTTTAATTCTCATGATCTGTTTCCTGTTACTTTTTGTGGCGCTCACTGAACTTCTGTTTTCCTCTCTCTCCAGAAGACAGTTTTTAGAATTAGAGACACACCAAGAAGAGAAGATCTTTGCAACTCTTCCTGGCAGAAGAATGCATTTCTTGGTGATGTTGGCTTTTCTAGGACAAACTACTGGTATGTTTGTTTCCGATTAAGATAAGTTACTCATTCCTACTCCTATCACTTTTTTAGTTCATAGGAGTATTTGGGTTGAAATTCATTTTCTGGGATATTTAATTCAAACTGATATGGAAGTGTAGAATAATATGAAATTATGAATCAGGGTTGGCTTAAGTTTAAGAATATATATGTTGTATAAAAAAAGGGCTTGACCAGCAAGTATGGGGAAGGCCTTGAAAAATAATAAGACCAGAAGGAATGGAATAGAGAGGATGTCTAATTAAAAAATGAGAGTAGGGAGTTTCTAAAAAGAAGGCCTCTGACCGACAGTCGACTGCAGATGGTTTAAAATAAGGCAAAGAGAATTAGTGTGAAAAGGAGCCAGCATGGAGCTATCCATTGGCCACAGATACCTGTAGTATCTTAAAGTAAAGCCTGTGTGAACTCAAGTGCCAGGAGAATGCTGTCAGTCAGTAGGGGGGAAGAGAAGTGATAAGGAGCAAAGTGCTTGGGAGAAAGCAGGTTGTAAATCTTACTTGGATTAAAACTGAAAATTAAGGTGAACTGTCTGAAATTAGCCATTAGCTAATGTGGTAACTGGCAATGGCATCATTTGTTTTGTGAAGGATATAAAAGGAATTATGAAGGTAAGGGTTCTTTGTCAAACTGTATTTGCTTGTGCACACCAGACTATATGGTTTTCTCTAGGTCAGGACTATTTGTAAGTATACTGATCCCATGGCTATGAATACTTTGTTACTATATTGGGAATAGCGGCTGCTTATTTCAAGGCTAACAGGAATGCTTAGATCAATTATACAAAATACCATTTGGCCTTTGGAATTTATGGTTAAAATAGTGTCTGGTAGTCTCCCATATTATTTCTATATTATTCCTGATTGCAAGCTACATTTACTGATTTTAAAAAAGTTATAAAAGGTTATTCTCTCAACCAGTACATGGACGGGTGGGAAGGGGCATTAGTGATGTCAGGAAATTGATTTTGTGTGAAATAAAGAGGGAGAGATGTAGGGGAATGTTTCAAAGTGTATGTAGCTGGTGGCAAATCTAACTGGGAAAAGGAAGTTTATGCTGGTGGTTCCCAAATCTCTCTTCCCAAGCAATGGATCCAGGAACAGCGCTGGGGTGCAATGGTTCTATGGCTGCCCCAGAGTCTATGGGAACGCTTTTGCCACAAAAGCAAAGGTATCAGCATGAGCTCTTCCTTCAGCTTTAACAAGTGGCATATACTGCACATGGTGTAGTGTTGTACAATGCTGTGAATTTCATAGAATACCCAACTAAGCAAAACAAAGTCACTTTTTAGGGAAATGATTGACTTTATATTTGGGGCCAGATCTTGCCCCACTTATTCAAAAAGAGTTCCCTTGGAGTGGTGCTGATATAACACCCAATATGGAGCCCTGCCAACACCCCCCTTCAGTTCCTTCTTACTGTCAGTGACAGTATCTACAACTTCCCCTTGCTCATTTCTTGCCTCACAAGCAGTTAAGCATTCTTTCTGTTTTGAGCTTTTTGTGGCCAAAACCCATTTCCTCAGATGAGCAGAGTGGAATGGAAAGGGGGGATCCTCACAATTTATAACAGAAAAAGAAGAGGAGGGGGGAGTAACTGTCAATTATAGTGCTGGTGCTATTGAGGCTAATTGACTGGGCTGGAAGTATCACATTTGCATATGAAGGTCAATTCTGCTCTCTCTGTAGTTGGTTTTTGAAATTCCTTTGTAGAAGAATGGCTACTTTTAAATCCATTAATGATTTGTGCCCAAGTAAGTTAAAATATGCTTTGACAGGTTTCTGATAAGTATGGGACACTTCCACCCCACTCAATTAGCCTCATTAGCACCAGCACTACAATTCCCCCTTCTTTTTCTGATTTTAGTTGTGAGAATCCCTCCTCTTCCTCTCCCCTCTGCACTTCTGACAAAGTGGGTTTTGCTCATGAAAGCTCATGATAATATACATCTATTTGTGTTAGTCTCTAAGACTACATCTGGACTGCAAGCCTCTTTCGAAAGCGGCATTTTCGAAAGATACTTTCGGAAAAGCCTCTTTCGAAAAAGAGCGTCTAGATTACAACCAGTACTTTTGAAAAAGCAAACCGCTTTTTCGAAAGAGAGGACCCAGGCAGTTTGGATGTTCTCTTTTGAAAAAGCACAGTTTATATTACATAGTGCCTTTTTTTGAAAGAGCACTTTAAAAAAAAAGGCCTTATTCCTCATAAAAGGAGGTTTTCCGCGGTCAAAAAAAGTGCTGCGTTCTTTCAATTTACTTTCAAAGGAACACGACAGCAGTCTAGATGCAGGGGAAGTTTTTTTTTTTAAAAAAAGGCCTCTTTTTTCGAAAAAACCCTGTAGTCTAGACCCTGTAGTGTAGGGTGTTCCAGGTTTATCTACACTGCACCATTTTTTCAGAATAACGGCTGTTATTCTGGAAAAACAATACTAGCATGCACACAGCAATTCCATTATTTTGAAAGAAAATTGAAATAATAGAGGGCTTTTTCCGATGTTGGTAAACCTCATTCTACGAGGAATTACGCCTCTTCTAAAAAAGCTTTTTCGGAAGAGGGTGTATGTGGACGCTCCACTGCTGCTATGTCAAAATAGCTCCTCATCAGGGCCATTCTAAACTTATTCCTCCTCAATGCCTCCCCAATGCCACATTAGCGGAGCCAGCCTCAGACTAATTTTGAGGCTTCCCTGTAGTGTGGATGCTCTATTTTGAAATAAGATTTTGCGGAAGCTATTTTCCAGAAAAGCTTATTCCAGAAGAAGAAGCTTGTAGTGTAGACGTACCCATATGTGCTACAGGACTACATGTTGTTTTTTAAAGTTTGGATAAGTTTGCTGGGGAAGAGGGGTTGACTCCTACAGTTGTGTCCCTGGTGCTTTCTGAATGACTCTCCATGCCCTCCACAGAAGAGGCATTTAGGGTATGTCTAGACGACATGCCTCTGTCGCCAGAGGCATGTAAATTAGATTACCCAACATAAGCAATGAAGTCGGGATTTAAATATCCCCAGCTTCAATAAAATAAAAATGGCTGCTGCGCTGGGCTTCCCTTGTCGACTGGTCCGTGTCTTGACTTGCACGCGGTGCCGACGATCAGCTGAGCCGGCACAGCACAGTGGCCATTTTTATTTTAATGAAGCCGGGGATATTTAAACCAGTGACTGCAGGATGAGCCAGGCGGCCAGTGCCAGTGACACGTCCCCTGCCCAGTCCCCCAGCAACCAGGGGCCAGCCAGGGGCCGTAGACGGCGCGTGGCCTCCTGGTCTAGTGCGGAGGTCATGGACCTCATTGAGGTTTGGGGGCAGGCCCCCAACGTCCATTATCTCCGCACTAGGAGGAGGAATGCGGCCGTCTATGGGCGCATAGCAGCCGCCATGGCCAGCAGGGGACACAGGCGCACCCAGGAGCAGGTGCGCATTAAAATTAAAAAGCTGCACCAGGCGTATGCCAGGGCCACAAGAGGCGGCGCCGCTGCAGGGGCTGCCACCTGCCCCTACTTCACTGCCCTCCACCAACTATTGGGGGCAGGGCGGTCCGTGCCAGCCCGGGGGACATCGAGCCGGGACCAGAGGGCCCTGACCTGGGCGCACCAGAAGGGTCACCGCCAGCAGTGTCATCCAGGGAGACCGTACCAGGTAAGTAGTTTGAATTAAGTAGTTCGGGGGGGAGGTAGGAGGGAGACCAGGGACCGCGCACGTGGGCCATGTCTTCCACGGATCACGCAGACACCTGTGCACGTGCGAGCACGTGCCATGCCACCCTTGGGCAGGTGGCTCCAGCTGCGTGACACCCAGGGGCCATTGCCCAATAGGCACATGCTTGTGCAAAGAGACGTGACATGCTCCCGACCCCGGGGCAGGACCCAGCAGGATGATTTCCCTTCACATGTCCCCTCTACACGGAGGCAGGGGACATCTCCCCTTCCCCCCCGCCGCCCCGGCCACACTATACATGGCACAGGGACATGGGTGCGGTCTTGGGGCAGCTCCCAGTCCCGGGGAGAGCCAGACATCCTGACCATGGCCTCTGTACAAGCACAGCGGCTGTGACGGTGCAGGACATGGTCACCCTCACGTTGCGGAGTTGGGGAGGGGGCTGGGCATCATCCTCTGCGTCCCCAGGGAGAACTGACCACTTCTCTTCTTTCTCTACAGCTGCACCAGCTGCTCGTGCAGGGCGCACCACCCCGCCCGGGACATGCTCCCGTACCTGCGGCCTGCTCCGGACTGCCAGCACGGAGCAGGAATACTGGGACCAGCACCTTGGGGCCCTGCAAGCCGTGCACCGCACACTACGGTCGTGGATGCGGGAAGACCTGCAGGTCCGCCACGAGCTGCTGGCTGAGCTCCGAGTGCTGAGCACCAACCTGCAGCTCCTGCTGCAGAGCATGGTGCCCTGTGCTGATCCTGCACCAGCTGTCCCCCCAACTGCTGTCCCTCCTCCCACTCCTGCTCCCCCTCGCACCTCTCCCTCCTCAACCCCCACAACCTCTTCCTCAATGTCCACACCCCCCACCTCAACCTCCGCACCCTCCACCCCATCTTCCCGGGGACGCCGAGGCCCCCTCCCTCGCCGTACTGGGAGGCGGTCGGCCCGGCGAGACTCCCACCCCTGATCCGTCAGTTTCCCCACCCCCTCCTTTCCCTTGCTTCCCCCTTTCAGCTCCCTCCTCCCAGTTTTCCCCCTCCCCTCTCCCAGCCTCTCTCTTCCCCTCTCCCACCTCCTTTTCCCAGTTTCCCCGAGTTTTGTTAAATAAACAGAGTTTCTATTTTTGAACACACGTGTCCTTTATTTTGTACATCAATAAGAAGGGGGGCTAGGGAAGGGTAAGTGGAAGGAGGTGAGGGAGGAATGGGGTACGAGCCCCCGATGGGGAGGACTGGGCTGGCTCTGCGGGCTTCTGGGGGTGGAAGCTCTCCTGCAGCCCCCCGATTGCCCCCTCTCCCCAGATGGCAGCCTGCGGCAAGTGCAGCCGGTCTGATGGCCGAGTGCTGTGATGTGCCCAGTGTGGGTACTTCGGGCACTCCAAGCCAGGACTGGTTTTCAAGCGGGGCACCCCTTAGAACTGTCTGTCCGGGGTGGGGGTCAGGACACTTTAAGCGCAGCCCTCGGCTAGCCTGAGACAGCATCTCCACACTCTACGTCCTCCTCTGATGCCCTGCCGGCACTGCTTCCGGCCATCCTTAAGCCCTGTTCAGAGTCCACTCAATGTGGACTTGCTAGTTCGAATTAGCAAAACGCTAATTCGAACTAGTTTTTAGTTCTAGACGCGTTAGTTCGAATTAGCTTAGTTAGTTCGAACTAGCGCTGTAGTGTAGACGTACCCTTATAGACTAACCGAAGTGTTGGAGCATAAGCTTTTGTGGGCAAAGACCCACTTCGTCAGATGCATGTAGTGGAAATTTCCAGAGTCAGGTTTAAATATGCAGGCCAGAATCAGGCTGGAGATGACCAGGTGGATCCAATCAGGGAGGATGATGCCCACTTCTGGTAGCTGATCTGGAGGTGTGAATTCCAAGAGAGGAGAAGCTGCTTTTGTAGTTAGCGAGCCATTCACAGTCTTTGTTTAATCCTGAGCTGATTGTGTCAAACTTGAAGATGAACTGTAGCTCAGCAGTTTCTCTTTGAAGTCTGGTCTTGAATTTTTTTTGCTGCAGGATGGTTACCTTTAGATCTGCAATTGTGTGTCCAGGGAGATTGAAGTGTTCCCCTACAGGTTTTTGTATGTTGCCATTCCTAATATCTGATTTGTGTCCATTGATTCTTTTATGCAGGGACTGTCCAGTATAGAGCAGTAGGGCATTGTTGGCACATGATGGCATATATTACGTTAGTGGATGTGCAGGAGAATGAACCAGTGACAGTATAGCTGATCTGGTTAGGTCCTGTGATGGTTTTTCTGGTGTATATATGTGGGCAGAGTTGGCACCGAGGTTTGTTGCATGGATTGGTTCCTGAGTTAGAGTTATTATGGTGTGGTGTATATTTGCTGGTAAGAATATGCTTCAGGTTGATGGGTTGTCTGTGGGCGAGGATTGGCCTGCCTCCCAAGGCCTGTGAAAGTGAGGGATCATTGTCCAGGATGGGTTGTAGATCACTAATGATGTGTTGGAGAGGTTTTAGCTGAGGACTGTAGGTGATGGCCAGTGGTGTTCTGTTGGTTTCTTTCTTGGGCTTGTCCCGTAGCAGGAGGCTTCTGGGTACACGTCTGGCTCTGTCAATCTGTGTCCTCACTTACTCGTGTGGGTATCATAGTTTACAGAATGCTTGTTGAAGATCTTGTAAGTGTAGGTCTCTGTCTGAGGGGTTGGAGCATATGCGGTTGTATCTCAGTGCTTGGCTGTAAACAATGGATCGTGTGGTGTGTCCAGGATGGAAGCTAGAGGCATGCAGGTAAGCATGACGGTTGGTAGGCTTTCGGTATAGGGTGGTGATTATGTGACCATCACTTATTTGCACCGTGATGTCCAGGAAATGGACCTCCCATGTAGATTGGTCCATGCTAAGGTTGATGGTGGGGTGGAAGCTGTTGAAATCATGGTGAAATTCTTCCAGAGTCTCCTTCCCATGGGTCCAGATGATGAAGATGTCATCGATGTAGCATAGGTAGAGAAGGGGTGTGAGTGAACGAGAGCTGAGGAAGCGTTGTCCAGGTCAGCCGTAAAAATGTTGGCGTATTGTGGGGCCATGCGGGTGCCCATAGGAGTGCCACTGGTCTGGAGGTATATATTGTCACCAAATCTGAAATAGTTGTGTGTGAGGATAAATTCGCAGAGTTCAGCCACCAGTTGTGCTGTGGCATCATCAGGGATACTGTTCCTGACAGCTTGTATTCCATCTATGTGTGGGATGTTTGTGTAGAGAGCCTCTACATCCATGGTGGCTAGGATGGTGTTTTCTGGAAGATCATCAATGCATTGTAGTTTTCTCAGGAAATCAGTAGTGTCACGGAGGTAACTGGGAGTGCTGGTGGCGTAGGGTCTGAGTAGAGAGTCCACATATCCAGACAGTTCTTCAGTGAGAGTGCCAATGCCCGAGATTATGGGGCATCTGGGATTTCCAGGTTTGTAGATCTTGGGTAATAGATAGAACAACCCTAGTCGGGGCTGTAAGGGTGTGTCGATTTGTTCCTGTGCTTGTGCAGGGAGTGTCCCGAGTAGATGGTGCAGTTTCTTAGTGTATTCCTTAGTGGGATCTGAGGAAAGAGGCCTGTAGAATTTGGTATTGGAGAGTTGTCTGGCAACCTCCTTTAGGTAGTCAGGCCTGTTCAGGATGACTACAGCACCTCCTTTGTCAGCCTCTTTGATTATAATGTCAGAGTTGTTCCGGAGGCTGTGGATGGCATTACATTCTGCACTACTGAGGTTACAAGACAAGCGATGCTGTTTTTCGGTTCTCCCTTTATCTAGAGAGTTAGATCCCATGCACTTGGGTCAACACAGGAGATCTTTGAGAGGCCCCGGAAATGACAGATGCAGGCAAGGTTTGAAATCAATCAAGCAGGTTTATTGTCAAATGCAAAGCTCTACCAGTTGGTAACAGAGATCAGTACAATGTTACACCACTGGGCACTATGGCCCGCTTTGACAAGGTACCAACACTGGGCAGGCCTATTGCCGTAGAACAAATATTAGCAGCAGTTAGTCAAAGTTAAGCTACTGTGCATTCTGTAAGTTTAGGCAATGACACCTACCGTTCAGGCACCTAGTGAGCCCCCCGTAATGTCGGCCGGAGAGCACCCTTTGCGATGTCCTTTTACAGACAGGGAGAAACAATTTACATCATTTCTTTACGTACCAGGTTACGTTGCTTAGTTACCACCCCTCACCTTACGGAAGCGGGGCTTACTTACTATCCTTCATGCTGTCAGTTCTGACCTGGTCCTGAATCTAGGTCGGTATGTGCATTAGTTTTTAGGGAGTCTTTGTACCAAGATATTTCTTATTAAGATGTTCCGTTACTCCCCTTTGGCTTACAGTCTGTACCCAGTGCCTCCCTGTATCCTTCCATGCTCGACCTAACTTACACAATTACACAGTTATCAGTAGGCCTCTTTCTTGGCTCCTGTGTTACTGAACCAAAGTCTTGCTCACTAGATTGCAGGCCTGTTGCTGTTTTCATGCTCCGGCCTCTGTTTAGGCCTGCTGACTCCATGTTACTGACCGTCAACTTACTACAGGTACTTTGTCCCCTCCAAGGGGTATGAGGGCCTCTATTCCCACCTGCCCCTGGACTCTCTCGTAGTACAGACTGTACCTCTCTAAACCAGGATCTCTGGTCTGGCAATATCCGTGGTCTGCCAGGTCTGCAGATGTTCCAAGACCAGAGAGTCTCCATGGAGGGCATGAGCCTGAGAGCTCTGCAGGCCGGCAGTGCAGCGGCCAGTAGGGCCAGGAAACTGGCACATGGCAGCAGGACTGCACAGTAGGCCCAGGAAGCCAGATGGGGACAAGAAGTCAACAGGGCCAGTGTCAGGGGGAAGCTGTCTGTGAAGTTTGCAGTCAGGGTGGGGCTGGGGCAGCTAATGGCATAGGGGCCAGAAAAGGCCTCCTTGGCCCAGCAAAATTCCTCATCTAGAACCAGTCAGGTACCGAGGGTGCTAGACGAGGGAGGCCCAACTTGTAGATGCTGCTTACCAGAGGGCGAGAGAGAGGTTTCAAGGTTCCTCCCCTAAGAACAGAGGGTATGTCCACACTACCCTCCTAGTTCGAACTAGGAGGGTAATGTAGGCATACCGCACTTGCAAATGAAGCCCGGGATTTGAATTTCCCGGGCTTCATTTGCATAAGCGGGGAGCCGCCATTTTTAAAACCCCGCTGGTTCGAACCCCATGCAGCGCGGCTACACGGGGCTCGAACTAGGTAGTTCGGACTAGGATTCCTATTCCGAACTACCGGTACACCTCGTACTTGCGGTAGAACTCTACCTCTGCTCCCAGGACACTCTACTAGGGCTCACACTTCCTCCATAGTATTTTCCGCCCAGATCCCCAGCCAGAAGATCTCTAGGGCTGCAGCCTAGCCCTCACTACACACCTTTGCTGTGTACTATGTAATTATACAGCAATCTAAAGACAATGCAACCTCTGGGAGGACAGTGCTCCAACCAGTGCAGAACACTGACCCCAACTCCTGGACTTGGGCTGTGAGTCACCTGATTGGAATACACATGAACAAGCACTCGAAGAAGAAAAAATGGTTACAGTAAAGTCTCGATTATCCGACCTTCGTTTATCTGACATTCCGTGTTATCCAACATGCCACCTGTCACATCATGGCAATGGACTCCAGGGACGCTGGACAATGGCCTTTCTTTCCCTTTCCCTTTTCCCTGTTCCATGGCTGGACGGAGCTCTGGTTGGCAGGTCTGCAGCTCCCTATTGTGGCTGAAGAATTCGCCATCATCAAAAAAGCTTTTTTCCCGTTTTTCCTGTTAACTGTTTCTGGGGAAAGCGGCGAGCACCTTGCCCTGCGTCACGTCATCGCCAGGTGACATGGAGTGGTGCAGGGCGAGGGCTGTGCTTCCACCGCAGGGCAGAGCCCTGGATCTTACTCCCATTTGGGGGTAAATATAAGGGCTGGTCAAGGCAGCAGATTGAGGAGGTTTAGAACTGGATCTTGCAAGGTATTACAAAGTTCAAATTTATAAAATTAATTACTGCATTAAAGAATTTTCCGTATTACCCGATATTTCCTTTATCCGACCATCCTCTGTTCCTATTTAGGTCGGATAATCGAGACTCTCCTGTACTCCCCTTTCGTAACTGTTGTTCTTTGAGATGTGGAGTTCATGTCCGTTTCAATACCCACTCTCCTTCTCCTCTGTCAGTGTAGCTGGCAAGAAGGAATTGATGAACAGGTGGGTTGACAGTGTCCTATATTGGGTGCCACTCCAGGGAGTGCCCAGCGCAACCCTACGGCTAACTGCTAGGAGGAAAATCTTCCAGCTACTGTGCACATGGGCGCGCTCATACCTGATTGGAATGGACATGAACAACACATCTCAAAGAATGACAGCTATGAAAGACAAATAACCATTTTTTTGGGTATTGTGGCTGCTTGTAATTGGCCATTGACCAAGGGAATTAATAAATATGGCAATTACTAGTACAAAAATACAGATGTTTGTGTACCTTGTTTTCCTCTTTTAAACTCTCTCTGGTGTCATTCTCCTGGTCAAATATGACCACAAAAACATATTTTAAAAGAAAGCAAATATCCAGGCTTTTAAATTATGTAATTTGAGCAGTATTCACGATCATCTGTGCAATGTCCTGCTCATTTCACAAAGTCCAAGTGTATTATTCCAGATCTGAACTCTTAGCTCGAGATCTGACAAAGTGCTGTGGTTGTCATTGGAGGTGCTCAGAGCACAGAGTTTCTACTGATGGCAATGAGAGGATGTTCAGCATGCACCTGGAGGAACACAGCAGCATCCCAGAAGCAGACAAGCTGGATTGGGTCCTTAAGGCTATCTAGAATACTGTAAAGAAAAGTCTTCAGGTGATTGATTTCTGAATCATTTTGTAACATTAATCATTTACATATATTAAACAGGAGAGACTTTCTTTTATCGTTATGAAAATGAAAATTTCACACTTACGTGCAACGAAACCTTGGCTAATGGGAGCAACGAAACAGTTTGGTATGAAATTCGAGAACATCTTCAAATATTCAACGCAATCACCTGTAGTCCCATATCTCAAGGGACAAACGAACAGCCTTATAATAGAAAGCGTACAAACCGATTATCAGTTTCTACTTCCCAAAGTGGTGGGGCATTTGCATGTGAACAACTTAAAGACACAGGAACATCAGGGACTCTCCCAATTTTTGCCAATGTGGCTCATTGCAGACGTTATAACTTTTTTATTGTGGTGATAATAAACATGACTGCAGGTGAGTGCCTTTCGTGGCGGGTAGGGGGGTTATTTTCATCAGTAAGTTCCAGAGGCCAGAAAGAGAGTTAGTGAGATTAAGAGGAGATTATTCAGATAATTCAGGACTGAGGACCAGATTCTGCCCCTTTTACAATGAATAATACCATACACCACCAGCATTCCCCTGGCTTAAATAAGGAACAATAATGGAGGATGTATTATGTCAGTGAGGGTGAGTGAATTTAGCTTTGAATGAATGAGGTATCTGAACTAGACTGAGGAAAGTAGTGAGCCAAAGTACAATTTTTGAAAAAAGAAAATAAATTAAAACAAATATCTTGTCATTGACTAGAGATAGTTTTGGCCATACTAAGTCTACTTGCCCTGATATCTACATACATTCCAACTCAGAGGCCTACTCAGGAAGTCTTTATTCAGTTTTTGTTCAATCTTTTTTTTGGGAGGTATTCTCCCACTTATTTCAGAAGAAGAAGTTGCTTTTTTCTTCCCACTGGAAACACTCTTTTGTAAAGATGCTGGTACAGTGTAACTGCCACCTTTGTTCCTGAAAGTTGGTAGGTGAAGAGATCTTTGTTGATGGCGGTTGCTGCGGCCCCTGCTGCGCTACTGGGGCTCTGGTGCTGGTCCCAGCCTGAGCTCCAGCGAGCTCCAAGCCACCAGACCTCTTGCCACTGGGGCTCCCAGCCAGGACTCTCTGTTCCAGGAACACCCATGGCCCTGCTGGACCATGGATGCTGCTGGACGAAGGAGTCCCAGTTTTGGGAGGTCCAACTTGTAGTTGAAAATTTGACATTTAAAATACTTCAGAATCTCACTCTACCGGCCATTGTTTAAAATGTATTCATGCACAATCCAAAATGACTGATCTTTAACTGTCCTGTTAAACGTACACTGCAATTCCACTGCTTTATCCAGAAAATATTAATCTTTAATTGCTGTTTCACAATTTCACATTTTCACAATTTCAGCCATTTCTAATAACTATTATCATGTCCTCTTTAGTCTCCTTTTCTTCAAACTAAATAAATCCAGTTTTTTAAATCCTCCCTCATATTTCCATTTAAATCCTCCTTCATAGTGCCTCCTTCATATTGCCATGTTTCTAATATTTTTAGTTGCTGTTTTCTGGACTTTTTCTAATTTATCCTCATCTTTCCTGAAATGCAGCCTCCAGAACTGGATGTGATACTCCAGTTGAGGCCTGATCTGTGCAGAGTAGAGTGGAAGGGTTACTTTGTCTGTTCCTAAGTCCCAGAGATTTTTTCAGTTGAACTGGACATACATCTGCAGGAGGAGTAGCGTAGTTAGTACCTCTAAGAGCATGCCCCACTGGTGCTTGCAGCAGGAGTCAGAGGTGTTGTCCCTGTGTTCACCCCAGTCCCCTCTGCTCCCCTGGATCTGCTTCCTGCTGCCAATGAGTGTGGGGGTGGCTTTACCCCTTCCTGCAAGCCTCTTCCCCCAAGCAATACAGCTGGGAGCTGGGGGAGCAGAATGGGCTGGGGACAAGTTTTTCTGTTTCTTGCCGCTGGTGAGTGTGGGAGCAGGTGTGAGCCCTGCTGCCAGTGCCAGGTCCCATGCTAATCCCCCAGGTTGCTCTGGGCCCTGCAGGCCTCCGCATCAAAGTCCAGAGCCAGGGTCCGTTGCCCCTGCTAATCCCCCAGGTTGCTCTGGGCCCTGCAGGCCTCTGCACCAAAGTCCACAGCCAGGGTCGGTTGCCCCAACTTGTCCAATGATTGGGATGGTTCTGCATGCTGGTTGCTGGCCTATTGCCACTGCCCCCATGACATCTGGGGGATTCATGACCCCTCTGTGTCCTCCCACTTTTCACCCTGGTCCAGTCCATGAATTATTATTTTGCTAACCACCAAGAGACTGAACATGCAATGCTAAGCTGAGCACCTTCAGCTATCCCTGGCTTCAACGGAAAGTGAGGGTGACGACTACTTTGTAGAAGGTACTCAGACTTCACAGGATTGGGCCCCAAATGGCTAGTTGGAGCTGACTTCTAGCCAATAGTACAGGTATTTGCTCCTGTTAATGTAAAAATGCCATGTAAACTATTTATTAAAATAAAATTCTCCCAGCCCTACTTCAAATAGGAATGAAACAAAGTTTTTGTATTGAATTCTGTATCTGAGATAGTGTTTTCATTGCAAAATTTTCCTACTTCTAAGATTCCTTTTAAAGACTACACATGTTACAACATGCAACCATGTATGTTTTTCATATCGTTTGTGTTTTTCTGTATTGCAGAGAGCCAGATGTTTGAGAACATTTCTGCAAAATCATATGATAATCGTTTAGTGCAAGAAGGTGGTAACATCACTCTTTCTTGTGAATTTCAAACAAAGAGCAATGGAATCAATGTTGCATATTGGATCAAATATACAGAAACAAGCAAATGCCTGTCTTCTCTTCAGAAAGGAACAGAACTTTCCTATAATCACCACTGCTGTATTGATGAGATGATCAAAGGACGACTATTGAATCATACAAGCTTAGACTCAGACAACAAACATATAGTCCATAATATAACCATCTTGAATGTTACTTACTCTGATAGTGGAACTTATTTATGTGTTGTAAATGCCTGGTCAAAAGGGAAATATGTTTGGAAGATTGCAAATAATCTTTCTATAGAAGTGAGGAATGAAATTCCATGTAAGTCTGCAGTTTTGAAGCTGGGATTGGTAACAGAGTGTCTTATAATTTTGCCAAACTTTAGTTATTTAGGATTAATTTTTCCATGCTGGGTTTCTACTACAGGATGAATTTTTCTGGGATACTTCAATGAAAATGGTCCAGCCATTTTAGAGAACAGACCATGAGGCTGTTTTGCCATGTTAAAAATACTGTTGACATTTTCTTTGAACAAATCTGGTTCCCAGTGCTTTGGAATAGGTGTTGTCATTTGACAGGAGAGCAGCCTTCATGTTAGCCTAGTATCTTTTAACACTCCCATGAAAATGTGCTCAGATTTGCCCAAGTTAAAAGCCTTTAAAAATCACAGTTTGTAGATGCTCAGTAAAGACACAATCATACCGGGATATAAAATATATAGAAAGGATAGAGCAGGCCGGGTGGGTGGCGTAGTGGCACTGTATGTGAAAGATAATGTAGAATCAAATGAAATAAAAATATTAAGTGAATCAACATGTTCCATAGAATCGCTATGGATAGAAATTCCATGCTCCAATAATAAGAAATTAGCAGTAGGGATATATTACTGACCACCTGACCAGAACAGTGATACTGACATTGAAATGCTAAGGAAGATTAGAGAGGCTACCAAAATAAAGAACTCTATAATAATGGGGGATTTTAATTACCCCCATATTGACTGGATACATGTCACCTCAGGAAGAGAAGCGGAGATAAAATTTCTCAATGGCTTAAATGACTGCTTCTTGGAGCAGCTAGTGCAGGAACCCACAAGGGGAGAGGCAATTCTCGATTTAGTCCTGAGTGGAGTGCAGGATCAGGTCCAGGATATAACCGTTACAGGACCGCTTGGGAATAGTGACCATAATATAATAACATTCAACATTCCTGTGGTGGGAAGAACACCTCAGCAGTCCAACACCCTGGCATTTAATTTCAAAAAGGGGAATTATGCAAAAATGAGGAGGTTAGTTAAACAGAAATTAAAAGGCACAGTGACTAGAGCCAAATCCCTGAAAGCTGCATGGAAACTTTTTAAAGACACCATAATAGAGGCCCAACTTAAATGTATACCCCAAATTAAAAAACATAGCAAGAGACCTAAAAAAGAGTCACCGTGGCTAACCACCATGTAAAAGAAGCAGTGAGGGACAAAAAGGTATCTTTTAAGAAGTGGAAGTCCAATCCTAGTGAGGTAAATAGAAAGGAACATAAACACTGTCAAATCAAGTGTAAACATGTAATAAGAAAAGCAAAAAAAGATTTTGAGGAACAGCTAGCCAAAAACTCAAAAAGAAATAACAAAATGTTTTTAAGTACATTAGAAGCAGGAAGCCTGCTAAAAAACCTGTGGGTCCCCTAGATGATCGAGCTATAAAAGGAGCAATCAAGGACGATAAAGCCATTGCGGAGAAACTAAATGATTTCTTTGCTTCAGTTTTCACGGCTGAGGACGTTGGGGAGATTCCCGAATCTGCACCGTCCTTTGTGGGTGATGAATCTGAGGAACTGTCCCGGACTGAAGTGTCATTAGAGGAGGTTTTGGAACAAATAGAAAAACTTAATGTTAACAAATCTCCGGGACCGGATGGCATTCATCCAAGGGTTCTAAAAGAACTTAAATGGGAAATTGCTGAGCTATTATCTGTGGTTTGTAACCTATCCTTTAAATCGGCTTCCGTACCTAATGACTGGAAGGTAGCCAACATGACACCAATATTTAAAAAGGGCTCTAGAGGCGATCCTGGCAATTACAGACTGGTAAGTCTAACTTCAGTACCGGGCAAATTAGTCGATACAATAGTAAAGAATAAAATTGTGAGGCATGTAGAAGAACATAATTTGTTGGACAAAACTCAACATGGTTTCTGTAAAGGGAAATCCTGTCTTACAAATCTGTTAGAGTTCTTTGAAGGGGTTAACAAACATGCAGACAAGGGGGATCCAGTAGATATAGTATACTTGGATTTTCAGAAAGCCTTTGACAAGGTCCCTCACCAAAGGCTCTTGTGTAAATTACATGGCCATGGGATAAGAGGGAAGGTCCTTTCTTGGATTGAGAACTGGTTAAAAGACAGGAAACAAATGATAGGAATAAATGGTAAATTTTCAGATTGGAGAGGGGTAACTAGTGGTGTACCCCAAGGGTCAGTCCTTGGACCAATCCTTTTCAATTTATTCATAAATGATCTGGAGAAAGGGGTAAGCAGTGAGGTAGTAAAGTTTGCAGATGATACCAAACTGTTTAGGATAGTTAAGACAGAAGCAGACTGTGAGGGACTCCAAGAAGATCTCACCAAACTGAGTGATTGGGCAACAAAATGGCAAATGAAATTTAATGTGGATAAGTGTAAAGTGATGCACAATGGGAGAAATAACCCCAACTATACGTACAGTATGATGGGGGCTAATTTGGCTACGACAAATCAGGAAAGAGATCTTGGAGTTATCGTGGACAGTTCTCTGAAAACTTCCACACAGAGTGCAGCGGCGATCAAAAAGGCAAACATGATGCTAGGAATTATTAGGAAAGAGATAGAAAATAAGACCCAGAATATCTTACTGCCCCTGTATAAAACTATGGTACGCCCACATCTTGAATACTGTGTACAGATGTGGTCTCCTTACCTCAAAAAAGATATTTTGGCCTTGGAAAGGGTTCAGAAAAGGGCAACTAAAATGATTAGGAGTTTGGAACGTGTCCCATATGAGGAGAGGTTAAAGCGACTGAGACTTTTCAGTTTAGAAAAGAGGAGACTGAGGAGGGATATGATAGAGGTCTATAAAATCATGAGTGGTGTGGAGAGGGCTGATAAAGAAAAGTTATTTATTAGTTCCCATAATAGAAGAACTAGAGGACACCAAATGAAATTAATGGGTAGCAGGTTTAAAACTAATAAAAGAAAGTTCTTCTTCACACAGCGTGTAGTCAACCTGTGGAACTCCTTGCCAAAGGAGGTTGTGAAGGCTAGGACTATAATAGAGTTTAAAGAGAAGCTGGATAAATTCATGGAGGTTAGGTCCATAAAAGGCTATTAGCCAGGGGATAAAATGGTGTCCTTGGCCTCTGTTTGTCAGAGGCTGGAGAGGGATGGCAGGAGACAAATCGCTTGATCATTGTCTTCGGTCCACCCTCTCTGGGGCACCTGGTGCTGGCCACTGTCGGTAGATAGGATACTGGGCTAGATGGACCTTTGGTCTGATCCAGTACGGCCATTCTTATGTTCTTATGACTTCTTAGATTTCAGCAACTGAATTCTCCAATGTTTCACTGCAGAACTGAGACGAACTTTCCCTGCAATGGCAGGTCTAGCCTGCAGTGCGCCATGCTGCATCTGGTTCCAAGCAGTTGAACTGAGGCTGATGTCCGGTGCTCTCAGTGACACCCCCACTGGGCCCAGACTTTACAGAACAGGAGGAAGGCAGAGGTGATAGGAGCCAGTTGTGGGGAGGAAGGAGAGAGCAAAGTGTGACAGTAGTTTGGGGTCTTACCTACTTGTTCCAGCATAACACACAGTCAGAGATCATGAAATCCTAGCTCCATTGAGTTAATGGCAAATATTCCACTGAATTCACCTGAGACCGGATGTCACCCATAATTACTATGGGACAAAATCAAGGTTTGCCCAGACATGAAGGAATTTGAGGCATGGCATGGATTGCAGTGGGGGGACAGCACAAAGCTCTGTAGAGCTTCTTCACTCTCTCCCCTCCCAATCCCCACCCAGTTCTCTCTCTGTAAGCAGGTGAATGGAACAGTTGTACCTACAAATGACTACAAATGGAGGCTGGTTCGAAGCCCTTAAAAATGTGAACCTTGGTATTTATTTGTTTTACAGTTGTGCTGTGTTAATCCATTCAAATATTAGAATATTCTACAGTAATCTCTCAAGATACTTCAGTATTGCTACTCTAAAATATATTGTATTGTCTCATTACAGTAGAATAGTGCAGTATTTTCTCATAAAATAACTTGATTTCTGTAAGTTAATTTATCTGTTGTTTTTATTAACAATCCTTTAATACTTTAATCAGGAATCATCCACATTAAGGGGTTGCTGAATGTGTATTATCCACATAGTTGTTAAACATTGTTTGATCGCTTGAAAAGTGCTATCTGTATAATGGAGATATGATGGTAAAGTGTTTTGTTCACCATCTGGATAAAATTTTCAAGATTAACTAATCTTGAGTCTATGAGTAATCCCGGTCCTATTTTAGTCTCTCCTTCAGTGCCATTCCATTCTGTGCCATTGTATGCTACGATTAGATCGATCGAAGGGATTATCATTATCAGTGGGATAGTATGGTTGATCTATAAAAAGAAAAAGAATGGCAGCTCAAAAGGTAGGAAAAGTAAAATTAGTAAGTGATATCTGTAGGAATTTTTTAGCTATTGAAACTTTACAGTGTGTTTTATTTATCTGTTACAGGAAAGTCATCTGCACAACTTCCCAGGTATGGTCTTGAATGGATATAACCAATGAAATATTCGTATAATTTTTAGTGGTTTTTCCAGCTGATAGATATTACTAAATGGATTCTTTCCTTATCTTTTTATTTTAGCGCTCAGGCTGCTGTTGAAATCCCAGGAGATGAATGTGAGTAGGAAGTTTTTGATAAACTTGGTTGATGTGATTGTATTACTTAACACATTTTGAGAATTGTGCACTATGGATTTCTTAGACTGTCCGTCCATGGTATAATGTTTTTAAACATCAAGTAATGCCATACTTTTTTTCAATTAAGGCACTGGAATAAGATGAGGGTGATCTGAGTTAAAATCTTGGCTCTCTTACTTACATTGTCTCCCTATGACCTTGAGCAAGTGACAGAATCTCTGTATGCCTCAGTTTCTCCTCAGTAAAATGAAGATTACAATGCTTCCTGCTCCCTTTCGGGTGCCAAAATGGAGTCACGTATTCCATGTTCCGACATCAGAGTGATGGGGCCATGTAAGAACCTGGCAGCTAAGTGATTCTGAGTCTTTTTCCTCACCACTGGAGGTGGGGTACTGTAAAGAGTAATCAGCACATGGCTTAATTCTGGGCTGAATAGAATAGAGAAGAATTCCATTAATTGGTGTTAGGAGAAATCATTATTTAACGTTCTTTTCAGAGAGAGCTAGATTGCATTATATTTCGTTGATTGATTTATTTTTGTTGACATTTTACTTTAAATCTTGGAGTTTCATAACCTCTTTGATACAGAGTAATTCTTTTATAGGTTCCCCAAATGCTGTGAGCAGTAGAAAAGACTTGCAAAGAAATGAAGTGTTGTATTCAGTTGCAGCAAGCCCATATGAGAACCCAAATGCAGACTGTTGTATGGTGGATAACACTGAAGTATCTGGCAAAGGACCTGGAGATAAAATACATACCGTCTATGCAATAGTGCAAGAATAGCTGTTCTTGTAAGTGACCTATAAGAGGATGTGTTATTTTTTACAAATTATATTACTAATAGAACCACCCAGGTACGTCACACTAGTACAATTAATAGGGGGCTATGTGAGTACGCACTAATTGGCAGGACATTTGCATTTAATTGTATGAATCTACTTAGGGGTCTTTTTCTTAATACAGCAACATAGAACTTTAGTTATCCCCTATATCTGCCCCTTTTTGCACTGTGTAGCTATAGACTCAGATTTTCAAATCTGAAGCAAAAAGAACAGGCTAATCTGGGAATTGTTAAACTGGAGCAAACCTTACATTGATCACGCATATTGGACAGCAATGACATTTCAGCTAGTGGAAAACATGGGTGAGAGGGAAGGCACAAGGAATAGTGCATGAGTTTGCCATCACTGCAATCTCTGTGATCTCCTGAGTGCAGGAACTGCTTCCTGGGACACAAGCAGCCCAAAAAAATGGAATAGGAGAAATGATATGGTCATGCCCCACCCACTCTAGCCTGCCCTCTCCTTTGGGGGAGCAAAGCATTTGCATTTGTCCAGGAAGGCAGTGGAGTTCTAGGAGACAGTGGATAAATTGCTTTTCTGTCACTTATGGCTTTGAATACACAAAGAAAGAACTTTTTATGGTTGAAGGATGTGGTGCTCAGAATTTTCAGTGTGGTATTCTTGAGTGTTGGTGCCACTATCCTGTCCTGTATTCCTCTTGAGGACTAATTTGCCTTTGTAAAACAGCCATGAAATCCCCACTACTACTCTTTCTTAGAGTAAAAAATCACTTTGAGGCATGTGGGCCATAGTTCCTGGTCATATGTAATTATTTTGATGGTAGCGTAACTGACACCTGACAGGAAAATTAGTATGAAATTGTTTCTGAAACAGGATAATGAAAGCTGAACTATATGACTTTCTCTACAACCACATTAAAAACAATCTAATGACCATGACATTGTTTTTCTTTGCAAAGGAGCTGAAGAATGGAAGTCAGTATGAAAATAATGATCAACTTTTGACTGAATAGCTTTGACTGCTGAATTTTGACTATTCAATGAGCTATCTTACAGATATTAATGGAAAGATCCACTGCTGATACAAAGTCTCATAACTTTTATTAAGTTATGACAGTTTGTACTAGAAGAACATCAGAATTGTCATACTTGGACCATTGGTTCACATAGTCCAGAATCCTGTCTAAAAGCTGTAACCTTCACCAGATCCTTCACAAGTAGATTCAAGGAGAATCCCAATAATAGACAATTGTGGCACAACTTGCTCACAGAGAAAGTTTCTTCTCTAAACCTATCTGCTAGAGGTTGGACATATACACTGAAGCAAGAGAGTTTTATGGTCTTCACACATTTTATCCTTATCTAATATACATTTGTAAGTGTATGAAAATCTATATAAATGAATGTTTGCATTAGGAACAAAGATCTTTATTTTCCTCCAGTTTTATATTGGTGTAATTCTGTTGGCCCCTCTGGAGTTGCTCATGCTTTACACTGGCATAAGGAGGAAGAAGATCAGAAGCTTAGATATGCAACTGTGTTTCCTACAGCAGGCAGAATCAATTAAGGACACTATTAGGACCTACCATAAGTTTTTCTTCTTCAAAAAAGCCACATTGAATATAATGTTGTCAAGGGACACTAGGGTTCTTTATGTGTTCCCAGAAAAGGTACAGCAGCCACCATGTGCCAGGAATGAGGGCCTGCAAGAGAGTCACTTTCCTAGTAAGCTGAAGCAAAAGAGATTTAAGGTCCCTAGTCTTTGTTCCCCTGGGATACCCTGCAGACAACGGCCCAGGATTGCTGCGGGCAGAGTCTGCTCTGTAGGAGGCGGAGCGTCCTCTGTTCACAGGAAACTTGGACCCCCACCATGGAAAAAGGCTACTTCCAGACAAGCCTCTGGCTGAGGCCAGCCTGGGGTGCCATGGACAGAGGCTGCTTCACCTCCTAGCTCAGACCCCTGCAGACATGGGCTGCTGCCACCCCACGCTGCTGCTTTGATATCAAAGGCAGTACTACGGGGTAGCAGGCAACCAGTCTGCATGTGGAGCTTATTTTTAAACTGGGGCAGCAGCTTGAGGTGCTGGGGGCTTCCCGGGAGGGGGGCTGGAGCACACTGGCTGCTGGCCCCACCCCAGGGAATGATTGAATAGTCCTGTAACTGGTAAGAATTCATAAATATTCAATTAACCAGCTCTAATCTCCTTATTGTAAACCCTGGAAATAATGGAAGCTATTTCAACCCAAGGGGTGCAGCAGCACCTGTATCTTTGAAGTGGTCTGGCCATGGTAACCAGATAGCAAGTGTGAAGATCAGGACACTTAATATTTGGGGCTAAGGGTGAGGAATAGTTGCCCATATAAGAAAAATTCTCTAGTCTGGTCACTCTAGGTATGGGGAATCTGGGGTCTGAACTGGGACATAGTGCATTGCGTAGCTACAAGCTCACCCAGAAGGCTTTAATGGTGCATTCTTGAATAAAATAAGCTGAGTCCCACAATTCTTATTATCAGGGGGACCAACAGACTTGCCGGTCTGCATACCTGGAAGGGGTGGGGCCTCAGATGAAAGGGGTAGTATTGGGGGGCAGCCAGTCATTAGTGCAGCCCGGAGTATGGCGCACAACCTCACTTCCCAAGGCAGCTTTGAGACTATGTCTACACTTCAGGCTTTTGCCAGCAGAGAGTATGCTAATGAAGCACTCGTTAGCATTTGTCCCGCTGTCATTTCCATATTGTCTGCCGATACTTTTTGCACAAGAAGTTTTTGCGCAAAAACAAGCAGTGTGGATGGGTCCATTTTGCACAACCCCCCCCCCCCTTTTGTGCAAGATCCTTATGCCTCAAAAAAGGAACCCTGGTCCTTTTGAATTGCTGGTCCCAAGGCAGGTGCCCCATCCCTCTCTCCTCCTGACAAAAGGTGATTGGAGTTTTTCTTGTGCTCAGAGGATCATATCCAGTCGTCACTGAAGCCATTAAAAAAACTCTTTTTGACTATAATGGGAGCTGAATCAGACTCTAAATAAAGACAGATTGTATTGCTTTGATGTCATAGCTTTGCAATAAAGCTTTCTGATGATATAACTAAAATATATGCATTCATTTTGCTAGCTGGCACTGGGATTTTTGCTACATTCATTAAGAACAATGTAATAGACTCAATACAGTAAGTAGAACAGAACATGATATGCATTTGTATGCCTCTGATTTTAATTTCCATTTTGTGTCATGTTTTTTTTTTATAAGTGATACCAGTGAATTGCAAGAGGGGTTATAAAATCCATGGAATTGTGATACCGTGTAATATTACAGCTTTATAAAAATTGCAAATAAAATTAATACTTTATAAACTAGCTTTATTTGAACTTGCTGTTATGTAAATGTTAACTGATTCCAAGGACGTGTTTTTTTTTTGTGGACAATATTAATATTTATTCACTTCACGAAGGGCTTGTGAGAGTTCATCAATTTATATTTTTACTGGGCTTTCAACATGTAAAGTCTATAGCAAGGGTTCCCACAATGTAGTTTTTGGTGGCCTCTTGAGTGCAGCCACCAATTATTGCTAGTCGCTGCTCTAAGGGTATGTCTACACTACAGCGCTATTTCAAATTAACTTATTTCGAATTACTTAATTCGAAATAAGGTAATTTGAAATAACGCATCTAGACACTAAAACTAATTTGAAATAGCGTTTTTCTAATTCGAAATAGCGCGTCCACATTGAGTGGACCCTGAATTGAAGGTAAGGCTGGCCAGAACCAGTGCCAAAAGGGCATCAGGATTGGACTTAGTGTGTGGGGCTGCTGCCTCAGGCTAGCTGAGGTCTGTGCTTAAAGAGACCCGACCCCCCAATCCCGGGCAGACAGTTCTCAGGTTTCTCTGCTTGCTGGTCCACCTCGCTGAGGGATAGCAAAGTATTTGTGTCTCGGAGTGCTCTGCTTGCCCTCACTCGGGACACCACGGCACTCTGCAACATGGAACCAGACCTGTCCCTGGGCATGCTGGTGCATCTTGTGGGGTTGTTGCCATCAGCCCGGCTGCACTTGCTGCAGGCTGCCATCCAGGAGGTCCATCAGGGGGCTGTCAGGATCCAGGAGGCCCTGCGGGAGAGCATCCACCCCGAGGAGCCCTCAGAGCCACACCGGTCCTCCCCACTGGGGGCTCATGCCCCATTCCTCCCTCACATCCTTCCACTTACCCTTCCCTAGCCCCCTCTTCCTGATGTCAAATAAAAGACACGTATTTTCAAAAATAGAAACTGGGGTTATTTAACACAACTGGGGAGGGGGAATGAAACTGTGGGGAGTAGGGAGAAAGAAGGTGGGAGAGGGCAGGAGAGAGGGTGGGAGAGGGGAGGGAGAAACCTGGGAGGAGGGAGCTGGAAGGAGGAAGCAAGGGGAAGAAGGGGGAGGGGAAGCTTAGGGCTCAGGGTCTCGCCAGGCCAACTGCCTCCCAGCACGGTGGGAGAGGGAGCTGCGGCGTCCCCAGGCGGATGGGGAGGAGGGTGTGGAGGATGAGGTGGGGGGTGTGTACATTGAGGAGGAGGGTGTGGAGGTTGAGGAGGAAGCAGTGGGAGGGGGGCAGGATTGGGAGGAGGGACAGTAGTTGCGGGGGGGGGGGAGGGGGCAGCAGGCGCAGGACCGGCACAGGGCACCATGCTCTGCAGCAGGGCCTGCAGGTTCAAGTTTAGCACTCAGTCCTCAGCAAGCTACTCCCGGCGGAGCTGCAGGTCCTCCATCATCCAGGCCTCCATGGTGCGGTTCAGGGCTCGCAGGGACCCCAGGTGCTGGTCCCAGTACTCCTGCTCCATGGTGGTGGTCCGGAGCAGGCCGTGGGTGCGGGAGCATGTCCCGGGCAGGGTGGTGCACCCTGCACGAGCAGCTCATGCAGCTGTAGAGAAAGAAGAGAAGTGGTCAGTTCTCCTTGGGGACACAGTGGATGATATCCTGCCCCCCCCCATGACATGAGGGCAACCGTGCCCTGCACCGTCAGAGCTGCTGTGCCTGCACAGAGGCCATGGTCAGGATGTCTGGCTCTCCCCGGGACTGGGAGCTGCCCCAAGACTGCACCCATGCCCCTGTGCCATGTATAGTGTGGCCAGGATGGGGGGGGAGATGTCCCCTGCCTCTGTGTAGAGGGGGCGTGTGAAGGGAGAGTGTCTTTCTGGGTTCCGCCCCAGGTTTGGGAGCATGTCAGGTCTCTTCACACACGCATGTGCCTATTGGGCCACGGCCCCTGGGTGTCACGCAGCTGGAGCAACCTGCCCAAGGATGGCATGCCACGTGCTTGCACGTGCACAGGCAGCTGCATGATCCGTGGGAGGCATGGCCCATGTTTGCGGTCCGTGGTTTCCCTGTCCACCTCCCCCCTCTGGGTTGGGGACAGTGCTGGCACTTACCTGGTATGACCTCCCTAGACAACCTTGCTGAATCCGGTGCTGGAACAGCTGGTGGTGGCCCGTCTGGTGTACCCGGGTCAGGGCCTTCCGGTCCCTTCTCACTGCCTCCCGGGCTGGCACGGACTGCACTGCCCCCCAGGATTCGGTCAAGGGCGGGGAAGTAGGGGCAGGTGGCAGCCCCTGCTGCGGCGCTGCCCCGGTGGCCCTGGAGTATGTCTGCTGCAGCTCATTGACTTTCAGGTGCACCTGCTCCTGGGTGCGCCTGTATCCCTTTCTGGCCATGGTGGCCACTATGCAGCCTTAGATGGCTGCGTTCCTCCGGCTAGTGTGGAGATCATGGAAGTTGGAGGCCTCCCAGCAAACCTCAATGAGGTCCCTTATTTTAAGAGGGATAAGGCATCTTTTGGAAAAGGCTTTATTTTCTGAAAGATCCGCATCTAGACTGGCGGTTTTTTCCGGAAAAGCTCCGTGCCGAAAAAAAGCGGCAGCCATTTTTATGCTAATGAAGCAGGGGAGATTTACATCCCCGCTTCATTAGCAATTGCGATACATCTAATTTGCCTCCCTTTTACGAAAAAGGGATGCAATCTAGACATAGCCAGTGTGTGAGACTTTGTGACACAGCTTGAGTGTGTGTAGCACAGACACTGGGAGAGTGTGTGGTACAGAGATGGGACAGTTTTGTGCAGCAGTGTGTGTGTGACAGTGACTGTGTGTGTGTATAGAGACATTGTGGCACAGACTGGGTGTGCATGACAGTGACACAGAGAGTGAGTAAATTTCTGAGAGCAGCCATGCACTGTCTCTTTAAGACAGGGAAAGCTGTCCTGCTCTTTTGTCTCCTCTTCTGCAGAGATGGAGTAACAGAAGGGGAGTGTATGTGTGTGTGTGAGAGAGAGAGAGAGTGAGAAAGCGAGAGAGAATAAGAGCACTGAAATCTCCAGGGTGGAAAGGTCAACAGGTTCAGTCAGACATGGAATCTGCTTCAGTAACATCACTACTTTGTGATAGACATATGATTGGAAAGTGCATTAAATTCTAAAGGAGTTTGATGGAGAGATATGGAAATCTGTACTACTCCTGCTGAATGAAAGTGGCCACAAGATGTCACTGTTGAACTAGACAATTGAAATAAAGTTGTAATTACATTTACCACATCTTTGCTAATACAGAGTAGATACAGCTGTGGAAATTATTTAGGTTGGTGACACATGCTTAAACAAATCATGGACGTTATCTTAGAAAGTTAAATGATGTTGTAGGGACATCAGTTATTAAATCATTAAAGTTAAACTTGGAGATTCTCACTCAGGGAAAATTCTTGCAGTCTGCGTAAGGCTTGCTGGATTTGACCTACTCTTGCATGGCCTCTGTGCATAGAACTGGCATTGAAGTAAATGGGAATGATTGATATTCCTGACTCACTGAATTGGGATAAAATCTCCCTTTGCCCATACTACCAGCATAGACAGGGTTATTAAAAAATAAAAACAAAACAAGTAGAAATATAAAGTTAACAAGGCAGCCTCCTAAATTACAAGTTCTGAAACAAAGCAAAGGTGTAAAAGAATAATATACAGCTGTCTGCTAATGCTTTTAAATCCTCAAGGGATGCTGATTTACAGACTTTTCTCTCCTCTCTATCCCATCCCAGCACAATCCAAAATGTTTACCCCTGCCCCAGCATGTCAGTTGTATCTCTAGTTTTAGCAGGAAGAATTAGGGCCCTGGTCAGTTGAAGCATTATAGTAGAATGGCATAAAACTCTGGAATGTAAGAAGTTTAATTCTCAGCTTATATAAATCAGGGAAGCTCTGTTAACTTCAATAAAACTATGCTGATTTACAGTAGGTGAGAAGGTGGCTCTGAATCTTCCAAAGATTTCTGTATATATTTCTTATATTAATATCTAGGAAGTAGAGGAAAGAAAAAAAAGATATAGTCTTGGATGCATATTTGATTACAGAAGGGACAAATTTTTGGCTATGCCAAAAATGCTCAAGATTGGGGATTTGTCCAAACTAATCCATTGTGTCTGACTGAACACATGAAAATGAATGAACACACACACACACACACACACACACACACACACACACTGGCATAGAAGCCAACACATAGTTAAATTATTTGACTTCTGCCCATTGATGGACAAAAAACTGAGCTAATGTTGAGCTCTGGCTTTGCCAATGAGAAATAAAAGCAGTAACTGAAACTGAAAAAGTAAGATAAATGTCACATGCCAGAAAGCCTCTCACCACACGCTGCATGATTTAATGACTAGTCATATGGCATAGGAAAAGTCCTCAGCAAGATGTTAAGTATCTATTGAGGAATGAAAGGCACACAGAGAACATGTGAATTAATCTATTTGAGTCAGGTTGTATGCTTTTATACAAATCTGCCAAGAATGATGGCGTGTCAAGATGTCAAAGATGAAATTGCAGGATTTACCTCAAAAAGGTGTTTTAGGAGTTGAATTTTAAGGAAAAACAGAAAGGCATGATAGTGTTCATTGAATGGCTGATGAATATCACCATGGAGAACCACAATTGTGCCACTTTCTAGTGATCCTCAGAATAGCTACTGAAAACGTTCCAAGGAATCAATGCAAAAGTCCAAGTTCCAGGAGTCTTCGTGGCCTGTCTCTAAGCGATGGCAATGGTAAGCCTTGAAATTTCCTTACATTTTTCTTGTGCTTGGGTTTGATGCTTTAACCTGTGAGCTTGATGGGGTGGATTGCATGAGAGTTAGGGTTGTAAAATCCTGTTTAAAAATGTTAACCATTTTAACTGTGGCTGTGTCTACATTGGCACCCTTTTCCAGAAAAGGGATGCTAATGAGACAAGTCAGAATTGCAAATGTCGTGGGGGATTTAAATATCCCCTGCAGCATTAGCATGAACATGGCTGCCGCTTTTTTCCAGCTCAGGGCTTTGCCGGAGAAAAGCGCCAGTCTAGATGGGATCTTTTGGAAAATAAAGCCTTTTCCGGAAGATCCCTTATTCCTGGCTTTATTTTCTGAAAGTTCTCGTCTAGACTGGCGCTTTTCTCTGGCAAAGCCCCGAGCCAGAAAAAAGCGGCAGCCATGTTCATGCAAATGCCGCAGGGGATATTTAAATCCCCCGTGGATTTGCAATTCCGGCTTGTCTCATTAGCATCTCTTTTCTGGAAAAGGGTGCCAATGTAGACACAGCCATGCTGTTGAGGCACTTCAGGATAACATGACAAGAGAATTAAATTCTCCCAAGTCAGGAAAATATTCTATTTATAGAGAATTTTCCTGATAATTTTTTTTTATGAAAAAAAATTTCAGTAGTTAATACTTAAATAACTCCTCCCTCAGAATATTGCCAGGTCTCACTGCAAATATTTGTAAAATATTTCCAACTATTCACTTCAAGGATTTCTGTAAAAATCATGCATTTTCTGAGTTAAAAATCTGTTGAGGAAATCATCTAGCTACCAAAAGAAAGTATTACCTCTGAAAACAATATATAGAAAATATTCATAGAAGCCTAGAACTGGAAGGAACCTCAAGAGATCATTAAGTCCAGTCCCCTACCCTCAAGGCAGGATCAAACACCATCTAGACCAATCTCAATAGATGTTTATCTAACCTGCTCTTAAATATCTCCAGTGATGGAGATTCCACAACCTCCCTAGGCAATTTATTCCAGTGTTTAACCACTTAGGCTATGTCTAGACTGTAGGTTTCTTTCGGAAGAAGCTTTTCCTGAAGAGATCTTCTGAAAAAACTTCCGAAAGAGAGTGTCTACACAGCAAATGTGCATTGAAAAAGTGATCTGCTTTTTCAAAAGGTAGCGTCCACACTGAATGGATGCTATCTTGAATTTAAAGTGTGATTACTATAGACTGACTGGCCACCAGGGCACCTGTGCTTTTTCCTCTTTCCTCTTCTTTCAAAATAACTCCCTCTTCCCCGTCCTCACACACCTTTTCCTGAAAGATCTCTTTTGGAAAAAGGATTCTTCCTCATAGAAAGAGGTTAACCAATGTTGGCTACTTCGAAAAAACCCTTGAGTCTGGACACAGCCTTATAGACAGGTGAGGTGCTTGTATTCACAAAATGTTAACAACATCAGAACTTGTATGACTTTATTCTGTGGTCCTTTAAAGCCCTCAATCTTTCAAAACCCTTAAGCATGCGAATAAAACTTCAAGGACATGAGTAGCCCCAGTGGCTTAAAATGGGATTACCTATGTGCTTAGACTTAAACTCATACATATGGAAAACACACTCTTGCTGTCTTCAGCATTTAAAGATCTTAATATTAGAAGATAAATAACAACTACAAAACTTCTGTCTCCTATACCCATTCAGTTTCCAGGACTTTCTTGTAAATACAGTACAAGGTTATATTGGAAAGATAGAGGGAAGCTGACTTTGCAGTCTAGGAGACAGGATCTTCAGAAGCAGTGTTCTGTAGAATATTTTATCATATTTTCTTTTAAGCCTCCTTCATTTGAATTCAGCTAACTTTGCCCAAAGGCAAACTCTTCAGGAGCATCTGTCCTGAAAAAGATGCTCAAAGAAGAGCAAAACTAAAAATCTAGTTGGCTCTTTCCTCCCTTCCTGTTTTGGGATTCTAGCTATCTGTTTTGGGCATTTATCTGGCCCCATCACTGTAGCATTAGAGTGCCTCACGGTCTTTTTAATGTATAATATCTCTGTGACATGAGGATTATTTGAAAGCTGTCTCATATTTGTGATTTCTAGTTCATGAGACATTTAGACATTTGTATAGTTTGATTTCATTCTGAATTGGAACAAAACCATCTTTTTCCCCGCAAATTTTTTGTAAAGCAGAAATGCCCAAAATTTATTTTGGAAACATTAGAACATGCAGTTTCTGAAATGCTTCTGGAACCTGCAGCTGCTAACTGAAAATAAAATTCTTGCCATTTTCATCATTGCTCTTCCTGCAAGCCTGGAAGACCGGGTAGGCTGTGGACGAAGTGGGAGGTTGTCTCAGCTTCCAAGGCGCCGGTACCCAAAGCCCATCAGTGAGGTTCGATTTGCTAGGCTCTGAGGCAGCCTTAAATACAGTTTTCCTGCCTTGTTTGGCAGTTTGGAAATTTCCAGGGTTTACTCATTTCATGCTGAAGTAGGGCTTAGCTGTTAGTTATCGATCTGGATCTGATCTAGTTCTACTTGTTCTCTGGCCCTGTTTACCTTAGACCTTTGTCGGACCTTAGACTTACTCTGGCCAGTTACACTTGGCTATTTTAAATCCAAAGCTGACTTTGAAGACTTACATAGGGATTTCACGAAATGGGTGACTGGGCACCAAAATGGCAGATGAAATTCAGTGCTGATAAATGCAAAGTAATACATAATTCCACCTAAACGTACAAAATATTGGGGTCCAAATTAGCTGCTACCATCCAAGAAAGATAGTTTGTGAAGATCTTGTGGACTGTTCTTTGAGCAGAGTTTTTCAGAGTTCAGCACCACTCAGAAAAGCTGTTAGGAAACACTAGGGACTATGTCTACACTGGCATGATCTTGCGCAAGAACTCTTCCAGAAGAGAGTGTCTACACTGGCATGTGCGTTTGCGTAAGAAACGTGCTTTTGTGCAAGAGCATCCATGCCAGTGTAGATGATCTCTTGCGCAAGATAGCTCTGATGGCCATTTTAACCAGAGAGCTTTCTTGCGCAAGAAATTCATGTTGCCTGTTTACACTGGCTTCTTGTGCAAGAACGGTTGCACAAAAGGGCTTATTCCTGAGCAGGAACATCATAGTTCTTGCACAAGAAGCACTGATTTCATATATTAGAACATCAGTTTACTTGCGCAAGAACTCACGGCCAGTGTAGACAGGCAGCAAGTGCCAATGTAGACACAACCTAGGAAAGGGATAGACAACATATCATAATGCCACCATATAAATCCATGGTATTCCCTTCTTTGAAGATTGCATGTGCTTGTGGTCACCCCATATAAAAAAAATGATACATTAGATTTGGAAAAGGTACAAAGAAGGGCAACAAAAATGAAATTGCTTCCTTATGAGGAGAGATTAAAAAGATTGAGACATTTCAGCTTGGAAAAGAGACAACTAAGGGGGAAGGATATAAAATAGAGGTCTATCAAATCATGACTGGTGGGGTGAAAATGTTATGTGGAGGGGATAAATAACACAAAAATAAGGGGTCACCCAATGAAATTAATAGGCACCATGTTTAAAACAAACAAAAAGAAGTTCTACTTTATACAATGGACAATCAGTGGAATTTGTTGCCATGGGATATTGTGAAGGTAAAACTATAACTGGGTTAAAAAAAGAATTAGGTAGGTAAGTTCATAGAGGATAGGTCTGTCAATGGCTGTTAACAAGATGATCAACAATGTAATCCTGTCCTCTGGGTTGCCATAATACACTAACTGCCAGAAGCTGAGAATGGATGGATGGATCACTCTATAATTATTCTGCTTTGTTCATTACCTCTGAAGCAGCTGGCATTGGCTGCTGTTGGAAGACAGGATATAGGGCTAGGTGGATCATTCATCTCACCCAGTATAGCTATTCTTATTTCTTAATAGAGACCATATATACAGTGACCTGCTTATCAGGAGACTTGTGCTATCATTGCTATTTAATGTCCTGTGGGTATGTCTATGCTACAGTTAAAGGCACGATTGTAGCTGTGGTAGAGATGTTAGCGTGTAGTCATTTACATGATAAACCAATAAGTCTGGGCTCATTGGTTAGTCCTAATGACTGCATGTACCCCCTCCTTGCTGACTCTGACTGCTGACAGCCGGTGCCTGTGGGAAGCTAGCTTTCAAGCCGGTTCTCTGCACGTACTGGCTCCCATGGAGCTGCCTGCCCGTCTTGCTGCCTCTGATAGAGGCAGCAGGGTGGAGGCAGGGAGCAGGTGGGAGTTGGTGCTCGTGAGGAGCCAGCTTAAAAGCTGGCTCCCAGTGAGCACTGGCTCCCGTCTGCCCCCGTGTGTAAACATGTAACACGTAACCACTAAAAAATTCAGCAGTTACATGTTTACAAAAACGATGTTTGCTAACATCCCTAAGCTTGGGTTGACTTTCCTGTGCCAGGATTAAGCTAGCTAGCGTGGCTAAAAATAGCAGTGAAGCCACAGTGGCATAGACTTCAGCAGGATCTAGGAATGTGAGTACATTCCCGGGAGGATTGAGTGGGCTCATACAACCTGCTCTGAAACTTGTGGGCTGTGGCTTCACTTCTATTTTTAGCAGTTCTTGCTAAATTAAAGCTAATGCAGGTATGTCTGTCTGAGCTACAGTCACACCTTTTGATTCCAGGGCTCTTAAAGTCAAGTACATTTCACAAATGCTTTAAACACTAAAATTAGGATAATTATACACAAATGATAAGGTTTCAGGGTAAAATTTTCAAAAGCACTTAAATGACTTAAAAGCATAAGTCACATTTGCAAAAGTCATTTAAATATGTAGGGAGAGATTTCCAAGGCACTAAAGAGTTTAAATGAGTTTTGAAAATGGGACTTAGCTTCCTAAGTCATTTGGGTGCTTTTGATAATTTTACTCTAACTCCCATTGAAAATCAATTTGCCTAAAGGAAATATTTTCAAAGGCATAAGTAGGAAGCACCAATGGGATTTGGTGCTTCCTACTTATGCCTTTGAAAATCTTCCCTTTAGGCACCTATAATCCACAGATATTCAATTATCACTTTTGGCTTCTGTGTTACTTTAGTATGGTCTCAACCTAAAAATTTAGGTCAAGATAGCTTTGTTTTTCACACCCCTGAGCAATGCAGCTATCCCAGCCTAGCCCTCCGTGTAGCTGGAACTTGCTTGATGGAAGAAGCATTTTTCTGTTGACCTAGATACCATCACTGGTGGAGGTATTACTCCTGCAGCAACAGAAAGCCCCTTTCCATAGCTGTAAGTTGTATTCTTTGATGTAGGATTATGCAGGTGTAGGCCCTGTAGTGCAAACAAGCCCAAAGTCATTTCTGAAATATTTACCTTTAGTAAATATTTTGAATCCACTGCTCAACAAGTAAAACATAAAATCCTATAGATGTTAGTTCCACAGGGTATGATCAGGCTTGTTTTAAATGTTCAAAGCCCTCACACACTATGAATGCAAAATGGTATTAGAAATATAAGACAAAAGACAACAGGGAAAGGGGAGCCAGTTAAGGAATTCAAAGGGAGGGCTGACACAATCAGAATGGCAGGCCAAGAACATGATCTTTGCAGCAGCACTTTGAATGGATATGAGCAGGGCCAGGCAGAGCATGTCAAGGCCAGAAACAACGATGTTTAATGGGTGAGTTTTAGATGTATGAAAGGCTTCAGTGGATGCCTGCTTCTTACAAAGGTATAGAAAGGAACCAAATCATTTATACTGAGTTCTCCAACCATTAGGCCAGTGGACCATTTCATACCCCCAACCTCTGAGGAAACCCATATAGTTTCAGTAAGGTCAGATTGCAATATCCTTATGTTGAGTAGCGCCTTGCACCAGTAATAGTTCTATTGATTTCAGTGTGACTGGTTGGGCAGTGAAATCTCAATTCAGCAAAGCATTTGAACACAGAGCCGGACTGAGGCATGGGCGAGCTGGGCAGCTGTCTGGGGCGCCAACTGACGGGGGGGGCGCCTGGTGGCAGCTGTAAGGGGCACGCAGCATCCCTTATAGCTGCCATCTGGCACTGCGCGCCCAGCACTGTGCCCATAGCGCCGGCCAGCAGCGCCCTTCCCCTCACGGCCGCGAGGTCCTGCACAGCCCGGCGTGCACACCAGCAGCAGTGGCTGGGCCGGGCCACGCATGCACCATGCGCCCTGGTGGCAGGCCCATGCACCCTGGGGGGGCCCGCCCATGCACCTTGCACCTGAAGGCGGCACCATGCGCCCGGGCCCAGGGCACCAAAAGGGCTCGGGCTGGCCCTGTTTGGACACATGCATAAGTTTAAGGGCCTGCTTCCATCTCATTCATGTCAAAGGAACTTAAGCACATGCTTAAATGTTTTCAGGGGAAAAAGATACTTTGCTGACTTGGAACCTGCAGTATTACTCACTTGAGGGCCATATGTAAATTAGCCTTTGGCATATGGGAAAGACAGAGATGATAGAAGAACAAGGAAAAGTGAAACATTGCTTAACTGCGTAGTATCAGAGGGGTAGCAGTGTTAGTCTGAATCTGCAAAAGCGGCGAGGAGTCCTGTGGCACCTTATAGACTAACTGCGTAGTAGACCTTTTCCTCTTTCTTTCCTAGAGACTAAAGTAGTGGTAGGAGATGGAGAGGAGAAAAATAATTCCAGTTTCAGATACACCTGAAGGTCACTGAACCAGATCACCCAAGATCATGTACAAGCCTCTTGCTAGCACAAGAGTTAATGCTTTCTAGTACTTACATTTAATCACTGTGCAGACACAACTACATACAGTTATTTGTCAGGAATCAATAAATCTCAGAGCTTATCCTGATTTGCTTTTCCTCTGGAATGTTAATAAGCAATATTTACTGCCTGTGAGTGATAATCGCCACAGCACTTTCTATAAAGGGAGTCACATATGGCTCTAAAAAAAGAAATAATAAACTTTAAAAATGCATAGTTTCATTGGGAGTGGACACATGGCGCATTACTTTTTTCCCCCTTTACCATAGATAGCAGAGCTGGTGTGCACTTTTCTGCTCTGTGATTCCTGCAATTAACCACCTGCCATAAGCAATCTCACATGTTAGCTGTTCCATCTAAGTCAAGCACAGTCTTCCTATTTTTACTAAGAAGGATCAGGATAACTTTAATGCATGCAGCAATATCAGAAGTCGAGTTGGGAGAGGACCATCTACCCCAATGTGATTGGACACTTCTGGGAGACAGTGGATGTTTTCTAGTGGTTACATTGACATAGTTTTGTGTGTCAAAGACAAATCTCACTAATCTAATCCATGTACAAAAATATATGCTTCTCTGTATGAGGAGTAAAAAGAGTGAGCTAAATCTTGCTTGTATCACTTCTACAACCAACAGCTTCAATGCTTTTACTATCAAACTAATTAACTACAGGTGGTCAAAAAGATGCAGATAAATGAATAGGTGGGAAGTAAGAATGAGAGAGACAAGTTGAACCTACTAACGTGACAGGACAAGAAGGGATTCCCTTTCTCAGCTGAAAGACAACTTCAGGTGTTGATATCTGCTTTTTGTTTTTTTGCCTAAAGCAAATGGCTTAAACACAAATCATTTGTGTCTGACATCAAAGAACCTTTGAATACACTTTTTAAAATTAAAAATTCCAATACAGAATGCATTATAAAATACTAGTGGACCTAGACAGCTTTTATACATGAGTGACAGATCACCTGACAGTGCTATTATGATTTAAAACTAAACTTGCATTCATCACCCACAATGGACTGGCCACTGTAGGTTAAGTCTCTCTCCTGCATTTTGTCATGCTGTATTTTAATGACTATTGAACCCATATTTCATTTTTATATGTGGCATTTTATTGATGCAATGACTTGGGTTTAGATTTCCAAGGCCAAAACCAGATGTGATTAACCACCAATTCCTGTTTTAACCGAGAACTGAATGTTAATTTCAATTTCATAGTTCCATGGCTCATCACTAACATGCTAAGTTGTAGATACTATCAGTGTCATCCTGAGGGGCCTGGAGCAATCTCCCCTCCCCTCCCCCACAGTGCCCCAGACATAGAGCCCAGGGCAACCCCCCTGCCACAGGTCACAGGCTACCCCTTTCCCAAGCCATGCCCCTGGTATGCCTCTGCCACCTCCCCCAAACAATGCAACCCAGTGGATTACCTGGGGCCTGGTGCAGTGGCAGTGGGGTGGGCCATTCTCCTGCCCCCCCATACTCACCACAGTGGTGGGAGCTGGAGTGGCCTGGAAGCCTGCTTTGCTCCGCCCCACGGCCCTCCCAGCTTGCTGCTCCCTGCTTCTCTGTGGCGACAGGAAGCAGAATACTCTGGGGCTGAAGCACTCCATTTGCTGCTGCTGAAACCATGTGCAGTGGGCCAGAGAGGGCAGTGCGATGGACCAGAGCAGTTTGCCAGGCCACTCCAGTTCCCACTGCTATAGTGAGTGTGGGGTAGGGGACAATCTGTGCTGCTGCTGCACTAGGTCCCAGGTCCCAGGTAATCAGGCAGGTCATGTCCATAGGATAGATGGGATGGATCTGGATACTATCATCCTGTTTCCACTGAAGTCCACGGGTCTGTTGCCATATTTATCAATGGAAACTTTATCAGGTCTATCATGTTGATACTTGGTAAGCTATAACCTATTTCTGTAACTGTGGAAAAAATGTGCTTTAAAATATGTATTTTTGGATATTAAATTAGCTATGCGAGTTTTATTCCATTGTCAGAAACCCTCGCTTGCAGGGCCGCATTATGACTTTCGTGGGCCCTAAGCACTTTTGCCTTCGTGGGCCCCTTCCTCCATGAAAAAAATATTAAAAAATATTTTTGATATAACTTTAAATACTTCAACATTTTATTTTTTTTCTGTTTTAGGCAAAATGTAATAGATTTTCATGGGCCCTAAAAGTTTCATTTTTTTCTGATGTGAGAAAAAAATTAAAACATTTTCTTAGACCCTAAAAGTTCATTTTTTTTTCTGATTTTAAAAGAAATTAAAACATTTTCGTGGGCCCCTAAAAGTATTGTGGGCCCTAGGCACTGTGCCTACTGTGCCTAATGGATAAGTCGGCCCTGCTCGCTTGAATGTACCATGGAAAACGTCTCTATTACAAACTTAGTTTTAGGAAAGAATTTCCAACATGAAAACTCTTCAGGTGACAGGAGAACACAGCTTGTGAGTTAGAATCCTCTTATAGGTATTTTGACAGCTAACACATTCTGACAGCTAACTAAAATGTTAAATAGTTAAACTCCTTTTGTTTTCAAATGCTTCAGGAGACAGTCAGCTAACCAAAAGTTACTATAACCACTTTTGATATTTAAAAGGCTGTAACTGCTTATATTCCAGTGGCTGCTTCGATAAATGGAACACGTGGAGCTGTTTCACTAGCTACTTTCGTAGCAGCAAGTCCATAAATGTTTATCAAAGAGATAATCTCATAGCTGTGTCAAGAGTTCTTTAATGTGACATGCTGCTGGGGTATCTCCTTTTCAAAGTTTTCCCTTTTCTGAAGAATCATGGCCTTTGAAGGTGATGTATTTCCACTACAAAAATGACTCTATTTTGTTCTTCTTTTCTCTAAAGAAATGTTCGCAGTTGGTGGGGCATCACTTGAAGAAGTTATCGCCAACATGCTTAGACACAAGCAGCAAGAAAACAGTTGTTTCATTGAGGCATGTCTGGCATCTATTCTAAATGATGGTGATGAATTCCTTGTTCCATCTTCAGTGTAACACCACAACATTTGCTCTTTTTTGTAGCAGCAATTCAGGATGGTGGTAGGAAGGAGATAATTATACATACATCATTCTAAAAAGCAACAGATGATACACCACATTTTGAGTGAGTTCCAAATGCTTGAAATATCCATCACTTCTGGATTAATTAAAAATATCACACTCAGACTTGCCTGACTTTCTGTCTTTGCATGACTGATGGAAGTTGGCAATGATACTGTGAACATGGGAGTGAGAAGTTGGAAGAGCAGGCTGGGCAATGTAACAATGTGTTGCTCGTAGGCAAGGTGGATAATATCTCTGTAAGTTTTCAAACGCCTGTATCTCAAGGTCAAGTAGACACCTTTAACATTTTAAACCAACGAGGGGCAACCTAGACTAGTGTCTGCATAAGTGATCCTCGTTCATCTCAGTGTGCCGCAAGATTGTTGTAACCGAGATGGTATCTTGGGATAGAGTAGTTTTTGCTAACTGTGCTTGCGTACCTACAATTTGTTGTTTCTGCCAATTGAACAGTAGCAGCATTTTGATTGGATGCAGTGGGAGCACGCCGTTCTCACAATGTTGTGTGCAATCAGCACGCACTTCACTTCATGTTCCCTTGCTTTAAGTGTGTGTCACTTTTGTAATAACAGTAGCAAAAAAACTACCTGGATGGAAACCACCAGAATCTGGCAACCCAACACCTGAGCAATGGTAAAGAAAATGTCTCATGGGCCATACATAGAACCCCTATGAGCTGCATGCAGCCCTCGGGTCACAGGTTACTCACCATGGCTTTAAACGCTTCTTTTTCATATCATCCTTATGGCCAGTGTATTTATTTGAGGTCAATGTGTTTATTTATGTAAACTTAATCATAAAAATGCCATGTGGACCAACAATACAGTGCTCCTTAAGATGTGGAGAAGGTCAAAAGGAGTGTACTTTTACATTTTTCAGCCCTCTTCACTCAAGTTTTGGATTGCAAAATGGCAATATTTCAATCTGGATCCTACTTTGTTTGGATTGCCAAAGTTTGAGAGAATTTGGATAAATGGTTTAACCCATCTTTATGAAGGGCTTCTAGTGAAAGACCAAATTTGAAATAATTCTTTCCTTTAGAGGACTAGAGTTAGTTTCATTTTCAGAGACCTTATTAACATTAGCCTTTGTGCACAAAACTCATTTTAGCCAGGAATTCATTTAGCTATTTCAAATAGAGCAGATGATACAATGAAATTTTCTAGGCTATGTCTACACTGCAAGGTTTTTGCACAAAACCGCCCGTTTTTGTGTAAAAACCGGTGGAGCAGCCACACCTCAAGTGCATTTTTGCGAAAGAAAATCAACAGAACAGAGGGCTTTTGTCGGTAGAATTATTCCTCTCCCCATGAGGAGTAACTCCTTTTTGTGCTACAGCTCTTGCACAAAAAGTCAGGTGTGGACACTCCGGAGGGGTTTTTGTGCAAGAAACCCCTATCGGAAAAAGCACAGGTGCTCTGATGGCCATTCTGTGAACAGCAATCAGAGCTTTCTTGTGCAAGAGTGTCCATGCAGTGTGGACACTCTCTTGCACAAAAGCGATGCGCTTTGAAGTCTGGACATGCTTTTGCGCAAGAAGTTTTTGCACAAGAACTCTTCCACAAAAGGCTTCTTGTGCAAAAACTCTGCAGTGTAGACAAAGCCCTAGTGTTTTGCCCCAACGGGAATTTTTCAGATATTTATAGATTGGGACCTGCTAGAGCTGCAGGCCTAATATGCAGATGTTGTGTCAAACTTAATTGTCTTCTAAGGCACCACAATTTATGTTCCGTCATTTAAAATTAACTGGGGTAAGCAAAAAAGAGTTTTGCCAAGTTTCTAGATTAGTGAGATGGCGAAGTGACAGTGTGATGCTCTGACTGCAGTGTGAGTCAGATGTGGCTGCAGTGCCCTGTAACCACAGAATGCCTCACTGGGACCTGACGGAGGCTGCAATGACTGCACCAAGTAATTACTTCTTTAGGAGTCCAAAATGGAGATGTGCCAGGTGTAATGTGAATGAAAATTCAGGACAGCTTTCAACAAGAGAAAGCACTTGCGGCATTTATTGGAAAATCTGAGACTTATTTGTGTGTCATCTAGTGACTAAGCTGCAGCTATCAGAAACTGGGATACCTACTTTTATTTAATTGGACCTACAGTGGTGAGAAATACAAAAATTTATTGTGGAATATATTGATGAAGAAAATATCCATAAAAGGCTAAACAAGGATAGAATGTAAAAGATATGGTTATACAGAGATTGACCAGATGGTACTGTTACCCTTGATTTTATATGTTTTTATTTGTAGCATGTGGCCACTGTTATTTCTTAAGAAATACGGCATGGTTGTTGGATGATTATGGGTTCTTTTTTTAGAAAGCTGTTGCAACCTGCAAAAGAGTTTGCTCTCTGCCTTCATCTCTCTAGCTAAAGTTGATTTTTTTGGAGCAGAGTTGCTTTCTGGGAATTAGTTCTGGGCCTAGTGTTTAACAGCTTTATTAACAACCTGTGTGTAGAAATAGAGAGCATATTGAACAAATTTACAGATGACAAAAAGCTGGTGTGGGAAGTGGGGAGGTTGCCAACACTTTGGAGATAGATCCCTCTGAATTTTAGCTTTTGATAAATTGGAGAACTGGGCTATAGCCAACAAAATTAATTTCAATGAAGACAAATGAAAGGTGTTATACTTAGGAGAGAAAAACCATACAGAATCAGGAATAACTGGCTTCACAGAAGCACTGCTGAGAAGGATCTGGGAGACGTGGTGATCACAGCCTAAACATGTGTCAACAACGAGATGCTGTTGCAAAAATGTATGCAATTTTAGGTTACACTAACAGAAGCATAGCAGGAAAGTCATGGGAGGTAATAGTATTGCTCTACTCTAGCTGCAGTACTGGGTCCCATTTTGGTCACCAATGTATAGAAAGGATATAGAGAAACTGGAAAGGATCCAGAAGAGAGAGACAAATATGATCAAAGGGATAGAAAAAAGCTATATGAGAAAAGGTTGAAGGAGCAGAGCATGATTAGTTTTGAAAAGAGATTAAGAGGTGACATGCTAGTGGTCTTCAAATCTTGAAAGACTGCCATAAAACGATGGAGAAAAGTTGCTCTCTTCTGCCACAGAGGACTGGACAAGAGGCAGTGGATGCAAACTCCAGCATAGCTGATATAAATTAAATGGCAGGGAAATATTCCTAACTATAGAACCATAGGATATGGAGCAGACTGCCTAAGGAGGTTGAGGCAACTTCTTCTCTGGAGATTTTCAAAAGGAGGTTAGATAGGTATCTGTTTTTGATGGTTTAGACACAACACATCCTGCATCGTGGCAGGGGAGTAGATTAGTTCACTGGTTTTCTACAAGGAGTATATGTTGAGGGGTACTGAGAGGTCTTCTTGGGGTACATCAGCTCACTCAAAGCCCTAGTGAATTCAGTGCAAACTAAAATTTCATACAATGACTTGTTTATGATGTCATCAAGGGTATGGGTACACAGCACCCTTACCTTGAAATAACTTATTTTGAAATTTGGCACTGTCTACACAGAGCCAAATTTTGAAATAAAGCCGATTCGAACAAGTCCCTTAATCCTTGTGGAATGAGGGTAACAGTGACACTGGAATAACGTGCCTATTATTTTAAAATCAATTTTGAAATAACAGGCGGAATAGCTGTTTCGGGATTCTTCCACTATCCTGAAATAGCCCCGCTGTCCAGATATAGCCTTATACTAAATACTGAGAATAAGTACAGTCTTTATATTCAAATTATTTATTTTATAATTATAAGGTAAAAATAAGAAAGTAAGCAATTTTGCAGTAATAGTGTGCTGTGATGCTTTTGTATTTTTATGTTTGATTTTGTAAGCAAGTAGTTTCTAGTGAAGTGAAGTGAAATTTGGGGGCATGCAAGACAGATTAATCTCTTGAAAAGGACAATGGCTGCATCCCCCCCTCGCCAGGTCTGCTTTCCGCCCCCTTCCTCTGTCCCCCTTCCTCCCCTCCAGCCCCACGGCCCTCGATCCCTCCCCCCAGCTCTGTTTCTCGCCCCCTCTTCCTGCCGGCCAGACCCACGGCCCCCAGATACTCCCCCCCATCAGCTCTGCTTCCCACCCTCCTCCTGGCCAGCCCCGCCCCCCTCATGGCTGGTGCCCCCCTGGATAAGCGTGTCCGTTTTTTTAGCAGGGTCTACCTGGCAATCCTACCCCCGATCCAAAAAAGGTTCCCCACTCCTGCCATAAACAAAGACAATGTTGAAACCTTTTGTATTGGATATAATATTTAATTTATTTAAAAATGAAGCCTGGCCAACAAGGCTCCAATTGGGGCCCAGCCCCCACCTGGCTGCAGTGCCCTGTCCTCAGCCCCAATCCGGGGCAGACCTGGTGGCGGCCTCCCTCCTGCTGAGGCTCAGATAAGAGGAGAGGTCACGATCTGGCTGTGATGATCCTGGCCCAGTCCCTCATCCAGCCACTGCTGCCTGCGTGCAGCAGCCCAGCCCCAGCTAGGTAAGGTAATCTGGCCCCGGGTCCCCCCACATACTCTATTCCCCACTCCCAGCATATTTAGGGTTGCCATATGGTTTCAAGGAAAATACTGAACAACCCCCCCCCCCTCCCAAAAAAAAAATCTGTCCTTCCGCCTTTTGGGAGGAGATCAAAAAGTTGTTGAGGGGGGGAAAAAAAAGGACCACGGGAGTTATTAAGCAAATAAATAAATAAATAAAATAAAACAGCATTAAAACAGTATGGCCCCTTAAACTGCATGCAGTCAGAATAGGCCAGGGATAAGAAGAGGGATGATTGAGCACTAAGACCCAGGGGAGGCATTGCTTCCCCTTGCTCTTGTCTTGAGGTTTTTTTCTGGCAGCCATCTTGGTTTTTGGGTTGAGCAGCAAGAAGGGAGCTTCCCTGCTAAACCAGGTAATCAGGGGAGGCCGGGGGCTGGGCCCAGTTGCCCAGTATGTAGGGTTGCCAGGTGTCTGGTATTTTCACCTCCTGGCCAGGAAAAAAAACAGAAAATACCAGACAGGAGGTGAAAATACTGGACTGTCCAGGTCAATACCAGACACCTGGCAACCCTAAGCATACTGCTCTACCTCCTGCACCTTCCACCCACCGCAGCCCCCTGTCCTGAGCCCCTCATACAACCCAACCCTGACTCCTGCAACCCCACATCCACAAACTGCATCCCCAGCAGCAGCAGAAATCCCATTAAATAAAGTCTGTGAGTACAATTTTTCATGTATGCTATTATTAATCATCATGTCAATTATCAATAATATTAAGTTGAATATTTTCAGTCATGGAAATTGGCATTCTTATACGGCTCTTTGCTGACCATTGGTTATGAATTTTGATGTAGTTTGGCTCTTTGGCTTGAAAAGGTTACTGACCCCAGTGCTAGTTGGATGAAATTTACCACAATGGCAAGGACCATAGAGACCTGTGGTTTGCACTGTGCAGGGGGTCAGACTAGATGATCATAATGGTCCCTTCTGACCTTAAAGTCTATGAGTCTATGAGACCTTTGCATCATTCCAGTGTCATGTTAACCTCTATTTTGAGAGCTAAGTGGGATTTATGCAATGCATAGATATTGTGCTGGCCCTCTGCATAGGGATACATTTCTCTTTTTGCATAAGAGAGAAACAGGCCACATTTTATGTTAGATAAATAAATCTGTACACAGACCTTTGCTTATACCTAATCTTACTCTTCGAACACACGGGCTACGTCTACACTATCTTGCGCAAAAACTCTTTAGTGCAAGAGTTCTTCTGCAAAAACTCTTCCAGAAGAGAGCGTCTACACTGGCATGTGCTTTTGCGCAAGAGCATCCATGCTAGTGTAGATGCTCTCTTGCGCAAGAAAGCTCTGATGGGCATTTTAACCATAGGGCTTTCTTGCACAAGAAATTCATGTTGCCTGTCTACACTGGCCTCTTGCTCAAGAACAGTTGCTCAAAAGGGCTTATTCCTGAGGGGGAGCATCAGAGTTCTGGCTCAAGAAGCCCTGATTTCATACATTAGAACATCAGTTTACTTGCACAAGAACACGTGGCCAGTGTAGACAGGCAGCAAGTTTTTGCGCAAGAGCGGTTGCTTTTGCGCAAGATTGCATCAGTGTAGACACAGCCACACACTTTGTGAGTCACTCTGTGTACTTTATGGATAAATTAGGCAATCACAGATGGATACAACTGTATTTTCTCATTTTGAAAAAAAGAATTAATATACTGGGAAAATATAATTTATTTAATAGTGTTTTTGGTGTGTTAATAGTTCTTCCTTTTGCATGCTACCCAGTGGTGGGTGCACAAGATTTTCTGCAGATATTTGTTAGCATTTTTAAATGCTTGCTTTGACCACTGTGACAAGCTGAAGCAGCTCCCTGGGAAGGACTAATGGATCCATGCCTATCACATGCCTGGATGGGAGCTGTAAGAAAGAGGAAGCTAGAGCCACACAATGAAGTGGAAGGGATTTTTTTCCCAAGGTGTTGGAGGCCAGGGAAAAACCTTGAGGGATGGAGACAACATTTGCCAGCTGAGTTGTTTTCTTTGGTGTTATTTATGATCTTTGCACAAATGATAAATGAAGCCCTGAGTCAAGGACCTTTAAAGGAGCTGAGTGCAATGTTTGCTTCTCTGCTGTGGCTACTGAAACAGCCCAGCATAGGCAGCATGTGTCTGGTTTTTGACTGGGTTATTAAAAGATTGGTTGATGCAGAAGAGTCAGGCTCCCTACCTGGCTCTACACAGCTCCCAGGAAGCAGTGGCCACAATGGCTCCATGCACGGTACCAGCTCTGCAGCTCCCACTGGCTGGGAATTGCAGCCAATAGGAGCTGCGGGGGTAGCCCACATAACTACCTGGTCGCCCTTATGCCTAGGGACATGTTGCTACTTGTGGGGAGCCACCTGAGGTGAGTTCCATCTGGAACTAGCTCATCATCTCCTCCCTCAGCTCTGAGCCCCCTTCCGCACCCAAATTCCACTCCAGAGTCTACACCTCTGAGTCCCAGCCCAGAGCTTGTACCTCCTCCCAGAGTTCTACCCTCCACCTTCAGATGAGCAAGTTAGCAATGGTAGAGGAGACTGAGCACCAGGAGGAGGAGGAGGGATGGAGTAAAAGGGATAGGGCAGGGGTGTTTTGGTTTGTGCAGTTAGAAAGTTGGCACTCTAGGCCAGCAATATTCAACTGTGCTTTTCTGTTTGCATCATGTGGGCAATTGTCTTTTCTGTTTGCATCATGTGGGCAATTGTCTTTTCACTCTGTAAATATCCATGAAAATAATTCAAATGTGAGCCACTTCCTGTAAGCATTCACACCAGAAATCTGATTGTAAGAGTTAAACTCGGGTCAGGGAACAGAAACAATACCAGAAGATTTATGTGCCCACTCACAGCTAAACACCAGAGTTCAGATTAAGGATTTTGAATTTAATAACAAACTACAGAGTATATAAAATGGATTTAATAACTTCAAATAACAAATATGAGCTATTCCACACTCAAGAAAATAAGTATCAAGGAAATTATTTGTTATGAATTATTCTCAGCTTGTACAGCACTGGAGGTTGGGCTTCCATATCATCTATAAAGAACAGATTTTTCTTTTTTAACCTTTTCCAAGAAACAATTAAGTTGTTGACTTATCTTGAATTTTTATAGACAAAAATTACTTTTATTGTTACTGCAAGTTTAGTCTTTATTAATTATAATGAACTCATTGGAAATAGGGCAGAATTTTACAACTGAGCTTGCTTTTAATCACTAAGAAGGAAAAATGTTGAGGTCCCCAAATGATTTTAAATAATATGATTGTGTTTGTCTGTAACTAGCATGTGTGTTAGTGATGGCTGATTGAGTACTGCACTAGAATATAAATTCTAAATTGCATAGGGCTAGAGTCACAAAGGATATGTCTACACTACCACCCTAGTTCGAACTAGGGTGGTAGTGTAGACATACCCAAAGGGGTTTAAAGTCATGGTGTTGCAACAACTAATGGTGCTCTGTCAGTGGAATTCATAGCTCTGAGGTAAGTGCACAGGTACCCCATGTATTGTAGGGATTCACAGAAGCCAGCATGCTGAGCAGGGAACTGCCTAAGGTAGTCAGGAGTGAAATAGAATCCTAGGGCTGAAAGAGACCTCAGGAGGTCATCAAGTCTAGCCCCCTGCCTGAAACAGGACCAACCCTAACTAAATCGCCGAGCCTCATTTGCTTACCTAATGAGCCACCATTTTTTCAGAAGAGGCTCTTGTGCAAGAAAGAGCATCTACACTGCCCTTTCTTGCATAAGAAAAACCCTCTTGTGGGATGCTGTTCTTCTTGAAAAGTAATAGGTGTAACGGCATTGTGCAAGAGGGTTTTTCTTGCGCAAGAAGGGGCAGTGTAGACGCTCTTTCTTGCACAAGAGCCTCTTCTGAAAAATATGGTGGCTCATTAGGTATGCAAATGAGGCTGTGATATTCCATGCTTAGCCTCATTTGCATATTACTCAAGCAAGAAGCCGCAAGTGTAGACATAGCCAAAGGGCTTAGAAAAACTTAAAAAACAACAACAGCATGAGTTTAGGTGGGCACAACCCACTTCTTCAGATGAATGGAGTTTAAAGGGGTCCAGTTTTCAATTAAATAGCACAGAGAGGGGATGGAGGAGAGGGAAGAAGAGGAAAACAAGGAAAGAAATGATCAGTGTCCATGCTAATTGAAACTGATAAGAATACTCATGATACCAGCTACATTTTTGTTAGTCTCTAAGGTGCTGCAAAACGATTGGTTGTTTTTTCCAGGTACAGACTAACAGGGCTACCCCTCTGAAACTTTTGAAAGGGCTTAAGCATGTTAAGCATTCATGGCGGTGAAGCCCGTCTTCTGAAGGTAGGGGGGAAGCCCTTGTAGCCAATATAGGGCACTGCTTTCATCTCCTTCCTTGGTGTAATTAACCCGCCCCCGCTTTCGGGGAGGAGAGGGGGCCGAGGCGGGCGGACAACAGCACGTGTCTCCGCCCCCAACAGCTGGAGCAGCCCGTGGTTACTGCCTCGCCTCATCGCAGCGGGGCTCAAAGACCCTCCTGGCCACCAGGCTGCCAGGGCAGCGCGGCGGGAGAGGCTGGGGGCGCGCGGTCCGGCTGCCGCGGGGAAGGGGACCCCCCCCACCCCCACGCACTCCGCTTGGCGGGCGGAGCCGTCGGGCCGTGCGCGCCCCGTCCCAGCGGACTCGCAATTCGGCGGCCAACTTGCCCCGGGAGGGCGAGGGAAGGTTCAGCGCGACGGGATCGCAGCCGCCAGCAGAGGGCAGCGCCGAGCTGCGGACGCGCTCTCCGTGCTGGGGCGGGGGCGGAGCGCAGGTGGCCCCCTCCGGCGGCCTGTGGCAGAGCGGCCGCGGGCAGCCCCGGGCAGGCGAGGGAGCCGGGCTGTCTCACTGCAAAGGGATGGGGGGGCGGGAAATGCGACCGAGCTCTGGCTGGAGCCGCAGGTTTGCCCCGGTCCCCGGCTCTTCAGCGGCCTCGGGCAGTGCTGGATAGGAACCCGCTGAGGCGTAACCGTGCCCGAAGGTACATGGGGGGTGGCTGCAAATGCCTCGTGCCTCTGCCGCGTCTGTGGTTTGGGATGAGCGGGGCTTTGCTATCGCCGCAGCGCTGCTGCTCCTCGGCTAGCGCCCCAAAGAGGCTGCCGGAGTCGCCCCCCTGTGTGTGTGCGGAGGGGAAAAACCAAACTGAAAGAGCCTGTCCTGCCCTGCTGTGCCCGCTTAGCTGCTCTCAGTTCCTGGTCCTGAGTGCGGACCAGGTGAGGGGCCCTTGAGAAGTAACTAAACAGGGAACTGAGCTGGGTGTCTTAGGCGATTAGGGCTTCAGAAAAGTGAGTGGCCTTTCAGAGTGCAGCACTGGGAGTGAGGGGCAAATTGCTGCTTTCTGTGTTGTTTGATGAACACTGGCTGGGTTCAGCTCAACATGAAAGTAATCAGAAATGGACCCTACCCCCAGCCAGTTCTATCAAAGCAATAGCAAATGCCTGCTCCAGTGCACCTGCCCAGGACAAAACTATTGGGGCACAATCCTAGAATCTGAGGATAGGGATTTGACTGGAAAGTAATAACCCATTTATTGACTTACAATACTTAAAAAATTGTGAGGGGGAAACAGTGAAAATGTTTTAAAATATAAATGTTGCATGTATCATGATTGTTTTCCAAATTGTGTACATTATACATGCATCAGTCATGGGTTTGTTGTGAAATCAACCTTGATGTTTCTCAGAAATAGTGCAACAGCTATTTAGAAGGTGGTTAAATTTATCTGATGCAATTTTAACAACTATTAGTAATTAGGGATGTAAGAGTTTAACTGATTAACTGATAAACATCAGCCTGAGGGATTGGCAGTCTGGGGGGCCAGCAGCATTGGGAGTTCATGGGACGGCTGGCTACCTGTGAGACCATGGGGTTGGCGGTGCAAGGAGACAGGAGCCCGGTAGGCCGGTGCTGGTGGGAGCTCATGGAGCCAGCAGTCCACGAAGCTGACACTGTCAGGAGCTTGCAGGGCTGGTAGTCCACAATGGTGGCACTGGGATCCATGGCATTGGCAGCCCGTAGCACCGGCAGCTCATGAGGCCTGTGGGGCTTATAACATTTAACTGTGTAACTGATTAAAATTCCATCAGCTACATAGTTGATTTTTTTAACCTTTTTTACATCCCTACTAATAATCAGAACTGGTTCTTACACTCCAGCTAATCACTAGTTCAGTCACTGACCTTCCCTCTCCCTCCATCTGACAACATCCCACAGTATAAACCATGTCATGGTGCTCCTGACCACAGAACATTTGCATGGAGAAGAGTTGCTCCAGTACACATTTGCATTATGGTTTTGGAGAAAGGAGTGCACAGCCATCCAGCACAACATAAAAAGCAGCCACAGTTTGCCAGTGGTGGTTGGCCTCCCCTCAGTGCTTCCCCACAGCATAGTCTGTGGGTGGAGTTCTAGTGGCATCTCAACTACACTGTGGTACATATCATGAGCAAGGGTAGTGTTAACATTGCCAACCAAAATGCACAGGTGTCTGCTTGTGCAGGGAGTTGCAGTTTATGCTTTGCTGCCCCAGCAGGATTCAGTCAGTACCTAGAAGTGAAATTGATTGGCTCCCTCCATTGCTACAGAAAGGCCAAATGCCTAAGTGCAACTGACGCACCCTGGCTGAGCTGTGTAGAAAGGGGTTAGAAAGAGACAAGGCTGCATGAAGGGTTCTGCATCTTTCTCCATACCATGGAACTGAGAATTTATCTATATGCACAATTTGTTCCATATAGTTAGTGATACAGTCCCTTTACTGCACCTGCAGTTAAATGAGTATAGCTTCTTCAAATAAGGGAAGGGGAATAAAGTGTTAAGGGAAAGCTACATTCACAGGAAGGTTTGCATGGAGTTAATTACTCTAAGTAGGAAAAGAAGTTGCTAACTGAAGTAGTTGAATTGGTACAAAATAGTATGCAGGTCAGACCTAAACCTTACAGTAGGTTTCTCTCTACATTTAATATCTGTGTTTGATATGTAGTTAGGCTGAGAGAGAATAGGTGCAGTCAATACATCCCTCAACTGTAGAGATCCACTTTGTGTTCTGCTAGGAGAAAAATTTAATCTACATATGTCCAAGCTACTCCTACTCCCAAACCCATTTACTCAGCCTGAAATCCATAGCCCAGGTGCGGAACCTAAGTGAAATTTTCTAACTAAAACGGCACATTAAAAAGAAACTTAATAAATTTGTATTTTGACTATTTCCAGATGGTTTCTCTCTAAAGTACGGAGTTGTGACATGCATATATTTCCTCTTGAGCACTGATTACCGAAAATTTTGATTTTAAGGAATAGCCTAAGTGTTTGCTTCCCTGGAAACGTGCTTTTTCTTTAAATTATGGTTTAGTGAACTGTAAAATGTCCCACATATGCTAATCTGAATGAATTAGCTATTTGTGAAATTCTTCAACAAACTGGAGATGTCTCTGGGCAAATCTGATCTTCACAGAAGGTTTATACAAGGGTTCGGGGGAGGGGAGAGGGAGAAGAGTGATTGTTGATCACATCCACTAATTAGTCAGAATTATGAATACATTTCACTGATTGATGAAGTAATCCCTGTATGGGGTTAGTGTATACATTTAAGTTTGTTAGAATGCTTCAGTATCCTTTGGTTGAAAGACCAGCAAACACAGAAACACTACTGTCTATAAAGTAGTCAGATATTTTAATACACTCCTGAACAGCTTTGGGAGCCTGATCCTGCTGAATGGTGAGTGGATTCAATATCAGCTGAAGTCCACTGATGTGCAGGGTGCTGAACATCCTTAATGGTTTCAGTCCTCCTGGGTTCCAAATGCTGGAAAAGCATAAAAATATGAATTGCATGCAAAGGCAATCTTTGGGGAAGGAAAGGAAAAAAGACCCCAGAAGACTGCTCTTACACTGAAGCAGCAAAAATATTAAAGAGATCTGAATCTCTAGAATGGCAAGGGTTGGAAGCTCTGGGGTGGAGAATAGGTTACATCTACACGATGGCTACATCTACACTGCAGGCTTTTTGCGTAAGAACAGCTGTTCTTGTGCAAAAACTTGCTTGGTGTCTACACTGCACACGCTTTCTTGCGCAAGTAAATTTACAGTACAGCTTCTTCTGTTGGAAAACAGGGCTTCTTCTGCAAGAGTTATTCCTCTCCCCATGAGGAATAAGCCCTCTTGCGCAATAGCTCTTCCACAAGAAGGCAGTGTAGACAGGCAGCATGATTTTCTTGCGCAAGAAACCCCTATGGCTAAAATGGCCATCAGAGTTTTCTTGCGCAAGAGAGTGTCTACACTGCCATGGATGCTTTTGCTCAAAAGCAGATGGCAGTGTGGACGCGCTCTTGTGGAAGACCTTTTGCACAAGAACTCTTGCACAAAACAGTTCTTGCGTAAGAAACCCGCAGTGTAGACGTAGCCGATAAGTTTTGCCGGAAGAGGCAATGCAAATGAAGCGTGGATTAGCATTTTCTCAGACTTCATTTGCATAATCTCTTCTGATCCATTTTTGTGCGAAGGGTTTTTGTGTAAAAACAAGCAGTGTGGACGTTTCTTTTTTGCGCAAAAAACCCTTTTTGCTCAAGATCCGTAACTGATCAGAAGAGATTATGCAAATGAAGAGTGAGAAAATGCTAATCCATACTTCATTTGCATTGCCTCTTCTGGCAAAACGTGTAGGCTGCGTTTAGACTGACATGATTTTGCGGAAATACTTTTAACGGAAAAGTTTTTCCGTTAAAAGTGTTTCTGCAAAAGAGCGTCTAGATTGGCAAGGATTCTTTTGTGCAAAAAGTGCTTTTGCACAAAAGCATCTGTGCCAGTCTAGACGCGCTTTTGCGCAAGAAAGCTCCGATGGCCATTTTAGCCATTGGGCTTTCTTGCGCAAAAAATTAAGGTGCCTGTCTACACTGGCCATCTTGCATAAGCATCGGGGGGAAGGATAGCTCAGTGCTTTGAGCATTGGCTTGCTAAACCTGGGGTTGTGAATTCAATCCTTCTAGAGGCCGTTTTGGGGCAAAAATTTGTCAGGGATGGTGCCTGGTCCTGCTGTGAAGGCAGGGGACTGGACTCTCTGACCTTTCAAGGTCCCTTCCAGTTCTAGGAGATAGGCAATCTCCATTAATTTATAAAATTTAATTTATCCCTGAGCAGGAGCTTAAAAGTATTTGTGCAAGAAGCACTGATTTTGTACATTACAAAGTTAGTGCTCTTGCACAAATTCAAGCGGCTAGTGTAGACAGCTGAGAAGTTTTTGTGCAAAAGCAGCTACTTTTGCGCAAAATCTTGCCAGTCTAGATGCACCCATAGGCTACGTCTACACTTCAAGCTTCTTGTGTAAGAACGACACTTCTTGCACAAAAACTTGTTGGCCATCTACACTGCACGCGTGCTCTTGCGCAAGTAAATTAACAGTAAGGCATCAGAATAAAGGGCTTCTTGGGCAAGAGTTACTCCTATTCTCACAAGGAATAAGCCCTCTTGCGCAAAAAGGCAGTGTGGACAGGCAACAGGTTTCTTGTGCAAGAAACCCCTTTGTCTAAAATGGCCATCAGAGCTTTCTTGCACAAGAGAGCATCCACAGTGCCATGGACACTTGCACAAAAGCACATCTCTTGCGCAGAAGCACATGGCAGTGTGGACGCACTCTTGTGCAAGACCTTTAGCACAAGAACTCTTGCACAAAACAGTTCTTGCGCAAAAAGCCTGCAGTGTAGATGTAGACGTAGTGTAGATGTAGCCTATGAGATTTGCTCTTAGCTCACACACCCATTGAATATGGTAGGTTTTCTGGTGTCCTTTAAAATGCATTTAGCATAATCAATAAATCAGGGGCCATGGATTTCTCCTGCAACTCTTTAAATTGCATGGTTTGCTAGACACTGGAAATAACCATCTCACACCTGACCTCCAAGCTCTGTGCATCAGATGGGATCTAAAGAACACAGAATGGTCCCTGCATATAAATGTTATCTGATTCCACCTGCCCCCAAACAAATGTGACTGAGGTCAGATCCTTGGCTATGGCCACAATGTACATAGTGCAAGTCAGGGGTGAAGAGGGCGGCAAAGGTGACTTAAAACCCTCTGCAATCCTTTATCCTTCTGCAGCGGTCGATAGATCAGTATCCTTTGCCGCATTAGAGCAAGAAGTTCAAGCCAGGGCCAGGCTCTAGTGGCCCCAAGGAGCTGAAGGCACTGGTGAGGAGAAGCATGGCATCGCAGGTCCCAGCCACAGATTTTTTTTCCTGTTGCCCCAGCAACCTGACGTGAGAGAGGCATAAAACCATCTAATTTCTGCTTCAGCAGTTGAGCTTTTTATGAGGGGTTATGCTCCTCAGGGACAGGTAAGTTCACTTTAGGGCCAGTTCATGGTGGCTGCTGCACCACACCAGTGGATCATGCACTATGTTTCAGGAGGGCAGCTAAAGTTCCAGTAAGATTCTCTCACTTATGGGTCCAGAATGTGTTTTCCCTCCTCCCTTATAAATAAATACAAGTTTAGCACAAGTTTTGATTTTCTTTTCTTTGTCCCAGAACAGGAGCCCCCATGCTGCTGAGTCAGCTCCATTGACTTGCATTGATGGATTTATGGCTACCCCAGTGTCTGGCTGTTGAGTAGAGAGAAGGGTCTCAGTAGGCAGGGATGAGCCAGAGCTCCTGCTCCCCTTCTGTGTCTCATCCCAATGACGGCTCCAGCTCAGCTGAGTTGTTAAATGGTGAGCAAGAGTAGCTGGATCCTGTGGTAGTGAAGTGCGTCTCTTGGAGTGAGCTGCAGAGACTGGCAGTGGGATGGGGCCAGGGGAGCTGTGTCTGAGTGACTGTCAGAGCTGAGTAGCCACTGAGGGAGGGAAGGGGTGGAGAGAGTGAGATCCGCTCTTAGCTCACACGCACAGGCACAGCCGTATAAAGCTAGGGCTGCTCTGTTGAACAGGCTGCATTTCTCCTGCTGCCGCAGCAGCAGCAACGGCATCTCTGGCTCCTCTCCGCCCTGCTTGTAGGTGTAGAGGGATTAAGGAAAGGAGGGAAATCCATCACGTAGAGGAGGAAGTGGAGGAAGGGGGGCATTCATTAGCATTCCTGTGCTTTGCCTGAGCTGGCAGCATCTCAAGGAGAGATCCGAGGCCAGCCCAGGAAGGGAGCTGAGATTAGGAGTGGGAGCCCTGTTCCTGACACCCAGCCCCCCAGAACTCCTCAATCCTGTTTGCCACCAAGCACTTGCCTTCCAATCTCTGCTCCACGTCTCTTTCCCTCTCTTTATCCTGTTCCGAGTGCCTGTTCTTGGCAGCTGCCTGACTGCTTTGGGGCTTGAACTGAACTTTGCTTCTGGCTTTGGGTCTCTGCATCTGCCGTACTTCCCCAGCGAGGCTGGCTGTCAGGATGGGACTCCAGGAGCTGACTGTCTGGCTGACCGTGGCCGTGGGGCTCGTACATGGTGAGTGGACTTTCTGTGCTTCTCTTTCCCTTTCAGCCCTCTCTGACTATTTTTATGAGGGCTCTGCTTGCCCACACATCCTTTGGTAAACCTTTCTCCACAGAGTTTGGGTTTGAGTTTACTCTCCTGGTTCTTGTCATCAGGAGTAACCTTGCTGATGAGGCTACTGTGCAGATGCTCTACAAGCTCTCCCTAGCCCAACAGGTAGCCAGGTGCAATGCTTGTCAAGCTGAAGGGAAGGGATGTGATCACTACTGTGCCAGCATGTAAGGGGGATGTTCTGTAAGGGAAGAAAGAGGCAATTGCCTGGCCCTTTAATTCCTTTGGAGAGTCTTCTGCAGGACTCTTTTGCAGTGATATATGGACTGATGCGCACCCCTGTATTTTCCCCTCTCCTCACATACTGTTTTTGCATTGGTGTTCAGATCAGTAGTGCGAAAACTGTTCTTTAGCTCAGATCCCCATCTAGGATAAACCTCTTTAATAGCATTTAACTCTTTGTTAAGGGTAGAGGCTAGAAAGCTGAATAGGAAGGGAAACAGACCTCTGTCTTTCTGACGGTAAACTCTTCAGGGCAAGGGCCCTGACTTCCTTTGTGTGGGGAATACAGGTTTGGTGATCTGGAAATAAGCTAGAGGAGGGAATGTTGCTTTAGGATGGGGACAGGCACATAACACAAAAAAACTACTGATTCTTACAGTGCTGTGGATTTTCATTTGTATACAGTACTCTAATTATCTCTTCTAATGGCTCTTTCATACTCTGTGTGTGGGCGTGATTTTTTCTCACCAAAAGTAAATGACAGAATCAATGCCCTCCCTGGAATGATATGGCATTTTGAGGTGCATAAAGATTATAAAATTTCCCCAGTGTTGTTTAGTATTTGTATTACTCTAATGCCTAAATACCTTAGTTGTGGACCAGGGCCCTGTTGTGCTAGGTGTTGTTCACACATAGAGCAAGAAGACTGCCCATGCCCGTGCCCCAGGGAATTTACAGTGCAATGATATGTGTACTTTGGTTGTCCTTATAACTTCCAGTCATACTGACATTGCCTTGTCCTTTTCAGATATATCATATTCTTCTAGTTGCAGCTATGCTACAGCAAGTATCAAATTATGAAGTGTATTTCATCCCTTAAGAACTGGTACATCTCACTAGTTCTTATCCCTGATCCAAAGGATGCAAATGTTGACACTGCAGTTTTAACATTTAGAAATTACTCTCCTGGGTAACAGAGAGGAACTGGTCAGAGACACACCAACCAGAAGTTTTACCTACTGAGTTAGAGAAGAGAAGAGGCAAGTGGAAGCAGTTTTGGGCTAAGAGTTTGCTATGGTAACTAATGGAACAGATGTAATACATGAATTATGGTAACATTTATTGCAAGGAGAAAATATAAATCAAAAGGCAGTGTAGTGCTTGATTTGGCTAATGGGAACAGATTCTGAATGGAAGCATTTCTGAGCTCTGCATTCTTTCACATCATGATGCTGGCAGTAGATTCCTAAGAATTTATCTATTTACTTGTTCAAAGTGTCCCTGCAAGGAGAGTTCCAGAGGAAGCTCTATAAGGAGTTGCTGAAGAATTACAATCCTCTGGAGAGGCCCGTGGCCAATGATTCCCAGCCGCTTACTGTCTACTTCACTCTCAGCCTCATGCAGATCATGGATGTGGTAAGTCTTTAACATTACATGATGCTACTTCTTTAAAAGGCTGAACATTACTGCACCTAATCAACTTAGCAATGGTACTATGAGTGTGATGGGTGGATGGTAGAGCTTTTTAAAGAAATCACAGGTAACCAAAGAGACAGTTCATAGCGAAGTTTTGTCTTATTAATTTTAAAAAAATAAAACAAGACTTTAGTTGAGTCAAATGAAAGTCTTTCTGAGATATGCTCAACCTCCTAGATATTCACAAACTTACCAATTCTCAGAATAGATAGTTTTCAAAGAAAAAGCCAAAGTCCTTGCTTTCTCATAATACTTAATTATACTTTGATTCAACATGCAAGTGCTGTCTTTTGAAAAAGATAGGAAACAAAGATCCTGATTACAGTGGCTGTTCATGAACTCATGGCACCTTTTTCTGGAGGTGGGGTATTCTGGTAAATCTCACCTTAGATTATTGTATTTTACATAGCTTCAGTATCTTGTTTTAAATAATCTATTATTTGTGTCTTATGCTAAACTTTTTTGTACCCATGTGCTATTAATTAGTTCCTGTGTTTCACACCATAACTCGTCACATATCAACAGTGAATGAAGTGATTTCTGTGCAGAATTTTTTATATTTGCATTTGTGAAATGCCAAAACTGCTGTGAAAAAACCCCTATGAATGGCTAGAATGTACTATAAGAGTTCACAGATATGTGATAGTAGGTGGTTATACTATATTGTTTACTACTTCATTCATTTTTATTAGATTTAAAGTAATTTAGTAAATTAGTTATTTAAAAAAACTAATAGTTAATTTCCAAATGTCATAATGTCTCCAACAGATGTTTAAACTAGTAAAAAACATTAGGAGCAGCAGAATAAATAAATGGATGGGATTGTACAAGACAGCTTGATTTTTTTCCCTTAGAAGCTGCTGATTGGCAAAAGCTGGTCACTGTTGATGAGACTGTCATAAGATCAGTACACAGAAAGCTGTGCAGGCTTAAATGTTCATAGTTTCCAATAAATACAGGTTAGACCTCCCTGGTTTAGCACCCTCAAGGCCTGAGTGGTCCGGAAAGAGGGATTTTGCCCAACCAGAGGAGGTAATTACTAGGCCCCCTGCCACCAGCCCCTCCTGCCCAGCTCTGCTCTTGGCCAGGCTTCTCGTCTGGCTCCCCACCTGCCATCAGCTCCGCTGCCCTGCTATGGCAGCCCATGGTCCTGCCACTGGGGCTCCTGGCCTCACTGCAGCAGACCGCTGCCCTGCCGCCATTGTTCCCCACTCTGCCATGGCAGACCACTGCCCCATCCAGAGCCCGCTGGCATTCCAGCCACTCTGCCACAGCTCAGCTCTACTCCCATGGCAGGGCTCCCAACCACTGGCCTCCCTGTAGTCAGCCTGGCTGGGTTCCTGGCTCCCACAGATCTCCTGTGTCTAGCCCTCCATCAGGTCTCTCTGGAGGTCCTGCTGGACCACAGATGTTGACAGACCAGGGAGTCCTGGTTGAGAGAGGCCAGACACAGGAGCCCGTTTAATTTTTAGGCTGCAAGTTTTACATCTCCATGACCTAAATGGGAATCATGATGGGTATTTTTAGTTTGAGATTTATTATTCACTGACATGAGTGTAGTGAGCAGTAGGCAATGGTTTGTGTCTGTGCAATTAAGGCCAGCAGGTAAACCTATCACTTATATTCTAGCTGTGGCTGTTGTCATAATAGTTTGAATGCATGATCAGTAAGAACGTAATGATGCCTGTACTGGGTCAAACCAATGGTCCTTCTAGCTCAGTTTCCTGTCTTCCAGCAGTGGCTGGTATCAGGGGCTTCAGAGGGAAATAACAGAATAGGGATGTTTATTGAATGATCCATCCTGTCGTCCAGTCCCAGCATCTAGCAGTCAAGTTTAGGGACACGAGTGTAGGGTTCTAAGCTTGACCATCTGGGTTTCTGACAATTGATGGACATAGTCTCCATGAACTTACCTAGGATGGATGTGTTACATAGGCTGGAATAGGCAATTTGAAGAGGCACTGGCAGCTTAAATATGGTGCAAGGTTTAATCAGACTGTGGCTGCACCTTCATGGGCACATAGTAGAGCAGTGGTCTCCAACCTTTTTAAGCCCAAGATCACTTTTTTAATTTAAGTCAGTCCAGGATCTACCTCAAACCCAAATACCCTGACCCCACCCCTTTGCCAAGGCCTTGCCCACCTCACTCTGGGAAGATGGGGTACAGGGAGACAGAGTGACATCAGTGCCCCTGTGCCTCTGTCTCCCCCACACTGCACAACAAGCAGGAGACTCCCAGGGGGCAGTTCTGAGGCTCTGGGTAGAAACAGCAGGGCAGTACAGGGAGGGGCAGCTGAAGTGTCCCAGCCAAACTAGTCAGGATCACCTGTCAGAGGCTCCAAGATCTACCAGTAGATTCTGATCTACTGGTTGGTGACCACTGTAGTAGAGAGAGGTCAACTATGTTATGGTTCAGAAGCAGTGTTCCCTCTAATTTCTTACGTCCATGTATGAATGACACGTTTTAGTTATGTGTACTGATAGGCAGGTGATACATCACTTACGTATTGGTGCACATAACAAAAGTCATTCTGCACAGGGACAGTATGTGGCAGGGGTGAGGGTGAGGAGTTCACAGTGTAGGAGGGGGCTCAGGGTTGAGGCAGAGATTTGGGTTGCATGGTAAGGCCTTTGGCTAGGGATGCAGGCTTTGGGATGGGCCTGAGGATGAAGGGTTTGGGATGCAGGCTACCCTGGGAAGAGAGGACTACTCCCAGTCCTTTCTCACTGTAGCAGCTTGGGGCCAAGTGAGAGGTGCTTCTCCACTGTCCCGGGAGTCTGTCCTCCCCAAACTGAGGCAGGTCTGTGGCAGCTCCCAGTTGGGGCCAGTGGGCAGAGGCACCTCTCCCTAGCCACGGCAGCTCCACAGCAGCCCCAGGTTGGGGCAAGTGGGCAGAGGCACCTCTCCTGTGGCCATGGCATCTCTGGGGCTGAGGATTGACAGGCAGAGGTGCCGCTCCTGCAGCTGTGGCAGGTTTGGAATTTTGTGGGAGTAGTTTTTTCCCTGCACGGGGCTTAATAGGTAGCAGTGCAGCCACACGGCTGTGCAGCTTAGAGGGAACTTAGGTCAGAACCATATGCATAGCAGTAGACTAATGGAGATGGTACTAGCTTCCCTGTTGGATAGAATACACAGGTTGATGGTGGTAGTAACAGCAACAGGTTTTTTTACAGTAATGCCTAAGGAATGACCATGAATAGGGATCCATTTTGCTTGTTGCGGTACAAATCCAGAGTTAGACTGACTGCCCCAAGGAGCTCACAGTCTAGATCAAACTTCCATCCCATCACTTAATTTCATCTGGCCTGCAGCAAATTTTCACGCTGTGGGCCAGAAGCCCTTGTATGCCCTTGCAGCCTATTGGCACAGGGGAAATCAGGGAAGGTCGGCTCTGCATGCTGCTCCTGCCCTCTCTGCAGCTCCCATTGGCCAGGAGTTGCAGCCAGGGGGAGCTATGGAGATGGTGCCTGAGGGCACAGGCAGCAGGCACTGTGCAGAGCTGCCCATTCCTCTTCTTGGGGGATGAACATGAAGGCTGCTTCTGGGAGCAGTGTGGGGTCTGGGCAATCAGGGATCCTCTCATACATCCCAAATCCCTCATCTCCCCGACCCTCAGGCATGCACACTAAAGCTGTGAGGGAAGTTTTGAGCCTCTGCTCCCTCCTACCTCGCACGGCTGGATGTGGCCCATGGTTGATGTTTCGCTCTGTCAGTGGCCCCTGATAGAAAAATGGTTCTGAACCCCTTGTCTAAATGAATGAGACAAGCAGAATGAACAATGTGATAGCCACAGATATGTTCTGCATTTTTGTGCATTTTTTCGATCGACTAGTTGATTAGTCAGTAAGAAGGAGAGCTGCAGCGGGGTTAGCTCCTGGTCCCAGCAAGCTAACTCCGCTGCAGCTCTGCCTTTTAAAGGCTGAAGAGCAGCAGAGGGAACCTGGCCCGAGCTGGGAATCAGCTAGCCCACCTCATGTTGGGTCCCCTCCTCTGCGCTTCTGATTTTTAAATGTATAAGAGTCCATGGGCTCTTAGTATGTTTAAAGGGCTGGTGCTCAGTGGGAGTGACCTGACACAAGCTAGGCCAGCTGATTCCTGGAGGCTCTTAATACATTTAAAGGGCTAAAGCGCAGCAAGGGGGACCCAGACTGAGCCGGGAATCAATTGGCCCAGCTCGTGCTGGGTTCCCCCTCCTGTGCTTCTGATTTTTAAATGGATTAAGAGCCTCCTGGCTGATTCCCGGCTCATGACTTGTTCCTTGCTACTCCCCTGCCCTTTATGGGGATGGTGTTGGGGGGAACCGGCTTTTAAAACAGCTCCCCCAGCACCGGCTCCTGGGGGAGCAAGGCAGGGGAAGCGACTGGTCGAAGAACTAATCGACTATCTGATAAGCTTTTGTTTTACAGGATCTTTCAAAAAAACCTTCCCTTTTCAAAAGAACCACGTCTAGACTGCGGTTTTACTTTCGAAATAGCGCTTTTTCAAAAGAGCGCCATGATGCGATTATGCAAATGAAGCACAGAAAATTCAAATCCCGGCTTCATTTGCAATTTTGAAGTGCCTAATTTACATCCCTCTGTCCAAAGAGGGATGTAGTCTAGACACACCCGTAGTGTGGATGCTAACCGTGTTATTTCGAAATAAGGGGAGATTTTTCAAAATAACTTTCCAGTGTAGACATGGCCTATGTGTGTACACTAGAACGGGTTCGTCAGTACAGGCAGTCCCCGGGTTACGTACAAGATAGGGACTGTAGGTTTGTTCTTAAGTTGAATCTGTATGTAAGTTGGAACTGGCGTCCAGATTCAGCCGCTGCTGAAACTGACCAGCGGCTGACTACAGAAAGCCCGAGGTAGAGTTGCTCTGCCCCGGGCTTCCTGGAATCAGCCTCTGATCAGTTTCAACAGGTTGAATCTGGACGCCAGTTCCGACTTACATACAGATTCAACTTAAGAACCCCAGGTGTCCCTAAGTCAGCTGCTACTGAAACTGATCAGCGGCTGATTCCAGGAAGCCTGGGGCAGAGCAACTCTGCCTCGGGCTTCCTGTAGTCAGCGCTGGTCAGTTTCAGCAGCGGCTGACTTGGGGACGCCTGGGGCAGAGCAGCTGGGGTGATGCTGGGTTGCTCCAGTAGCGCCGCTCCTCGGCGCTACTGGACCAATCCATCAGCACCCCAGCTGCTCTGCCCCAGGCGTCCTGATTCAGCCGCTGCTGAAACTGACCAGCAGCGGCTGAATCAGGACGCCTGGGGCAGAGCAGCTGGGGTGCTGCCGGGTTGGTCCAGTAGCGCCCAGAGCGGCGCTGCGGGACCAACCGGCAGCGCCCCAGCTGCTCTACCACAGGCGTCCGGAGAAAAGCCTGGACTGCTGGGGGGTGTGTGTGCTAGGTGCGCCCCTCTCCCCCCAGCAGACCAGGGAGACACGGGCGGGGGACCGAGACGCACCGTGGTCCCGCCGCCCGGGTCCTCTGCGGCTTTGCTTCCCGTCTCCCTGGTCTGCTGGAGACCAGCAGACCAGGGAGATGGGAAGCAAAGCATCTGAGGACGCCGGCAGCGGGACAGCCGCGGCGTGTCTGGGCTGTCCGCTGCCTGCGTGCTTCCCGGCTTTGCTCCCCGTCTCCCTGGTCTGGGGAGATGTGGAGCAAAGCCACGGAGCACGCGGGCAGCGGACCGCCCAGACGCGCCGCGGCTGTCCTGCTGCCGGTGTCCTCAGAGGCTTTGCTTCTCGTCTCCCTGGTCTGCTGGTCTCCAGCAGACCAGGGAGACGGGCAGCAAACCCCGTTCGTATCTGCGGATCCAACATAAGTCAGATCCGCGTAACTCGGGGACTGCCTGTATAGCCATAGTGGCAAATCCTCCTAGTGGGGATGTAATTTATAGCAACAAAAGAGTTTAACAACTGTTATTCTATGGAATTGACAGGCAGGGAGAGAAACCAGCCAGTCTTCACACTATAAAATAAATGAGCATTCTTCATTTTCATCAAGAATCAAATACTGATGGGGATGATAAATACTCATTACAACAATTACTCATTTAACAAACTAGTAGCAAAATATGCCACCAACCTACTTCCTGGTGACTGATGCATTCACTTTACTTGACTCACTTATATGGTGGATTAAGGGTGCATCTCTAGTGCACAAGACTGGACACCGCCTCTATAGTAATCACTTTAATTGTTCCTAGTGAATAGAATGCGGAAGTCCACAACTTATCTGCTATTGTTACTTGCTCAGCTCTCTTGTATTTTCTCCTGCACAGGGGGAGGGGGCAAAAAGCTATTCCACTGCACTGCCATAGTGGGAATTACCTCCACACAGTTTAACTTTCTCTGAGAGACTTCATGAATGCTCCCACCTAGAGGCTACTGAGTCTTCTTTTCTAATGTGCTTATTACTGTAGAGGCTGGCATCAGTTACTATAGAGAACTTTCTGGGTGTCTGGCTGATGAGTCTTGCCCACATGCTCAGGGTTTAGCTGATCGCCATATTTGGGGTCGGGAAGGAATTTTCCTCCAGGGTAGATTGGCAGAGGCCCTGGAGGTTTTTCGCCTTCTTCTGTAGCATGGGGTATAGATCACAGCTGGAGGATTCTCTGCATCTTGGGGTCTTCAAAGTATTTGAAGGCTTCAATATCTGAGATATAGGTGAGAGGATTATTCTAGGAGGAGTGGGTGAGATTTTGTGGCCTGTACTGTGCAGGGGGTCGGACTAGATAATCATAATGGTCCCTTCTGACCTTAAAGTCTATTAGTCTATGAGTCTATGAGCTTTAGGTAGAGAGGAAGCTACTCTCGGAGTCTTGCTATGGTAGTGGTAGATTGAGAGATGAATTTAGCACCAGGCTATATAATCACTTGAAAGATTGCATGAAGTGGTATGAAAGGTAGCTGAAGGAGGAGGAGAAACAAGGGGAGCATGCCAAAAATGAAACTGTGGGGAATAGTAGAAAGAGCATGTGCTGGTTAACTGAAAGGTCTGTTAAGAGGAGAAAGTGGGAGGGCCTGGTGGGAATCAAGAAGGAGAGGATTCTTCAGAGGAAAGATGATATTTGGGATGGGAAGATGTGATAGTTTATTTCTAACAAAGCGGGTGGGTTCTATGTACCATTTGGTCTTTATTTCTGTGCTCGCCAATAGAAAATCATGGCATGGACATCTATACACTTAAGTCTTTATCCTGTGTTCTTCAACTCATCTTTTTTCTATATTGTAACATTCTCAAGATTAAGATGATGTGGGAACAGTCTACTGGAACAGTTTTTTAAGGACAGTTTATTATGCTGTTCTAGATACAAATTAACATTTCCCCTCTTTACTGTTGTGTTTCACCTTTTTTTAAATGAGACCTGCCAACCATTTGATAAAGGGTGTGAAAAATAGCCTGCTTTCTTTGTGACTTGTCATTTCCTGACATTTTATTTCGAAACTTGTGGCATAGCAATGTAGGGTGGGCAAATAGGCTGTTATTCAAACACCGAGGGCCTGTTATTTAGAAAATATTTGGTAATTTTGGGATCAAGACAAGTGAACTGGAAATTAAAGGGGTAAGAAATGAACTATGATTTATAGGAAAATTGGAGCAATGGGAATATTTCAGGAACATAGAGAGAGGAGAATCAACTCCCCCTTTTGTATTTGTATTAGTAGCAGTCGTAGAGGAGGGTTTCCTACGCGGATAGGCTATAACAGCATCAACAGTGAGCATGTATAAAAGATGTGGAGCATGTCTTATAAAAACCAGTCCTTTATGTAGAGTGTTCTTCTTCTTCCTACCTCCAGTGGTGAAAACAAACTGTTACCATAAACAGCTATGCTTCTAATCCCATCCTACCCTCCATACTGCCTCGTACTACTCTGCAGTGTCAGCATTGGATATAAAGTCACATAATCCTGTATAACATGAAAAGCTGTCAGTGTATAAAATCTCACACAATATATTTTCTGAAATCTGTTGAAAATAAGTATTTTCCCCATGGGATGAGTCAGGATGGTTTTTATTTAAACATGAGTTGGTTATCTTATTTTTTCCTACCTTCGCTTACTTTTCACACTATTGTAAGTCTGAGCCTGGAGCTACATAGGAATGTGATGTGAATTTACTGGGAAGAATTAAGGGGGAAATCTTGCTCTTCTTCTGTAGTGTTCAATAGAAGAAGGTAGCAAAACGAATGCAGTTCTAAGTCTATAAATGGCACTCAGAAAGGAAAGATGGTAGCTGAACAACATACAGTGATGATGGCAAGAATTTTGTATTCCTCCTTTGTAATTGCACAATGGAGATATTTAATTTACTGTGATATAACATGATCTGGAGAAGTTTTTCCAAAAGACCTCGGGGACATCACAAAATACTCTAGCCCAGTGGTCCCCAAACTTTCGTGACTGCTGGGTGCCCGGGGCAGGGCTGCTCACGCGCCGTGCTTCCGGGGGTGGGGCCATGCATGCGCCGCATGCCTGGGGGTGGGAGCTGCCCACGCGCCCTGAGCCCAGGGCCGGCACTGCGCATGTGCCCGGGGCAGGGGCCGCCCACGTGCCCTGAACACAGGGCCGGCACCGTGCATGTGCCGTGCACCTGGGGCAGGGGCCGCCCATGCGCCATGCACCCGGGGCCAGCACCACACACGTGCCGTGCGCCAGGGACAGAGCCAGCCCAGATGTTTCGGCGGACGCACGTAAATGCCCCGGTGAGCGCCATGGCGCCCATGGGCACCGCATTGGGGACCACTGCTCTAGCCACTGAATGCCAAATCAGCATAAGTCCCTGCTCTAGATTTCTCAAGAGAAGACAGAGGGCAGAGATGGAATATCTGAGTTGCTATCCTGTTCAAATCTTTTATGTGTAGGTTTTTTGCATCTGTAGAGTTGCAGAAATAACATTTAAGAACCCTTGTTCCATGAAACCCACTCAGGTCCCCTTTCCCTCTCCAATAGGACGGGTACAAGAAAAATACTTAAGTAACAAGTTTAACAGAATTGTTGGCTATTTGCTTTAAAGCATTTCCTCTTCCATGCTGTACTTGTCTCCTTTTTACAACGCAGACAGAACAAAGCATTGAAGTAATTTAATTGAATGTTCTTGGTTGTACTGTTTTCTTTCAAAAATCATATTTTATGTCTGGGAGCTTGTTGCTTCAAGGCATTAGCGGTCTCTGTTCTTATTGGTGTAAATATATCGTAATGGCAGTTGATGTATTTTTTCATCCCAGATCAGCAAAGTATTTGGGGATATGGTTGCTGTCATAGGGTATGTCTACACTACCCTCCTAGTTCGAACTAGGAGGGTAATGTATGCATACCGCACTTGCTAATGAAGCCCGGGATTTGAATTTCCCGGGCTTCATTAGCATAAGCGGGGAGCCGCCATTTTTAAATCCCCGCTGCTTCGAACCCCGTGTAGCGCGGCTACACGGGGCTCGAACTAGGTAGTTCGGACTAGGGTGCCTATTCCGAACTACCGGTACTCCTCGTTTCACGAGGAGTAACGGTAGTTCGGAATAGGACCCTAGTCCGAACTACCTAGTTCGAGCCCCGTGTAGCCGCGCTACACGGGGTTCGAAGCAGCGGGGATTTAAAAATGGCGGCTCCCCGCTTATGCTAATGAAGCCCGGGAAATTCAAATCCCGGGCTTCATTAGCAAGTGCGGTATGCATACATTACCCCGCTAGTTCGAACTAGCGGGGTAGTGTAGACATACCCTTAAGGACTTAATCCAGTGCTTGAGTGCTCTTCTGAACTGGAGCTGTAAGGTTCTGTCAATATTTTCTTTTTAAATTGTGAAGTGGGAGCATTTGGAGTCTGTGTAAGGGGGAATGATTTTGTGTCTTTCATTTTACACAGGATTGGAATTTTGTATACAAATTATTCTTGTTTATGTAGACTTTTATTAACCAGGTGAGATATTTTAAAGTTAAGAATACAGGAATTTTTGTACTGGAACAGACCCTGGCTTATAAAGCTAAGTATTTGCTTTCTGGTATTGTCAGTAGTAAGTGCTTCAGTAGATATTCAGACATTTTGTCAAATGTTAGTATATGCTTCATTCTCTTTTGAGCTGCATGGGTTTAAACCCCCTATGTTTCGTTTTAAATTTAGAGTTTGTATGCAATATCTCAATGTGACACTCTCAAGAGTTTCAACTGATTTCACATCAATTTTATGTATCTTTTATAATTTCCAAACAAAACCAAATCAACACAGCACTCATAAAAATGAGCCAGATTCATAATCTTGGAGAGTCTCTAAACAAACAAAAAAAAATGATCCCAGTTTTTGAGTTTATACCAAATCCCACAACCAGGTGAATTGTGTAGATTGTGTTTTTAATTGCTACCAATTTAAATATATATAGTATTGCTGTAGGACACAAATATCAACATTTGAAAATGTATTTGATGTTTTCACTTTTTTGATGGCTACATTCATTTTCAAAGTCTTGCTTCTTTTTATATGAAACCAACCATTTTGTATGCAGTGCTCTCACAGTTGTTAAATAGCCTGTTAACTAGGTACCGGCTAACTGTTTTAATTAACATGAGACATGACTCAAATTTTGGTAATATTTGCACCAAATTTAATTAAACACCACAATCTGCCAAATATTTCAGATAAATATTCACCCCATTATTTTTCATTTTCTTCCGCTTTCTTTCATTTCTGCTCAGGACTGAAAACAAAAATGCTGAAATACTGTTTATGTGTCGTATCTTGTGTGAATGTGTTTTTGTTGGCTTTTCAGACAAAATTAAGGATCCAGACTTTTGGCAGTTTATCTCAGCTGACGTTTTCTCATCATGGCTATACAAAGCTAAGGTCCTGGTTATACAAAAGCTGAGTTTTACACACTGTGAGTAACATGTTTCACTTCAACAGGAATGCGCACCTTGCTTAGTCAAACCTGCATATATGTCTCAGCAGGATCAGGACCTCGGATAACAAATCACTTAGATTCAACAAACAAATATCAGAGTGAAATATTTTGAAATGTTAAAGAAAACCACACTCTTATTCAGAGAGAACAATGACTTGTATAAAACCAATCACCCATCAAAGAAAAGAAAGAAAAATAAATCTGGAAGAATAAAAAGGAGCTGAATCAACAAGCATGTTGAAAATGAGTGCTAAGAACATACATAAGTTGTTTATCAAGTCTCAACAGCCTCTTTCACAAACAGTAGCTCTTGGAGAAGCTCATCAAATCTGCATTGTCCTTTGTAATTGTTAGCATTCATTTGTGGACTTTAGAAAAAGTCTCTGAGTCTCTCTGGTTTCTTTCCCTGCTCTGTCTTCCTCTCTCCATCCTGCAGAGAAAATGTGCAATCCATTAATCTCCTTGAAGATATTTCAATTGGAGCAATGCTCAAATATATTTTCCAATAGTTTTTAAATAAATGTGCTCTTGAAAGTTACTGGATAGACAAGACAGAGATGTGTCTACACTGAACATAAGAACAGCCATACTGTGTCAGACCAAAAGTTTGTCTAGCCCAGTATCTGTCTTCTGACAGTGACTAATGATAGGTGCCTAATGCAGAGGGAATGAAAAGAAAGTGATCCCTTCCCCTATAGCTCATTCTTAGCTTCTGACCGCATTCCTATCCATCCTGGCTAATAGCCATGGATGTACCTATCCTCCATAAATATATCTAGTTCTTTTTTGAACCATATTAAAGTCCTGGTCTTAACAACATCCTCTGGCAAGGAGTTCCACAGGTTGACTGTGTGTTGTATGAAGAAATACTTCCTTTTGTTTATTTCAATCTTACTATCTATTAATTTCATTTGGTGACCCTCTAGTTCTTGTGTTATGGGAACAAGTAACTTTTCCTTATTCATTTTCTCTACGTCAGTCTTGATTTTATCTACCATATTCCCCCTTAGTCTTCTCTTTTCTAAGATGAAAAGTCCCAGTCTTTTTAATCTCTCCTCATATGCTGTTCCAAACCCCTTAATAATTTTAGTTGCCCTTTTCTGAACTTTTTTCAGTGCCAAGATATCTTTCCAGATGAGGCACATCTGCACACTGATTTCATTGCAGTTAAATACCTGCAGCTGGGTCATGACAGGCTGACTTGGACTTGCAGGGCTCTGGGTAAGAGGCTGTGTAATTATGGTTTATATATTTGAGCTCAGGCCCTGGTCTATGAACTTCAGGACTTGTGAACTCTCCTCTCAATGTCCAGTAGAGTTACTATTTTGTAATGGGCAATTTCTATAGAAATTTGTCTCAGAATTGCTGCACCAAGAGAAAAATATTTTAATTAGTTACCAGCAAAGCAATTCATATATCTAACATTTGTCTCCTATCCTTTGTAAGGCTGTTCTGTTATTACAAATAGAGAGGTCATACAACTTCCTATGTAATAACAAGATTTATTGAATACTTCCCATTATAGTTGGGTAAAAGTTCTGCTTTTTTCAGTAACTTGAGATCATCTGTAGAATTTCCGGTTAACAGGACAATATATTAAGGAAAAAGTACTAATACACACACACACACACACACACACAGAGTTTTAACTATAGCAATAATCCTCACCAGATACAACATCCAGATTTTGAGGGGCCCTTCCTCTAACCTTCTAAAACATCAAAATGAATACTCCCTTCCTGTATTCTGTAACCTAGGATCTCAGATTTTGAGGTTCCAAGGGAATCAGGCTGGAATTACAACTGGGAAATGAGATTTTAAATGCGCATTCTACCGTATATTAAAAAATGAAACCAGTGGTCTGTAACCTATTATCTTTACATAATATAGCTCAAAATAGATTATCAGTAAATTTAAGTCATGTAATTATGTATATGACTATTTAAATTACAGAAAAGCAGATCATATTTCTTCAGTAATAAAGCCATAAAAATGACATTTTGTGATTAATTATGGGGGTGATAGAACTCTAGTATTTTCCAATAGTACAGTTAAAATACTTACTCTTCTCTAATACGTATATAGTCTCAAGTGGAGTTCCTCAAGTTTTGGGACTGGTTTTGTTCAATATCTTCATCAACAATTAGATAATGTCATACAAAGTGCACTTACGAAGTTTGCTGATCATATCAAGAGGAGAGGGGTTGCAAGTACTTTGGAGGAATGGATTAAAATTCAAAATGACCTGTACAAACTGGAGAGATGATCTGAGGTAAACAAATGTAAAATACTC